>NW_016107608.1:869427-1091386 GCF_001604975.1 Cebus imitator
CTGAATAAAGAATAATAAAATAGCCATTAATGATTGAAATACAAGTTAATGTAGCAAAAATTTTAAAAATGAAATCAGACAGTGAAAATCAAAGAGAGATCATATTTTCTTTCTCAGTAATCATTAAGAAGAAGATAATTTAGAATCCTGAAAAATGTCTTTAAAGTCTAAAGTACCAGAGAATACTTAAGGAAGAATTGTGGAACAATATCATTCTTTAAGGATAATCAATCATGATTTCATAAATCATAATTTTTATTTTATTTTATTTTTATTTATTTATTTTTCCCATTTATTTATTTTATTACATTTTAGGTTTTGGAAATCATAATTTTTTAACAAAATTTTTTGTAGAGATAGAGTTTTGCCATGTTGCATAGGATGGTCTAGAATTTCTGGACTCAAGTGATGTGCCAACCTAGACCTTCCAAAGTGCTAGGATTATAAGCATAAGCCACCATGCCCAGTCTATTCGATATTTTTATGATTTGATATTTTTATGTTAATGAATATTGTTTTATTTATTATTTATTTAATGTTCTGGGATGTAAGCACAGATTTGTTACATAGGTAAACGTGTGTGTAAATCTCAATACTTTGAAAGACATGTCAGTAATGACCTTCTAGAATACATTTTCTATAGCTAGAAATAATCCATTTAGAATTTTAACTAAATAGAATTTGTCACAGGGAGAAGGAAGGTACAATATACATCATCAGGGAAATAGTACATAAGTATGCTTTCCTCAGGAAGTATTTTAAACATCTGGGTGAGGTCTTCATATCCCATCAATAATCAATTGTCAGGCATAAGTGAGAACCTGAACAACTGCAAGCAGGCTGCTTCTAAGATTTAGTAAATCATTTTAAGGGTTTTTGCAGCTCCTGTGTGATATTGTGTATTTCCAAATGTAGTATCCATGAACACTAACATATCTTTTATGTATATTCATTTTAGTGCCTTTATTAACTTGCAAGTTCCGTGAAACAGAGACCAAATCTTATTGACCTTCATATTTCCCCTGGCCTTAGGCTCATATTTAGATCCCATAAGAAATTATTGATTTCTTGATTAAAAACTCATTCAGGGGTTATAAAAGAAAAGCAGTTTTTAGTGGGTTTAATCTATAGTTTTGTCCTCCATTCTCATGTAGTTTATACTACAATAATAAAAACAACCGTTTCTTCTGATCTCAGTAAAACAAATCATTTTTCAGGGGAAAAATAAATGCTGATAATTTCAATCACTACTGTCTACTCCCTACAGTCCTCTATCCCTGGGCCCAACAATGCCAGATTCTCTTATCTAACTTCATAAATGTCAGCCATGCTTACCAGTTGCACTTAATTGTGTGGTCATATTATTTACGTCTATTTCCTTTACTACAATATAAATTCACATGAAAAGTAGAACTTTACTTGGTTCCCATTGCATTAAACTGCAATGGAACTTGGAAAAGAGTATAATTTTTATAGATACTATAGCTATAAAGAATAATGTATTATTTTTTAATAATGAGAAGTGTTATTAAAATTTTTTAATAACAAGAAGTATTTTTTAATAACAAAGAGTGTTATTAAAAATAACATCACCTATGGCCATCACCTATGGCCCATTACTTCTTTCTCAACTCACCCCTATGGCCACAGTGACAAAAAGCATGCACTTAAAAAATGATTGGCTGATATTAAGGGTGTTGTTTTCAGAGAGGTTATACTAATTATCTGTGTGCCAAAAGGGCAGGCCCAAAATTAAAGTAAATTATGTTGAAGACATGATTAAATTTGTTTAAATTCCTTGTAGATTCTGGACCTATATACATTAGACCTTTGTCTGATGAAAAGATTGCAAAAATTTTCTTCTGTTCTGTAGGTTGTCTGTTCATTCTGGTGATAGTTTCTTTTGCTGTGCAGAAGCTCTTTAGCTTAGTTAGATCCCATTTGTAAATTTTTGCTTTTTGTTCACCCAGAAATTGCATTACTGGACAAAATGCTATTTCGTCATTCTATTATGTATTTCATCATTCTATTGTAGCACTATGTACAATAGCAAAGACATGGAATCAAACCAAATGCCCAGGAATGATAGACTGGATAGAAAACTGTGAGAGACATGTATACAGTTGCTTTCGATGTTTTCATCATGGGATTTTTGACTGTATCTATGTCTATGTCCTCAATGATATTGGCCTGATTTTCTTCTAGGGATTTTATAGTTTGGGGTGTTTAAGTCTTTAATTCTTCTTGAGTTAATATTTGCATAAGGTGTAAGGAAGAGGTCTAATTTCAATTTTCTGCATATGGCTAGCCAGTTCTCCCAGCACCATTCATTAAATAAGGGAATCCTTTTCCCATTACTTGTATTTGTCAGGTTTGTTGAAGGTCAGATAGCTGTAGATATGCACTCTTATTTGTGAAACCTCTAGTCTGTTCCATTGGTCTATGTGTCTGTTTTTGTACCAGTACCATGCTGTTTTGGTTACTGCAGCCTTGCAGTATAGTTTAAATCATGTAGCATGATGCCTCTGGTTTTGATCTTTTTGCTTAGGATTTTCTTGGCTATATGGGCTCTTTTTTTGGTTCCATATGAAATTTGAAATAGTTTTTCCTTAATTTTGTCAAGAAAATCAATGGTAGTTTAATGGGAATAGCATTGATTCTATAAATTACTTTGGGCAGAATGGCCATTTTCACAATATTGATTTTTCCCATCCATGAGCATGGAATGTTTTACCACTTGTTTGTGTCTGCGATGACATTTACGTGGCTAACAAACGTATGCAAAAAAGCTCAACATCACTGATCATTATAGAAATGCAAATCAAAACCACAATGAGATACCATCTCATGCCCCTCACCATCAAAATAGATGTTGGCGAGGCTGCAGAGGGATAGAAATGCTTTTACACTGTTGATGGGAATGTAAATTAGTCCATCCATTGTGGAACACAGTATGGCAATTCCTCAAAGACCTTAGAACTCAGAAATATCATTTCACCCAGAAATCACCATTCTATTATAACAAAACATGCAAGCATATGTTCATAGCAGCACTATGCACAATAGCGAAGACATGGAATCAAACCAAATGCCCAGGAATGATAGACTAGATAACAAAGTTATATATATATATATACACATACAGCTACTGCTCGACTTACGACCACGATTGGTTCCAACAGACCAGTCGTAACACGATTTGGTCGTAAGTTGAGTAGGCTATATGCACACGGAGATGGTAGTGCTGCTGGAAGCTGGTCCGCACTGTTGTGCGCCCAGCTGGGCAACATTTGCGCTGCCAGAAGTGGAGCAGTCGTGGCTAGCGATTGTGGTCGTAAAGTTGAATGGTCATAAGTGTCATAGGTCGTAAGTCGATCAATACCTGTGTGTATATATATATATATATATATATATATATATGGTGATATAGTGAGATGTATATATATGGTGATATAGTGATATATATATAAAAAAAATATATATATATATTTTATATATATCACTGATCATTATAGAAATGCAAATACTATGCAGCCATAAAAAGAAACACAATCATGCCTTTTTCAGGGACATGGATGAAGCTGGAAGCCATTATCCTCACCAAACTGATACAGGAACAGAAAACTAAACATCACATCTTCTCACTTATAAGTGGGAGCAGAACAATAAGAATACACAGATACAGGGAGGGGAAAACTACACACGGGGGCCTATTGCAGGGAGGGGGAGGTAGACCATCAGGAAACAGAGCTAATGCATTTTTGCTGAACTAATATCTAGGTGATGGGTTGATAGATGCAGCAGATCACTATTGCACCCATTTACCTATGTGATAAAGCTGCCCATCCTGCATTTGTGCCGTGGAACTTAAAAATATATATATAGAAAATACCAGTTCCTCCAATTTTAAACATACTCCTTGTACAAGGTTCCTATGGTTATGTCTGTTTGGGAGACGCTAGGTTTTTTAGAAGGGGCTTTCTGAAAGCCTTTAAAATATTGAATCATTGTGCTTCTCCAGGAAGGAAAATCACTATGCAGCACTTGTCAAAACTATTTGTACATTGGAGATTTTTAATTTTATTTTACCTTATTTTTGAAGCAGCTGACCATATCCTTAAGAACTAGCATTTCACTGAATGGTAGACTAATAACTCAGGGTTTATGTTAACACAGCCAGAAACCAGATCCTTCTCAAAATATCCTTTTACTTATGTTAATAGAGGATATAGAAGGAAACTGAGGCAGTAGGCATAGTCTCTGCTTCCACACTCTGATTATTATTTTCATTGTTTTCACAAATTACAACAGGCTATATATTGTGTGTTTTCGAGACCTTTTTCCCTCTCTTAAGGGAGTAATATTTAGCATGAAGGACACACAAGTTCCCAACAGCCTGACATAAATGTAAGTGAGAGTACCAAATCTCACTCATTCTCCAGAAAGAACTAAATTAGAAGTGACTTTGAATTTGAATCCTTAGATTATACCAAACTTTAGAAAGGGAAGCTAAAAAATTGATATGCTAAAGTTAAAGCTTCAGTATTTATTGAGCTCCTGAACCACATGCTTTATTTAGTTATTTGGATGTAGGCTCTATTTTACAATGCTTTATTCAATTTCCAAAGGAAGGAACCATATTCTATTCAACCACCCCAAAGATTGTCATTAACTACTAAGTTTAATTTTCTCTCTTAGCTACTATTCAGATAAAAAAACACGTCTTAAAGATTTTTGTTGTTGTTATTGTTATTTTTAATAGCATTTCATTGATTTACTCTAAAATAAATGTCCATATTTTTAAAAAGTCTTAATGAGGCCTCAGGGTTTGATTTCTGAAATCTCAGATTTATTTATGTAAGTTAGTTAGAGGTAAACAAACAGTTTCTTTAAGTTTTAATAGCTGAAATTCAAGCATGGTAAGTATTTCAAGCAATATAGATAAGAACAAAACTATTCCACTGATCTATTTGGGCTTACAATTGTATAAAAAGAACAGAATCAGGGGTGTGTGTGTGTGTGTGTGTGTGTGTGTGTGTGTGTCTGAAAATAAATGGCAATGTATGAATGTCTTTGCAATATTTTTATCTTAATTTTAATGAAATTATGTAACTCAACTACTGAACAAACATTTAATTACTATTGGAAATGAATTTATAATACTTTTATTAAAGATTCAAACCTCCTAAGTAAAAGCAAAATGGAATTGATAGATCAAAGATTATGTTGCAATAATTACTTTAAATACAGTTTAATATCAAATTTAGAATCTGTAAATTTAGTATTATGTCATTATATTCTTTTCAAAAACACCTAATTTATCTACAATGATTTTCAATAACCCCTTAGAGGT
Source organism: Cebus imitator (assembly GCF_001604975.1). NCBI lineage: Eukaryota > Metazoa > Chordata > Mammalia > Primates > Cebidae > Cebus > Cebus imitator. Next base: position 874,781 of record NW_016107608.1, read on the forward strand.
GTGATTCTTTGAAAGTAGAATAAGCACTGGTAATAAATTTCGTTTCTTGGTTGTGTGAGCATGCTTTCAGGACAAGGTTTTGTAAAGGGTTTTTACTTCATGACTCTTTAAACATTGTTTCTGTTTTGTATTGTTTCCTTCCCTGTAAATAATTTGATTTTGCCTTTATTTGAAAATAAAACTTCATGGATATTTTTATACAATGTGGGTAAGTATTTTCAATCTTGTAGAATATGCATCTAAGCCAAGATTTATTAACCTTGAAACACTCACTAAAAATGAGGTCACGATGTTAAGACATTGTGATTGCTGGAAAAAATAATTTTGACACAATATGTTTTACCTTGAACGTGCTGAAGTTATTTCTTTTAAAGACAGATACAATACTGCCATTTTCCTTTCGGTCTTTGTCTCATTTACCTTTTCCTATTTTTGATGAGCTGGAAGGTTTCAGGGTAATCATTTAAATATGTAAAATGAAACATAAACACCTAACCAACTTTTAATATAATAGTACTTGGTATGTGGTTTTAATAAGTATTTATTTTTAGTGTTTGCTTTATAACATACTTATCACCTTCTAGAAGGAATAGCTAAAACTGTTTCATCGTTTGTATTCTATTATAAATTATTCATGTTTCCCCTATCTAAATCAAATCTAAAAGAAAGACTATTTAGAGATGATCATTTTACCCTATCATCTGACAGTGAAATGAAACAGTAAAAAGTAATGTACGTTACCTTACATGCCTTAAATGAGAGTAATCACATTAAAAAAAAAAAACAGCAAAAATATGATATAAATGGTATTCAATAGGCAGGCAAGTAAATAGAAGAATTTAAAGGTAATCTGATTTAAAAATTTGTCATTAATAGCTTCTTTTCATCTTGACAGAAGTTTGGATTCAGCACACACACAAATGTGATATGATACAATACTACTTTCAGCTATGAGAAGTCCTAGAAGAAGCTATTTATGAGTTTCATGGCATAAATCTTCAAGATAAATTTCTCTGTAGTAGAGCATCAGTGTGCTTCAGCTTCCTGTTTAATTGGATTTTAAATCTGACCACTAAAAAATATGTTATATTGCCAAAATATTACCTTTCAGAAAAAGACTTAATAACAAAAAAGAACTAAAAGTAGATAGTTGAACAGCAAAGATGAAGACACATATGTAATTAGAGGAAATTTGACTGCACTCGTTAGGCTATAAATAAATATAACATTAACCCAGGCTAGCATATTTCTAATTGCATCTTTGCAGAACATTTTGGGGAAAGTTATTCATACAGCCTCTATCCTATTTTTTTAAGTCCTATTGATATAAAAAGATTATTTTTCTTACCTTTCAAATATCTAAGAGCTGTGATGCAACTCCCATCCTGAAACTATATAGAAAATTAGAAAATAAAAAGTAATTGTGCAAACAGTTCTATGTATGTAATTGTTTAGATTACATTTATTGGGATTTATTTTCCTGCATGTACTCTAAAAACATATTTTTAGGGTTTTTATGTATAAACCATATTTATTAAAAATAGGGTTTACTATAGCTTCAAAGTCATCTTAATGTGAGTATTTTAAAGTGAATGGCTGGTAAAGTTTTAAATAGAAGGAGAAAACACCAATTAACTGTCAGCATTACCTTCCTTTAGAGCTCTAAATAGGTTTAATTATTCAATAATTCAGATTCATAGAACAGCTTTAACTTTAAGCAATTAAAGAATGAAAGTGATTGTGTGTTTTTATGCAGCCCAGATTTAAATGAAAAATAAAAATCAAAAAGAAGCAAATACAACCTTATTTTCTTAGTAATCCTTGACAAGAATGCAAAAATGATAAACTTTTAAAAAGGAAATTCCTTTTGAAAGTTTATTTCTGGCTTAGATTTTATGGGCAATAAATCATACACATGTCTGATTCAGTGATTCCTTTAGTAACACAGATCTTATTATATCCTTTAATATAATGATTCTGTTTGGAGTGACTTTGATAAGCAAATCCCTCCATTTATAGTAGGCCTGCAAAAACTACAAACCAACTCAAATTTCCAGTATAATTAATGTTGTTACTGTTTGTTAGATTTCATGTTTTTTTTTTTTAATAACTGTCATAATATTAGGCATGGTAGAAGGGAAACACCTAATGATATGTAGCTTTCAGCCCAAATGCTGGCTCTTTCTCAGCTGTCACTGCAACATGAGACTGCTTTTTTATTCTTGGGTGAAGGCCAAAGGAACACCATGCTAGTCTCAGTGCAGATGGAAAAGGGCAATGGTGAACCAATGTGAAAGCTCCTGCTCAAAACTAGCGTTTGTTTCTTCTACTCAAACTCCCTTGGCCAAATCAAGGCCATAACCCAGCTTGTTGATGATATTGGAGAAAGATAATCTCATTATAGGGACTACAAAAAGTATTTGGTCCAACTATATGACCTGGTCACAAATAACATATTCCTTTTGTTACAAATAGATATTTTCCTTCCTTTCTCAGCTGAGATACACTCCTAGAAGTCCCATCTAGTCATGCCAAAGGCTAAAAGTCCAGGATTTCATTGCAGTTTATATGTTGGTTTCTATGTGATCCTTCCGAATCTGAATATCTGTAAATTAAAAAGCTCATTATCTGCAGCTCAGGCACTCAGCATACACTGGTGAAACGCTGACAGGAAATCTGCCATAAACACTGGTTTATAAAAAGAAAGAAAGAAAGAATGAGAGGTGCTACACATTGGCAGTCACTGGCTTATTGAACATTCAAACACTTAGCTAAGCAAAATTAATTAAAATGTGGGAAATATTTATTTAACCTTATAAAGAAATTCTTCCTTGCGATAGCTTAACTGTTTCTTGGGACAGCTTTAAAGTGTATTGATCTGCATGACTTACTCTTGGAGTATCCCTGACTCTTCCATTATAATTACTGGGTACATAGGGAGAAAGTACTAGAAAATACGCCAACGTGGGGTGCTGAGCAATTTTCTTATCCTGCTTCCTGTCCATAAAAGTTTAGAGGCTCAGAATGTGTTGTAAGTCCCAAGCTAGCACAGCATTTTATTCAGGTGGATAGCTCTTTGGCAAATACAACCCTCTCAAATTTTGTCTTAATCTCCTTGCTTCCAATCAATCAGTAGCATATGTCAAAACCATATCCATAATTATTTTTGCTCTCTAAATATCTTACAAATACCATGATTTTATTAGATATTAGTGAGAGACACACACCCCTAGATTTTTTTTTCTCAAGCTATTTTGTCAATTTTGTGCGTTATTAGGCACTATTTTTAAAAATTCAGAGGTGTTAACACCAGGAAAAGAACTGCTTCACAGCTATTTAAAAATTTTACTTTTTATTTAAGTAATTCTCCTATTTATCTTTTACTAGTTAGATATGAGACAACATTAACACTTTCATCCTGTTAATCTTAGAATTTCTTAATCTTAGAATTTCTAGATTCTATTCCATAGTTGCCATTGAGCCAACCATCTTCTGGGGTCACCTCTTTTATCCTTGTTTTATGAGATAACGTAAACATAAATAAATATTGGTTATTTATACAACCAATAGTTATAAACATCTGTTAGTACCATTCTCGTTCACAATAATTTTGCCTGGAGCCACTGTCTTATTCAGTATACTATCTTTCAAGTACAACTGGCTCCTCTTATCCACAAGGAATATGTTCCAAGATTCCCAGTGGATGCCTGAAAATGTAGACAGTACTGAACCCCATGGTATATTATGTATTTTCTATACATGCATACATATGATTTATTTTATTTAGTTAAATTTATAAACAAGGCACAGTAAGATATTAATAACAATAGCTAATAATAGAACAATTACAACCATTTGCTATAATAAAATGCTAAATAGTACTTATAACAATATACTAAAATAAAATTATGTAAATAAATTCCCTAGCTTTTTTAAAAAAAAATTTATTTTATTGTATTCATCTATTTCTGGACTATGGGTGACCATGGATAACTAAAACTACAGAAAGTAAAACTGAAGATAAGAGTGGACTACTATAAACAATTGAAGTGACAACAATACAAATAGCTATTGATAGTGGCAGGAGGCAGATAAGGGTGGGTCCCTGGTGAACCTTACCTCCAGGCCAAAGCAGTTTAAAGCCTTAAAGCAAAGCTACAAATCAAATCCTTGGACCAGATTGAGAACTTCTCTTCCCGCTTTGTGCACTTTCTTCTGATTGATTCCCACTTTTCACCTACTTTACATATACCTACTCTTTCCTAATTTGTTTTCTACTCTATCATGCTCATCTTTAAGCGCTGTCTCCACTTTAATCTTTTATGCATACTCACAAACCAGTCAACATGCACTCCCCTTTCTAAGTCCATAAATAGCCCCAGACCCAACCACACTGAAAGAGATACCACCCAACTGTGGGCGTGAGGAACCAACCCTCACATCTTCTCTCCAATGAGAGCTGTTCTGTGTGTAAATAAAATTTTTCTTCACCCATTCTCACCGTTCAACTCTCAACATATCCACATTCTTCTTCAGCATGGGACAAGAGCTCAGGAATTGCTGAACTTGGGTTAAAGCTATAACAGCTGGGTCGAGTGGTCAGGGTGCCTCTAGTGGCAGACCTGAGACCAAGAGAGGCCTGGGTTGGGGGATGGCACTGGCTGGAGTTCTAGGCTGGTATAGTGAACAAGAAAAATCCTGCATCATATGACCCAGTTTGCACATGCATAGGCAACAGCTGTGTCACAACTGCCACCAGGATATCAATGGTAGTAAGACACCATCTTAACTTTCAACATGTTCAATGAGAAAAAGAAGTACCTTAAAATCACTAATTCATTACTTATTTATTTAGCAACTAACATGTGCCTGGCATAGTGGCAAGAATGGTTTTAGCAAATCTTTCCTAAAAATGCAACAGAGATCATCATTTTTCCAGCCTATGATAGCAAATTCCTTGCTAGCTACTGCAGGGTTCTAATTTCAATCTTACAAGTTTTAGAATTTTCATTTGTCTATCAACCAATTTCTGTAAGCAATTTTTATATCAACTTTCAATGGACTATATTATGGCAACAAACATCCTGCAAACTTTAGTAAGTTACAACAGTTAATTTATTTTTTCCTTTCATTACATGCTAGGCTCTAGGTCAGCAGTGACTTTGCTTCAAATGTTTATTTTTGAGATCTAGGCTAGAGGAGCATATTCTACCTGAGAGATAATGGTCTCATAACAGAGGGCAAAGAGCAATGGCAGAATCACCTAACAACTCTTAAATTATATGCTTAGAAGTGGCATATGGTAATTACATTCATGTGTCATGTCAAAGAAACCCTCATGTCTAATGTGTTAGAGAAGTATAATTTTCTTCCAGAGTGTCATACTATCACAGTTTGGAAATAAGATGTTCATATTGCATACTTCAGGGGTAGAATAAAATAGATACTGTTTAAATTTCTTAAAGGCCAGTAAAAAATATTAACCTCAGAAAATATTTTCTCACAAAGCTCAGTGTTATAATCTGAGACCAATGAGTATTTAACTTCTTTAATAATTATTTTTGTTCTTTATTCTGTTTATTATGGGATTTCTAAAACCAATTATATTAAAGGTCAGCGTAACTATTAACATGGAGAAATAATTTCCATTGAGACCCAGTACTGACATCTGAAACCTATGCTTTAGAACATTTATTTTGAAATCAGCAGAGGAAAAGCTGTAAAAAAAAATTTAAGCTCATAAATATACCTAATACTTTTATTTTTAAGATAAGAATATTTTTCTACTAACCCACACCCAGTTAGATACCTCAAAGCTTAATTTCAACTATAGCAAGGGTCAGCAATTTATAGCCTGCAGGCCAAATGCAGTTCACCACCTGTTTTAATGTATAAAGCTTACTGAGATTCATTATGCTCATTAGTTTATAGATTTTTTTTATAGCTGTTTTTGCACTCAGAGGAAGGGTTGAGTTATTGCAACTGTTACAATATGGCCCATTATAGGAAATTTCTTACTGTCTGGTTATTCACAGAAAAATTTAGCTAACCTCTGCTCTATAGCAATAAACCTGAATTAATTAGTAAACTTTAATGTAAAATAAATAATTTGACATTGAGAGATTATGATGTGTTACGTCACACTGAAGATCACATATCATATTGAAAAGCAGTCAATTTTCTATATCAAAATAGCTTCAGTTTCCTACATAGTCTATGTCCTTGTGTTGAAATTTGACAGTATAACTCATAAGATGTAAATAAAATTATTGATTTGATGTTTCTATTACATGCCCACACGTAAATTCAGGAGGTGCTTTTTAAAAATTTTAGTATCAGATAGATAGTAATAAGTGCATGTATTAGTCGTGATTCTCCAAAGAAATAGAACCAATAGGAGATATAGAAATATGGACACACAAATTATTAAAATTGGCTCATTTGATTATGAGGGCTGAGAAGACCCAAGATCTCTCATGTGCAAGCTAGAGAACCAGGCACACCTGAGGTGTAATTCAGTCTGAGCGCAAAGGTGACCTAATGTCTGAGGGCAGGAGAAGATGGATATCCCATCTTAAGAATATAGAACAAATTCACCTTTCCTATACCTTTTTGTTCTATGGGGCACCATCTGATTAGATAATGTATACCCACATTAGTGAGGGCCATCTTTTTACTCAGTATTCCAGTTCAAATACAGGTAGATATCTTTTGCTAAGGCATGGCTGGTGATACTGAAATAGACTATTGCATACAAAATGCATTTGTGGCAAAAATTTTTACGGCAAAGCTATTAAGCCATTAAGATGTGTTTGATTGAACCATTCTTACACCACATTTGGAAAAGAGCTTCCTAATCCGTACTCCAAATGGCAGGGAACAGTTCTACTCTATTCAGTTATCACTGAAGTCTGGTCAAATGTGTCAAGGATATGAAAGAATAATCTCACATCACAAACGCTCATAAATGACATAATCAATATATTATTGTAATTCAATGCTATGGAATATTACATGGCTAATATGGTTTGCCTGTGTCCCCACTAAATCACAACTTGAATTGTATCTCCAGAATTCTCTCAGGTGTTATAGGAGGGACCAAGGGGTAGGCAGGTGGATCATGGGGGCTGGTCTTTCCCATGCTATTCTTGTGATAGATCTGATGGGTTTATCAGGGGTTTCCGCATTTGCTTCTTTCTCATTTTCCCCTGCCGCCACCATGTAAGAAGTATCTTTCGCCTCCCGCAATGATTCTAAGGCCTCCCCAGCCATGTAGAACTGTAAGTCCAATTAAACCTCTTTTACTTCCCAGTCTCAGGTATGTCTTTATTGGCAAAGCAAAAACAGACTAATACAGTAAATTGGTACCAGTAGAGAGGGGCACTGCAAAAAAGATATACAAAAATGTGGAAGCGACTTTGGAACTGGGTAACAGGCAGAGGCTGGAACAGTTTGGAGAGCCCAGAAGACAGTAAAACGTGGGAAAGTTTGGAACTTCCTAGATACTTGTGAAATGGCTTTGCCCAAAATGCTGATAGCGATATGGATAATAAGGTCAAGGCCAAGGTGGTCTCGGATGGAGATGAGGAACTTGTTGGGAACTGGTGTAAAGGTGATCCTTATTATGTTTTAGCAAAGAGACCGTTGGCATTTTGCCCCCTCCCTAGAGGTTTGTGGAACTTTGAACTTGAGAGAGATAATTTAGTGTATCATCTGGTGACAGGAATTTCTAAGCAGCATAGCATTCAAGAAGTTACTTAGGTGCTGTTAAAGGCATTCAGTTTTATTAAAAAGCAGAGTATAAAAATTTGGAAAATTTACAGCCTGACTATGCAATAGAAAAAAAATAAAAAGAAATTATTTTCTGGGGAGAAATTCAAGCCAGCTGCAGAAATTTGCATAAGTAGCAAGGATTCTAATGATAATCCCAAAGATCATGGGGAAAATGTCTCCAGGCCGTGTCAGAGACCTTCATGAAAGCCCCTCCCATCACAGGCCTGTAGGCCCACAAGGAAAAAGTGGTTTTGTGGGAAGGACCCAAGGTCCTTGTGTATGGTCCTTGTGTTGTGTATGGCCTAGAAACTTAGTGCCCTGTGTCCTAGCCACTCCATCCATTGCTGAAAGGGACCAACCTACAGCTCAGGTTGTGGTTTTAGAGGGTGGAAGCTGCCAAGTCACATGGTGTTGAGCCTGCAGGTGCACAGAAGACAAGAATTGAAGTTTGGGAAACTCTGCCTAGATTTCAGAAGATGTATGGAAACCCCTGAATACCCAGGCATTTTTGCTGCAGGGGTGGGGACCCATGGAGAACTTCTGCTAGGGTGGTGCTGGAGGGAAATGTGGGGTCAGAGCCCCCACAGAGTCCCTACTGAGGCACTGCCTAGTGGAGCTGTGAGAGGAGAGCCACTGTCCTCCAGACCCTAGAATGGTAGATCTACCATGCACCTGGAGAAGCCACAGACACTCAATGCCAGCCTGTGAGAGTGCCAGGAGGAAGGCTGCACTCTAAAGAACAACAGAGGTGGAGCTGCCCAAGACCATGGAACCCACCACTTGCATCAGTGCAACCTGGATGTGAGACTTGGTATCAAAGGAGATCATTTTGGAGCTTTGAAATTTGACTGCCCCGCTGGATTTCACCCTGGCCTGGGCCCTGTAAGCCCTTTGTTTTGGCAAATTTCTCCCAGTTGGAATGGCTGTATTTACCCAATGTACCCCCATTGTGTCTAGCAAGTAACTAGCTTGCATTTGATTTCACAGGCTCATCGGCAGAAAAGAGTTGCCTTGTCTCATATGAGACTTTGGACTGTGGACTTTTGGCTTAATGCTGAAATGAGTTAAGACTTTGGGGGACCATTGGGAAGGCACGGTTAGTTTTGAGGTTTTGAAACATGAGGACATGAGATTTGGAGGGGACAAGGGCAGAATGATATGGTTTGGCTGTGTCCCCAATAAATCTCAACTTGAATTGTATCTCCTAGAATTCCCACATGTTGTGGGAAGAACACAGGGGGAGGTCATAGAATCATGGAGTTCAGTCTTTCCCGTATTATTCTCATGAGAGTGAATAAGTCTCATGGGATCTGATGCCTTTATCAGGGGTTTCTGCTTTGGCTTCTTCCTCAGTTTCTCTTGCTGCCACCATGTAAAAGGTACCTTTCACCTCCCGCCATGTTTCTGAGGCCTCTCCAGCCATGTGGAACTGTAAGTCCAATTAAATCTCTTTTTTGTCCCAATCTCAGGTATGTCTTTATGAAAACGAACTAATACAGTGACCAAAAGAATAGTATCAATCCATACATAATAATATTGGAAGACATATTGTGAAGTAAAATAATAGAATTATTTATTTTGATATAATTCAGTTTGTGGAAAAATTCTTATCTTTGTAATATATATGTATTCTTGAGGTTAGAGAACACTGGGAGTCTGACGTGATATACCAAATTTGAACTATAGTTTAATGTGGGAAGAAAAATATAAAGAATAGAGATGAGCATCTTGAAGTGATTGTGATTCATATTTGTGTACTTTTCAAAAATTAAATCATAAATGTATAGAATACTTAATGTCAAAAATACTATCTTATCATTAAGGTTTATGAAGAATTTCAGCCACCCTTACAGAAGCACAGTGGAACACATTTGTAGAATTGTAAGGCATTGAAAGAAGTCCTCTAACAATGGGAAGGAACAATGTAGCTCGGTCATTAGGCTCTTAAATGATGACCTGAAGCCTGTTCCAAGAAAAACTCACGGGAAGAGAGATATAATGTAAATTGACATTTTGGGGGAGCTATTCTGAGAAAGCTGTTATTTGTGAAAGAACTACTTGACAATCACTTAAAGGTTCACATTTCCGAATATCCTAAAAGCAATGTGAAAGGCTGTGAAAGTAAGGAAGTTTGTAAGTGTGTGTGACATTGTGCAGCAATTCCGTATTTGTAGACAACAAAGTTTAGGCCTTTTCAAAACTCCACTTTTTCACACAAGAATAGAGAGAATGATATGAGAAAATCATGCCAGACCCCAGATTGAAGATCAATAAACAAGTTAACGTTCCATGGGGGGAGCATTTTGTAGTTTGTTGGTAATTGAAGGAAGAGATCAAGTCTTATCTGTAACCAGTCTAAGTCAGGTGCTGCAGAAAAACCTGAGCACTTTTGCTACGATCAGAACTGATTTTGGATTTCAATTAAGAAGACAAATAACTAATTATTTCAATTACAGAAAATTATTCAAAACTATATACATGCTGCTACTGAATAATATGACTGCCAACAATTAACTAACAGCATCTCAGTTGTAATGAGCTGTAAAATTGTCAGAAATGTATTTTATGAGTGTTAATAACTTATAGATTTTTAAAATTTAGACTTAATGATTAGCTATGGGTTGGATTAATGGTAGAAGACATTTCTAAATGCAAAGAAAATATTATTAGTTTACATACTTTTGTATTTGAGCGAGTTGTTAGGCAAGCGCCACTCTCTGAGGTCTGATTGTGAGTCCTTTATTGCTGGCGACCTAAAGTCAGCCCACACTCAAAATCTCTCAGCCCCAAGGAAGGGGTTTGATTCCCTTTTATATGTTGCTCAGGGTAAAGGAGGCAAAGCAGAATTTTATATAAGAAGAATAAGCAAGTTAGGGGAGGAGGGTGGTAACTAGGAGGCAGGAGGCTCCCATGATTGTTGATCAACTAAGGAAGGTATGCAAGTGGCTCCCATATTGCTGCTTATCAAGGGGGACATTCAGTACTTTCCATACAATCAATCAAGGGGATATTCACAATTGCAAATGGGCTTGTCAAGCAGGGTATGGTTACAACAGTTCTATGCTTTTATGGTTCTAAGCACAACATGACCCAGCATCGTGTGACCCAGGTATGCACTCAAGGGAGGAATGGAAGGGGGGAAGCCAAGATGGAGTCAGTCAGGCTCACTTCTAGGATAGAGTTGGTTTGGTTCACCTCAGTACTACATAAAATCGCACTTTAATGGTATTCCTTAATATTTTCATTTCAAAAATTGCATTAAGATTGTCTCTAACTATGGTATTTTAATGAAAACAATTAATGACTTCAAAAAATATCTAAAAAGATAGTCAACACAACCATAACTGCTACATATTCAGTAAATATTCATTTAAACCATACTATGTGCTATGTATCAGATACAATATTGAGAAAGGCAGAATAAACAAAGATAGTTTTTGTTATATACATAAAGAACTGATACAAAATTAAAACACCTAAGGAAACACATCATTAATATTTGTTTTGAATTTCTTACACAGAATGTAAAATGGGACAACTGTTAGTTATTAAACATAAATAATAAACTATAGAGAAAATAAAATCACAATTTTGCTTTGTTTTACTTCAGCATGTATAAAAGCACTGAAAACTCTCTACTGTCCAATGTTTTCAAATATTCTATTTATAAAATCTCTACTTAAAAGCACTTACTTTTGAAGCTCTCCAAAATATAAGAAATAAAACGAAAATTGCAAATCTTATACACTGAACTGGCGTCTATTCAGTAAGAACTTAAAGAGGTCAAAGCACTTTACCCCCATTTAATGCTGTCAACATACCTAACCAGTTCTTTATAAAATTCATTATGATTAATATAAATAAGTGATGTTTTATTACATATTTTCCCCTTTAGACTATAAACTCTTTGAAGGCTGGACTATACTCCTCACGCAATTTATTTAGCAGCTTCTTAATACATATATGTGATACAAGTAAATAAATTAATGGCTTTTGGAGAACATATAGTAATTAAAATCATTCATGAAATATATTTATATTTTAGGGAATATATTAAAATGTCAATAACAATTACAAGACAGAATCAAAGAAAGCACAATATAGGCAATGTAGGATCACTGTTTTTTAATCTAACTACCTAAAATGCTGAGTTAAGAAAATCAGTTTTTGGAGAGGCAGCGCAAGATGGCAGAATAGAAGACTTCACTGCTAGTCCTTTCTGTAAGGACTAATTTAACAACTACCTTCACAGGAAAAACATCTCTGTAAAAACCAAAAATCTGATGAGCCTTCATTGTGCCTGTTTTTTTCAAATTTATTTCTTATAACACACACACACACACACACACACACAAACAGGATACATGTGCAGAATGCAGGTTTGTTAGTTAGGTATACATATGCCATAATGATTTGCTGCACCTATTGACTCATCTTCTAAGTTTCCTCTTCCCACCCCTTCACCCAACAACAGGCCCTGGTGTGTGTTGTTCCTCTCTGTGTGTCCATGTGTTCTCAATGTTCAACTCCCACTTATGAGTGGGAATATGTGGTATTTGGTTTTTTGTTTCTGTGATAGTTTGCTAAGGATAATGGCTTCCAGGTTCATCCATGTTCCTGCAAAGGACACGATCTCATTCATTTTTATGGCTGCATAGTATTCCACGGTGTATATTTACTATACTTTCTTTATCCAGTCTATGACTGATGGACATTTGGATTGTAAATGTCCCACAGAACCTTAGAAGAAAACCATAAAAACCCTAGAAGAAAACCTCGGCAGCAGCATTCACGACATTGGCATGGCAAAGACTTCATGACAAAAATGTCAAAAGCAATTGCAACAAAAGCCAAAGTTGACAAATGAGATCTAGTAAACTAAGAGCTTCTGCACAGCAAAAGAAGCTATCCTTAGTGTGAACCCACAACCTACAAAATCGGAAAAAAATTTTGCAATCTACCCATCTGACAAAGGTCTAATATCCAGAATTTACACGAAACTTAAACATATTTATAAGAAGAAGACAAACAACCCCATCAAAAATTAAGCAAAGGATATGCACAGACACTTCTTAAAAAAGACAGTTACGTGGCCAACACATAAGAAAAAAAGCTCAATATCACTGATCATCAGAGAAATGCAAATGAAAACCACAATGAGATACCATCTCACACCAGTCAGAATGGCGACTATTAAAACGTCAGGAAGCAATAGATGTTGGCAAGGCTGTAAAGAAATATGAATGCTTTTATACTGTTAGTGGGGATGTAAATTACTTCAACCATTGTTGAACTATAACAGTATGACAATTCCTCAAGAATCTAGAACCAGAAATACCATTTGACCCAATAATCTCATTACTGGGTATAGACATAAAAGAATATATATCATTCTACTATAAAGACACATGCACAAATATGTTTATTGCAGCACTATTTACACTAGCAAAGTAACTGTTTTTTCTCTGTTTCACTAAAAGAGATGCTAAAGAGATAGAAAAAAACAATCTTGAATTGCTGATACCACTTTTTCCCCACCTACTGGCAACATGGTGCATATAGCATCTCTCATCACTTGAGGAGGGAGAACACAGCAACTGTAAAGCATTGAACTCTATGCTGTCCTGTAAGAGCAGAACGGGAAACTGGACCAAACTCAGCTGTTGCCCTCCCATGGAGGGAACGTTTAAACTAGCCCTAGCTTGAGGGGTATCACCCAATCCCAGTGGTCTGAATTTGAGTTCCCACAAACTTTGCCACCATCGGCTACACTTCTGTATTTCTAAATGAACAGGAATGTCAGTCTAGGCAATAAAAACTGCAACTTTCAGGTAAGTCCTAGTGCTCAACTAGGCCCAGAAAGAGTAGACTGCAGAGACACACGACCTACTGAGATACCAGCAAAGGCAGCTGGAGTGCTGGCATCATTTCTTCTCTAACTCTAGGCTGCACTGCCCAGGGTTCCAAAGAAGATCCTTTCCTTACTCTTGAAAAGAAGAGAGGGAAGAATGGAAAGGGCTTTGTCTTGCATCTTGGATACGAGAATAAGGTATCCATCAGAGTCCTGAGGCTCTGACTCCCAAGACAACATTTCCAGACACATTCTGGGCCAGAAGGGAGCCCCCTGACTTAAAGGAAAGGTCCCAGTTCTGACAGCACTCATCACCTGTTCACTTGAGTTTTGGATAACATTTTTGAACCTGTCCATAGCCAGAGGGCAGACCACTGCCCTGAATGATGAATCCCACATCAAGCAGCATTCAGAAGAAGCTGACTTAAGAGACAATGGGTCTTTAAAAATATCCACAGTAGTATGGCACTACTCCTCATGGCCTGGGGTGGTAGTGGCTATGGAATAAGGCTCCTCTGCCCTTGGAAAGGGGAGGGAAGAGTGGGAAATTCTTCATCCTATGGTTTGTGTGCCAGAACAGCTGCCATGCAATAGAACGCCAGGTAGACTTCTAAAGCTTTTGACTCTAGTCCCTGACTCCCAGGCAATACCTCCAGACCCACCTGGGCCCTGGGGTACCTCTGCACTGAAGGGAAGGATGCAGGTCTTGTGGGCTTTGACACTGGCCAATTGTAGAGGTCTAAGACCTTGAGCAAATCTAGGCAATAGCCAGTTTGTGGTTATTAGCAGGCCTTAGACCAGACCTAGGCCTTGGGCAAGATCCAGCACTGTGCTGGATTCAGGTTTGACCCAGCACAGTCATAGTGGTGGTGGCCACATGAATACTTGTCATTCTTCCCCCAGCTTTTGGTGGCTCCAAACAGAGAGAGAGAGAGAGACAGAGACAGAGACAGAGACAGAGGCAGAGACAGAGACAGAGAGACTCTGTTTGTTCTGGAAAAACTGGGAGAGGATAACATGGTAATTCAGATAAATCTCTCAGATCTTGTCTAAGATCATCAAGGTGGTACCTATCTGAGTCAGCAGGAACCAAAGCATTACTGGGTCAGGGTTGTCTCCATAAGCAGATACAGCTTAGATCACAAAATACAAGTCATTTCAAACATTTAGAAAGCCTTTCCAAAAAGAACAGCTACCAATAAGCCCAGACAATTAAGAGCGAAATAAATACCTAACTCTTTGCTGGCCAGACAGATACTGAAGAACATATACTGGCATCAACGCTATCCAGGAAAACATGACCTAACAGAATAAGCTAAATAAAGTATCAGGGCCAATCCTGTGTAACAGAGATAAGTGACCTCTCAGGTAGAGAATTTAAAATAGCTGTGTTGAGACCACTCAAAGAAATTCAAGATAACTCAGAGAAGGAAATCAGAATTATATTAGATAAATTTAACAAAGAGATTGAAATAATTAAAAAGAACCAAGCAGACATTCTAGAGCTGAAAAATTCAATTGGCATACTGAAAAATGCATTAGAGTCCATTAATAGCAGAATGCATCAAGCAGAATAAAAAAATTAGTTAGCTTCAAGACAGGCTATTTGAAAATACACAAAGAAGACCAAAGGGAAAAACAGTAAAAAATATAAAGCATGCCTATAGGATCTAGAAAAACAGCCTCAAAAGGGTGAATCTAAGAGTTATTGGCCTTATTAAGGAAGTAGAGAAAGAGGACTAGAAAGTTTATTCAAAGGGATAATAACAGAGGACTTTCAAACCTGGAGAAACATATCAATATCCAAGTACAAGAAGGTTATAGACCACCATACAGATATAATATAAATAATACTACCTCAAGGCATTTAATAATCAAACTCCCAAAGGTCAAGGATAAAGAAAGTATCCTAATTCCAGCCAGCAACGTGTAGCAGCATTGCACCTACCAGGGACAAAGCGAGATCCCCATCCTGTTCCTCCTCACTGTGTGGGGCCTCCCAACCAGGCCTCCAACCATCCCCACCAGTGTTTTCCACCCAAAAGAGATATGAAGCCTCCCTGGGAGAGAACTCCCAACACAGGAGCAATCAGATTCATAAAGCAAGTTGTTAGAGACCTGCAAAGAGACAAAGACCCCCACAAAATAATAGGGGAGAGTTCCACACTCCACTGTCAGTATTATATTGATCACTGAGGCAGAAAATTAACAAAGATATTCAGGACCTGAACTCAACATTGGACTGAATGGATCTGATAAACCTTTACAGAATTCGCCACCCAAAACCAATAAAGTATATATTCTTCTCATTGTCACATGGCACATACTCTAAAATTGACAACATAATTGAACACAAACAATCTTCAGCAAATGCAAAAGAATGAAAATCATACCAAACACACCCTTGGACCACAGCAAAACAAAAACAGAAGTCATTATTTCTGCTCAGTTTAAAGAAGATTTTAATTTCCATCTTGATTTTGTTTTTGCCCAATGCTCATTCAGGAGCAGGTTATTTAATTTCCATATATTTGCATCATTTTGAAGGCTCCTTTTGGAGTTATTTTCATTTTTATTTCACTGTGGTCTGAGAGAGAGCTTGATGTCATTTCAATTTTCTTAAATTTATTGAGGCTTGTTTTATGGCCTATCACATGGTGTATCTTGGAGAAAGTTCCATGCATTGTTGAATAGAACGTGTATTCTATGGTTCTCGGAAGAAATGTTTTATATATATATGTGTGTGTGTATATACATATATACACACACATATATATACATATATATACACACACATATATATACATATATACACACACACATATATATAAAACGTTTTATATATAAAATGTTACATATATATAAAATGTTTTACATGTGAAATGTTATATATATATAAAACATTTTATATCTACATATAAAATGGAATTAACAGATATATATATATATAAAACATTTATAAAATGGACTTAACACATATACATATAAATGTTTTATAAAACGTTTTTTATATATATATAGCGTTTTATATATATACACACACACACATATATACAGGTATTGATCAACTTACCACCTCTGCAACTTATGACAATTTGACTGTATGACCATAATCACTAGCCACGAATGTTCCGCGTCTGGCAGCGCAAACGTTGCCCAGCTGGGCGTACGACAGTGCAGACCAGCTTCCGGCAGCACTACCATCTCCGCGTGCACCATTTCAACTGTACATATAGCCTACTCAAGTTACGACCAAATCATGTTACGAACGGTCCACGGTCCCGACCGTGTTCATAAGTCGAGCACTAGCTGTATATGTGTGTGTGTGTGTGTGTGTGTGTGTGTATATACACACACATATATATACACACACACATATATATATATATATGTTAAGTCCATTTGTTCCAAGGTATGGTTTAAATCCATTGTTTATTTGTTGACTTTCTGTCGTGATGACCTGTCTAGTGCTGTCAGTGGAGTCCTAAAGTCCCTCACTATTGTTGTATTGCTATCTATCTCATTTCTTAGTTCTATTAGTAATTGTGATATAAATTTGAGAGCTCCAGGGTTAGGTGCTTATATGTTTAGGATTGTGATATTTTCCTGTTGGACAAGGCCTTTTACCATTATATATTGTCCCTGTCTTTTGGATAAAAGACAATAACAAATGTTGACAAGGATCTAGAGCAAAAGGAACTCTTGTACACTGTTGGTGGAGATGTAAAGTAGTACAACCACTGTGAAGGGCACTTTGGAGGTTCCTTAAAAAACTAAAAGTTGAGCTACCATATGATTCAGAAATCCCACTGCTGGCTATATACCCACAAGAAAGGACATCAGTTTATTGGGTAGATATCTGCACTCCTGTGTTTTTTGCAGCACTGTTCACAATAGTTAAAATTGGGAAGCAACTTAAATGTCCATTAACAGATGAATGGACCAAGAAAATGTGGCACATATACACAATGAAGTACTATTCAACCATAAAGAACTAAGATCCAGCCATTTGCAACAACATGGATGGAACCAGAGGTCATTATATTAAGTGAAATAAACCAGACACAGAAAGAGAAACATCCCATTTTCTCACTTATTTGTAGGATCTAAAAATCAAAACAGTTGAACTCATGGACATAGAGACTAAAAGGATGGTTATTAGAGGCTGGGAAGAATAGTAGGGGGTCATAGTGGGGAGGTAAAGACAGTTAATGGGTAAAAAAAAATAGTTGGAAAGAATAAATAAGACCTGCTATTTGATAGCATGATAGGATAATGACAGTCAATCATAACTTAATTGCACATTTTCAAGTTACTCAAATAGTGTAATTGGATTGTTTGTAACTCAAAGGATAAATGCTTCAGAGGATGGGTACTTTATTCTCCATGATGTGCTTATTTCACATTACATTCTTGTGTTAAAACACCTCAGTAACCCCATAAATATGTATACCTACTATGTACCCACAAAATTAAAAACAGAAAAAAAAAGAAAATCATTGTTGGTTAGAGCACAACTGCCCTGCCTATTCATTCAACAAATACTTATTGAGCACCTACTCAATGTGCCAGGTATTCAAAGGTGAATCAGCAAGCATCAGTTATTTCATGTTTATAGAAACACTTGATTCTGCAATCCCATTACTAGGTATCTACCCAAAGAATAAGAAATTATTAGATCAAAATGTTACCTGCACTTGTATGTTTTTTGCAGCATGATTCACAATAACAAAGACAGGGAATCAACTTAAGCATTTATCAACTAATGACTAAATAAAGAAAATATATGTGCAATGGGATATAATTCAGCAATAAAGAGTGACATACTATCTTTGCAATAACATGGATGAAACTGGAGGCCAATATCTTTTTTTTTTTTTTTTTTGAGACAAGGTCTCGATCTATTACCCAGGCTGGAGTGCAGTGGCACGACCTCGGCTTACTGCAACGTTCATCTCCTGGGTTAAAGTGATTCTCCTGCCTTAGTCTCTCGAGTAGCTGAAACTACAGGCGCCCACCATCATGCCAGGCTGAGTTTTGTAGTTTTAGTAGAGACAGGGTTTTACCATGTTGGCCAGGCTAGTCTCAAAATTCCTGACCTTGTGATCCACTCACCTCAGCCTCCCAAAGTGCTGAGATTACAGGCATAAGCCACTGCACCCCACCTAGAGGCCAGTATCTTAAGTGAAACAACTCAGAAAGTCAAATACATGTTCTCACTTATACATGGAAACTAAATAATATGTGCAAATGGACATAAAGTGTTGAATGATAGATATTAGAGACTTGGAAGGGATAGAGATGGAAGAAGGGTGAGAAATGAGGAATTACTCAGAGTGCAATGTACATTATTCTGGTAATAGATACACTAAAGCCCAGATTTCATCACTCCAGAATATAGACATGTAGCAAAATTACAGTTACACCTCTTAAATTTATACAAATGTATAAAAAAGTTTATTCTATCTTTTTCTGCTTCTTATTTTAAAAGTCACAAGATAAGGACACACTTAAAATAGGCACAGTGAAGGTTCTAGTAAGAATGAGCCAGTTGCTGCAAAATCTTTGTATACAAAGAACATTTACCTCTGCAAAAGACATTGAAGCTTTTGTGTCACTATTTAATTTATAGAGTATCCTCAGAGGATTGGAACCAGACAAGGAAACCAAAAATGATACAGATCTAAATATAAAGCAGTACTATTATAAAAATTCTCTTTCAGAGAGGTGCTAAATATGAGAATGTGTGTGTTGAAATTCTAGGCTCCATTATGTAATTTGCCGTACTGCCCTTAATTTTGTTCCCAGTCTCCTAAAATCACTGGTCAGCTACCCTTGTGTGGAAGTGTCTTGATTTTGGCATTTTGTGAGTCCGTAATTGTGAATAATCCAAACTTGTTTCTATCTTTCTGGTAGAGAAAGAAAAGCAGGGTACCAATGATCTGAATTTCTGCCTTGTAACTAGACGAGGAAAGTCACATATGAAGAACATAGATTGAAGAAGATGCTTAATTCTTTTGAAGAGAATAAAAAGATTACTTAATAATTGACAAAATCAAAGCTGTTTTTTGAAGAACTTTGTTTCTTATTCAAATAAACTTTTAAGCTCCCTGTACATCATTTCCAAGATTGAAAAGTTATTAATCTATAATAGAAAAATATTTCTATATCTAGTTTGCATGTAATTAATTTCAGAAGAGAGACATGTACATTACTCATCTTTTTCTACTACCACTTACAGAAAAATGTTTAAATTGCTTTCAAATATTACTCAGACTACTAGGTGGACCAACCGGGATATGTGAATACTTGCATTTATTTTTATTAACAAAAACTGGGAAAAGCTTTAAAATGAAAGTACGGCTTATTCTATAAATAAAATGATAATTGCTTTCAATGGAAATATATTACCTTTTTTTTTTTCGTGCTGGTACTCAGCTGTGAAGCTGTAAGTACAATTAACAGTTCAGACTAAAAGTGCTAGAACATGAAGGTGGAAAAGTGAGAACTTTGTTATATCTCCTGAGTTTCTATTATTACCAAGTTTCTTTTTCTCTCACTTCATTTTATCACCTCTAGCATCTTACTTCAGGGAATATAGAAAGATAAAACAGAAAAAAATAACATGTTTACACTACATTTTGATAATCCAGATAGTTTGATATACACTGTATATCTATATTTACCAAAAGTATGATATATGAATAAAAGTTTTAAAAAGGAGTTTTAAATAATATCCCATTTAAATATCCAACAAGGAGAATTCTTTTAGTTACAATAGTTTAGTAACTATAGTCATGACATGTATCTGGGCATTAATAAAGAATTTCTGGTAAGAAACATTGTGATAAAAACATCAACCAGTAAGATACTGTGACATAAAACATGCACATATTTGCTGAAATCTATGCATCAAAAGGTATAGTGTTAAATATTTCAAAACACTATATAATTAATTTAAGGTCAATTTTCTTTGAATAGCTCTAAGGTACATCAGTTCTCTTTCTCATATATCATATTTTAGTTTACCATCTATGATGGCTAATTTAATTTGATGTTTTATACAAGGGGTTAAGTACTTATCACAAATAATAAGAGACTATGGAATGATTAATCTCACGAATAGAAGACATAAAACACCTCTAAAGATATTGAAGATTTTGACTTGCAGGGCAAACCTAGGCCAACTTCAGGAATTTGGCATTTTCCTCAGTAAAGTTGGAAGCAAAATTAATTTCTCTATAGTCAGGATGAAGATAACTAGAGGAAGGAAGTTAGTATATTTAACAAAAACTTATTGACCATTATAATAAAGGCATATATAGTGAGTGATTAGAGGTCAAGGAAAAAATAACAGCCAACCTAGACTTGTGGCTGATGTAACTGGCATGTGAATATCATAGGACATTTCAGTGGGGCTGATAAATGAAGTGATTCATAAAACATGACATGCAGTTATGCAGGGAAAATGAGAGACGAAAGCTTTGAAATGGAAGTGGGAAAAATTGGGAAAAAAAACTGAGAATGCCATAAGTAATCATTTACAGGTAAGCAGAAGTATTGTCAACTATTAATGAAAATGCAGATGAAATTAGATAGTATTAATTTGTAGTAAAGCCAGTCAGCTCAGTTTCTTGTTTTTCACCAACAAACAGGAGCAGTTTATTAGTATGAAAAAGGGAATTATGCATTATGAATAATGGAGTCTCCTAGAGTGCGATTGTGTCAGTAGAGAAACTTTATTAAAAACCCAGGTCAAATTCCAGTTGCTAAAATCATCCCTAGATTTCCAGCTTCACTGACTACTCTCTTTCAGAAATAATCCTGATCCTATACGCATAACCAGTAATGGCTCATATGTTGTCCACTGGATGTTAATTGTTGAGTAGAGGACCACCAGCAGATGTGGTTTACCCCATATAATAATATCCAGCTCAGGATCTTAAACAGAATGGGGATAAATGGTGAATGCATTATTCTCATGGTTGACATTAGGAGCCTGGCTATTAGCAGAAGAGGGTATTCTTTGGAAGCATTGTTGAAAAAGAAATTTAAAACTACCATGATGTCATTGGGAATTATCCATCCACTGTGGGTTAGGACAGCCAGCCCATGGGAAAGAGATACAGATTTTCCATATCTGACCAGGGCACACACAGCAATAGATGATAGGAGGAATCTAGCAGCCAGTGGGCTGTGACTTAGGGTGTGCAAATTGGTAGGGCAAGGGCCTTGGGCACCGCTGAAAGTCTGCATTCTGCTACATTAAATTGCAAGAAACAAACAAACAAACAAAAAACATTGACAGGCTGTGAGAGAGATGGGTAGAAGAAATAAAAAAAGTTCTATATCTTAGTATCTTTAGAGACACTTTTTCCTTGCTTTTTAAACATGGGCCTCTCCACATTCATTTTGTGCTGAGCCTCACAAATTATGTAGCCCACATTGGTACTCAGAGTGAAAAACTGAATGTTAGAAATACACTGCAGGTTAACAGTTATGAGAAAACACTACTAATGAGGTAGAATGTAATTACTGAAAGTATTTTCAATTAAACTTTGATCAGAATGTTGGCATGTGTCTCAGTTTGGGTCTTCCTAGTAGCAGACCCTGAGACAAGGATCTGAGAGGGAGTCGATTATTTGGGAGGTAATTTCAATGAACACAAGAAGGGAGAGATGGAAAGAGAAAAAAATAAGGGTAAGAAGAAGAGGAGAAAAAGTGTGATATTGAATAGAATAGTGTTCTGAAAAACTATAACAGTTCTGGGGGAACTTAGGCTCTTTGGTTTAACTAGCTCCCATTTGTCTATTTTGGCTTTTGTTGCCATTGCTTTTGGTGTTTTAGTCATGAAATCTTTGCCCATGCCTATGTCCTGAATGGTACTGACTAGGCTTTCTTCTAGTTTTTATGGTTTTAGGCCTTACATTTAAATCTTTAATCCATCATGAGTTAATTTTTATACAAGATATAAGGAAGAGATCCAGTTTCAGCGTTCTGCATATAGCTAGCCAGTTTTCCCAAAACAATTTATTAAATAGGGAATCCTTTCCCCGTGGCTTGTTTTTGTCAGGTTTGCCAAAGATCAGATGGTTGTAGATGTGTGGTGTTGCCTCCAGGGCCTCTGTTCTGATCCATTGGTCTATATCTCTGTTTTGGTACCAGTACCATGCTGTTTTGATTACTGTAGCCTTTTAGTATAGTTTGAAGTCAGGTAGCATGATGCCTCCAGCTTTGTTTTTTGTTGTTGTTGTTGTTGTTTTTGCTTAGAATTGTCTTGGATATGTGGGCTTTTTGGCTCCATATGAAATTTAAGGTGGTTTTTTTTTTTTCCAATTCTGTGAAGAAGGTCAATGGTAGCTTGATGAGGATAGCATTGAATCTATAGGTTACTTCGGGCAGTATGGCCATTTTCACGATAAAGATTCTTAGCCATGAGCATGGAATATTTTTCCATCTGTTTACGTCTTCTCTTATTTTCTTGAGCAGTGGTTTGTAGTTCTCCTTGAAGAGGTCCTTCACATCCCTTGTAAGTTGTATTCCTAGGTATTTAATTATCTTTGTAGCAATTGTGAATGGGAGTTCACTCATGATTTTGCACTCTGTTTGTCTGTTATTGTTGTATAGGAATGCTTGTGATTTTCGCACATTGACTTTGTATCCTGTGACTTTGCTGAAGTTGCTTATCAGCTTAAGGAGATTTTGGACTGAGATGATGGGGTCTTCTAAATATACAATCATGTTGTCTGCAAGTAGAGACAATTTGGCTTCCTCTTTTCCTATTTTAATATCATTTATTTCTTTCTCTTGCTAATTTAAATAATATTCTTAGGATTTTCAACCCTAAAAAATTGGCAGGATGGACACTCATTACTCTGTAAGTGTCTTCAAAGTTGTCTCTTCCTGTTTCTCTTAGTTTCTATCAGATTTTTCTATTCTTTCTCTTTCTTTCTCCCTAGGAGGAGAAATGAACTGCCTCCTTACTCTTGACTTTGAAATATTTAGACTAGCAGTACAGTGTTTGCAATCTTTGTATTGACCTCAGTAATATCTCTTAAGAAATGCTCCCTGGTAAACTTAGTATTCTTAGGAGACACTCCAGTTACAGAGTGAAATGTTAAAGAAACATGACCATGATACCTACTAATCTAATTTATTTTAGATTTCTGATGTAGCATGATATAGGTATATATTAGTAAATTTGATGAAAAATTAAGTATAGGACTTAGATATGACCAGCACAAAGAAATAATCTCTAGACTGCCTTTTTATTCCAAAGCATATAATCACCATTTATTCCCCTATTACTTCTTCCACTTCATGTAATTCTTTTGATAACACTCTAAAGCTGTTAGCTGGTAAATAAACCCAAAGAATGTATGAAAAACTTACTGAATTTTGGCAGGCCCGTTTTACTTTACAGCAAAAAGGCAATATTTGAATATTTTATGTATTTTATAAAATTAAATTTGTCATTGGTTATCTAATAGACAATTCTTTCCTATAGGAACTATAATTTTTGCATGATTATAATAAAAAGTAAAAGTGATAAAAATAAGCAAATAAAAGAACACAAAAGATTTCCTTTTCTTCAAACATAATAACTACAAATGTTCCACAAAGAAATACTTTGTATGAATGTAGTAACACTAGTAACTTTTTAATTTTTCAAATTTTAGAACTGTCACTTCACATTCAGTCAGAAACATCATATTCATTTTTGTTAACTTGGAATTCTCAAAAAAAATCATGGACTTTAATGTAAGTGCCCCATGATGTTTCCTAATTAATAGCAACTATAGTTAAAAAAAAAAAAAAACCAGAAATTAGTGGAAAAAGAATAATAAATTCCAGTTAATTTTTGTTTTCCTCTTTAGCAAGGTCTAACATTAATTAGAAAGACTGGTTAGGGTTCAGTGTGAACTTAGTATCAAGAAAATCTCACAAACATCATTCCAAGGCTAGCCATAGAATACTGCTTATGTACCATATTTTCATGTGAAATCACAAGTTATTAGCATCTGTTAACTTAGTTGGGCTGAGATTTATGTTTACTTCAATCATTAAATAAGGGAATAGAGGAGACAAAGAGTTATGAATTTCTAAAGCAAAAAGGCTTTATGATGTAACTGTGAAAAAAATAGCATCATTGAAACTTGGTCTCCAATTATGTAAATGTGTAAATGACACATTATAATATCTCACCATAATAGAAACATTCATTAGTTACTAAGGTTAATCATCAATCTACTGTGGTATATGTTAGAATATGTGAAATTTAAATTATGTTCAGGACAAAGATTACAGTTTATAAAAATAACAAAAACTCGAGGAAATATTTCTATACAATTATTTTACTTATTTAGACAGTTTCTAGTCTCTTGGCTATATTCGATTCAGTACTTAGGCTTTATAGTTCAATATTCTAGATAAGACTACCCTTGGATTTTATGGCACATACATACGGAGCATTGTATTGGAAATCACATAACGGTTGTTTGTTCAGTTTGGTGTATGAACACAATTCTTAGCATTAGTAAAATAAAATATTTATTATAGATGAGTTCTAACAGACCTGAGGCCTTAACTATGGAGCCACAAAGTCTGATTAAATGCATGAAAGTACATAGCATTACCGTGGGCTCTCAGAGAGCTACAAATCCTGTTCGCCTTCCTTCACAATTTAGCTCTTAACTCCTGTAATATGTCCCCTGTTTGATCACAGCACTGAAACAAGAGAAGTGTATCTGAAAACTCAACTACAAATCAATTCAATTTACTATATTTTAGCTACAAGATAAAGCTTGATAAAGCTCCTGTGTATATAAAACACATACACATATGTCAACAGTGTGCTCTTACATTGCCTTGAAATCAAATTACATGGATATTTAACTGAATAATAATTCCATTACAGTAAATTTTAAATGCAAGATACTTTTGATGAAAACAGATTGCTCTTATTGACATTTATTATTGGCTATTTTGAGTGGCATTAATATAATATATAACCTGAAGTTTCATTCCTATACATCTTCAGCATACATAAAACTATGCAGTTGAAAATACGTATTTCTATAAAATTTGTATTCTATGCATGCTTTTAAAGAAATAAAATCTTCTTACCTTTGAATCTATTGCGATGACTTGGGAAGAATATAATATTGATTTATTTTAGATTAATTCATTATTTAATATTCAAACGTATTGTCATAACAATTAATGCCTAGGAGAAAATGCTCTTAATGTGCGGCTGCAATAGTCAAAGCTTTTTCTTTTTCTTCAAAAGAAAAAGCAGCCAGAATTAATATAGCTTACGTAAGATGGCTGAGTTAGGGAGTTAGAAAAGCCTGTTCCAGCCACTTTACGATCCTTGGGAAATGCTTGCATAAGAATGCTTCTCAGAGTGCATGACATGATCTTTTTTATTTGAATAGACTAGGAGACAGAACCAGCAATACCTTTTTTGGGGGTATGAAATATAAGTTTTTTTGTTTTGTTTTTTTTTTTTTGAGACGGAGTTTCACTCTTGTTACCCAGGCTGGAGTGCAATGGCGCGATCTCGGCTCACCGCAACCTCCGTCTCCTGGGTTCAGGCAATTCTCCTGCCTCAGCCTCCTGAGTAGCTGGAATTACAGGCATGCGCCACCATGCCCAGCTAATTTTTTGTAGTTTTAGTAGAGACGGGATTTCACCATGTTGACCAGGATGGTCTCGATCTCTTGACCTTGTGATCCACCCGCCTCGGCCTCCCAAAGTGCTGGGATTACAGAAATATAAGTTTTTTTTTTTTGAGACGGAGTTTCACTCTTGTTACCCAGGCTGGAGTGCAATGGCGCGATCTCGGCTCACCGCAACCTCCGTCTCCTGGGTTCAGGCAATTCTCCTGCCTCAGCCTCCTGAGTAGCTGGGATTACAGGCACGCGCCACCATGCCCAGCTAATTTTTTGTAGTTTAAGTAGAGACGGGATTTCACCATGTTGACCAGGATGGTCTCCATCTCTTGACCTCGTGATCCACCCGCCTCGGCCTCCCAAAGTGCTGGGATTACAGGCGTGAGCCACCGCGCCCGGCCAGAAATATAAGTTTTAAGAAGCGGGAACAAATACGTGATCTGAAAGACTGGACCAGTAAAGAAAGAAAATTTCAGGGAGGGCAATATCTTGCTTCCATGCTGGACTGTAACCAGGATACAATTACATAGAAAAGTTAATTAGTCCAAAAGTTGTGACACTGAAAATATCTCAGGCTTCAAATTACTTTACCACTCAGTAAATGTACATGATACATTTCCTTCATCATTTTGCATTTTAATTTAAAGACAAAATAACCAGAATGTATACATACCCAAAATGTCCTAATTCAGTCCAGTCACTTTAGCTGTACAAGAATTATTTCCCTTAAGGCTAAAATATAACCAATACTTACTTTGAAGAGCTAACACAAGAATCAGAAACAATATATATAAAGTATCCTGCAGTATATACCCCTGCAGTGTACTCAGTGTACTCAATAAATTGTAAAAAAGTTTGTTTCTATAAAAATCCCCACACAGCAATTTAAAGGAAGATGAATAGAAACACCTTTAGCCTTGTTTATTTAGTTTTGCATACTAATTATTATGTGATATATCTTCTATAGTTTGTGACAGCAGTGGTGTAGAAATATCAATTCTGTCATAATCTCTCCAGTATGAATGCTAAATTCTTTACGTTCATCCATTAAATTAATGGATGCTTACTATGTGCCAGATCCCATGCTAAGCAAAACAGTTACAAAGGTGAGTAATTATGTTCTTGTCTTGGTAGTTTACTCTCTAAGCAATGGAGTCAGGAATATAATTGCATAGCTAAATATCATAATACCTATAAAAAAGTTTTGTATCTAATGCTATGGTAAGAAGGACTATGCATTTTTAAGGAAAGTGTTTTATCATTTTCATAAAACATAAAAGCTGATATGTTCATTTAAATGTGGCTAAAATAAGTTTTTAGGTTTTACCAGAAAAATAAATCTCATTTCAGTTAGCTTGATAGATAAAACGTTAGGGTGGCATTTTCTGCTCTTATAATTGTAGTAGCTCAGAAACCTAGAATTTCCAATCTTAGCAATGGTCCTCTGCAAAGCCATTTTAGAATTTCCGACTGAAGGAGTCTACACAGCATAAAGAAGCTAAAATACAATCTTATTTTTCAAATTTTATTTTCTAAATGTTAAAAGACAATCTTATTAATGGCACCCCATAATCATCAGTGCAGATTCTACAAACCTGGCCACATGATGTAAGCAAAGGGGTCTACATTGGAATTTCCCATTTCCTTCCCTATGATTAAAGAAGTGCCTGGCTTAGTGATCCTCCTTATTTCATCTGCAGCTATGATAAAACAGAATGACATTTATCCAGGCTTGTGTCAAAGGGGCATGCCCTATCAGAATCCTTAGCAGGACTTAGAGAGAGGTACGTTTAAGAGGTCTGTTTAAGCCTGACTCATTGTGCTTATCATCTGCAAGTACAAGATAAGTTGTTTTGCTAGGGCTTTGATATGTAAGGATCAGTAATCACACCTGGGAGTAAAAAGAAATACAAGCACATCATGAAATCTGACAACTGAGATTTAGAAACCTCTGTGCCTTCATATTGCTGTTTGTGTATATATAGGAAGAGCTGGCCAGGAGGGGAGGGTGGAAACACTGCAGATCAGACACGTAGAGAAAGGAAACCATGCATCACCCTATTAAACAAAGAAACGCTAATAATTAAGAAGGGTATAATAATCATAATTAACTCACTAAATTGGAGATTGAGTTTTCCATATCTGACTCTTCATGTCTATAATTAATTTATAATATTCTCATTCTGTATTTATGTATAATTAAAAGCTTAAAAGCTTATTTTGGGAGGATGTTAATATTTATTAAAATATAACATTTAAGTCATGCATTCCCCTATTTCTGTTATTTAGCTTTAGTAGTTCTATTTATAGTAAAATTGAAATCCAATAATCTAAAAATTTATGTGTGTGTATATACATATATATACCCATCCTTGAAATTGCTAACACCACAGTAAAGATAATGCAGATTCTAGAGACCTGGCCACATGGTGTAGGCAAAGGGGTCTACACTGGAATCTCTCACTCCCATCCCTGTGATTAAAGTAGCAGCTGGCTTAATGACCCTCCTCATTTCATCTGCAGTTATGATAAAATAGAATGATATTTAGCCAGATCTATGTCAAAGGGGCATGCCCTATCAGAATCCCTAGAAGGACTTAAAGAGAGATGTGTTTAAGCCTGCCTCCGTGTGCTTATCACCTTTCATGAATATATCCATTACCCATTGTGGAAGTTTCTTGTCTTTCCTTGGTAGTCCCTCCCTCAAGCCCCTCCTCCCAACCCCCATGTCATCACTCATCTGTTTAATGTCACTATAGATTGACATTTTCTATAACTTAAATTAACATAGTCATAAAAGTTCTCATTTTCCTCTCTTTTTTCATTCAGTATAATTATTTTAAGATTCATCAATGCTATTTTTCAATAGTTCATTACTTTTTCGTGGGTAGTTGCGAAAATTAATTTTCTATGCCAACTTAACTGGGTCATAGGATGCTCAGATATCTGGTTAAAAATTGTTTCTAGGTGTGCCTGTGAGAATGTTTCCAAAAGATATTAGCAACTGAATGAGTGGGCTGAGTAAAGCAGGCGGTCCTCACTAATGAGGGTGGGCATCATTCAATTTGTTGAGAGCCTGAATAGAACCAAAAGGTGGAAGAAAGTCAAATAAACTGTGCCTGACCATTGAGCTGCCGCACTGATCTTCTACCGTACTTGGTGCTTATGGATCTCAGGCCTCCAAATTGAGACTAGAATTCACACCATCAGGTTTCTAATTGTCAGGCCTTTGAATTGTATTACCAGCTTTCCTGAAACTCCAGCATGAAAAAGGCAAATCATGAGACTTCTCAGTCTCTTTAATCACATGAGCCAAAACCTAATAGATCTCTTTGTATGTATATCTTCTTGGTTCCATTACTCCAGACAATCCTGTGTAATGTAGTAGTATTTTATTACGTGGATATACAAAATTTGTTTCTCCATTCAGCTGTTGATGGACATATGGATTGTTAGGAGTTTTTCACTATTTCAGTAGGCTGTGGATACTCATGTATAGGTCTCAGTATGAACATATGCATTCATTCCTTGTAAATAGCTAGAAGCAAAAATTCTGCATTATTAGGAAGTTTATGATTAACTCTTTAAGAACCTGCCAAAGTGAGTTTCAAAATAATTATGCATTTACATTCCCACATTAACTGTATATGAAAACTACAGTTGCTTCACATGCTTGCCAAAACTTCAGTCTTTTTAATTCTATTCATTATAATAGGTATGTTACAGCATCTCATTATGTTTTATTTTGCATTTCCCAAAGACTAATTATATTGAGAATCTCATCATGTGGTTGTCATCTCAGTATCTTCTTAGTGAAATGTCTATGCAAATCTTCTGACAACTTTTTTATGAAGTTGTTTTTATATTCTTAAGTTTTGAGAGTTCTTCATATGTTCTAGATGCGGGTCCCTTATCAGATATTTGATTTAAAATTATTTCCTTCCCATGTGTGGTTCATCTTTTCATTCCTTTAACAAAATGTTTTGAAAACCAGAAGTTTATAAATTTGGTGAAGTGTAACTTAGCTTCTTTTTTTCTTTTATGGATCCTCGTTTTGTTGTTACATCAAATAAACATTGATCAAATCGGAGGTCACCAATATTTTCATCTACATTTTCAACTAAAGATTTATAAAACATTTGAAGCAATTTATTTTTATCTATGGTGCAAGAAATAGATTGATTTTTAAATTTCTGTTTGTTTTGGCATATGCATATTTAATAGCTCTAGTACCATATATTGAAAAGAATATCTTTCTCAACTTAATTGTTATTGCCTCTTTGTTGAATATCCCTTAATCTAATATACGTGTGCCTGCCTTTGAATTATGTATTATGTTTCATGGATCTATGTGTCCATTTTTAAACAAATACAGTATTGCCTTGATGATGCCTATTGAAATTAGTCCTCCAAGTTGTTCTTTTTCAAAATTGTTTTGTCTATTCTAGCTTTTTAAAACTTCTATAAAAGTTTCAGAATCAATGTCATTTTTTGAGAAAAGGTACATGTGATTTTAGTTTTAATTCCATTCAATCCATAGATCAACTTTGAAATTTTTAAATATTGATACTTTTAATTCATGGACATGTATATTTCTCCATTTACTTAAATCTTTACTTTTGCTTAGGAGGGTTTTACTATTTTGGGATACAAGTTCTGCTTGCCTTAGATCTATTTTAAAATATTTAACTATATTGGTGTTACTGTGATATTTTAGATTTTTAAATAATTTGATCATTGCTAAAATAAAGAAACATAGTTGATTTTTATCTACTGATTGTGTATCTTGCTGCCTAACTCACTTAGAAGTTCAAGGAATGTTTTTTTAGATTCCAGAAGATTTTGTAAATAAATGATCATTCTGTCTCTAAAAAATGAACAGTTTAATTTTTTTTGTTGTTTTTTTAATCTGTATGTATAAATAAAATGTATGTGAAGTAAACAGCCTTAAGGTTAACAGGGGAGAAATGGAATTATACTATAATAAATTGTTACATTGTCATCAATATACTTAATCATATCAATGATAATTAAAAACATAAATAGATTAACCAGAGGTTCACCAACATTTTCTAAAAAGAGCCAAATAGTAAATATTTTTAGCTCTCCGAGCCACATGGATTCTGCTGCAACTATTCAACTCTGCCATTATAGCATAAAAGCAGCCATACAGTATGTAAATGAATGGGCATGGCTGTGTTTCAGTAAAATGTTATTTGTGAAAACAAGGCAAGCAATATTTGGTCCATGAATTATATTTTCCCAACCCTTGTGCTAAACACTTCAACTAAAAGGTAGTGCACTGAAAAATAAAAACAAGTATGACCTATATGCCAACCACAAGGAGCAAGCTTTAAGTATAAACACATGAATAGGTTATAAGTAAAGTGATAAAAAATAGTTCCTTTATGAAAACACTAACCAAAAGAAAGCTACAGTGATTATAGCAATATCAGAAAATGTTTATTTCTGAGGAAAGAATATTACCCAAGGCAGTAAAAAAAAAGTAATTTCATAAGATAAAGGTCATCAAAGAGACCCCAAAATTCTAAATATTAATGTAATAATAATATAATTGCAGGAAATATAGGGAAAAATCCTGATCAAATAAAATGAAAAATTAACAAATATTTAAATATACTTGGTGCTTTTAATAACTTGTTCTCAATAATTAATAGAACAGAGAGAAAATCATTAAAGATGTAGAATACCTGAATGTTATCAACCAACTTTACCTATTTAACATTCATGGGATACATCATCCCAAAACAGCAGAGTACATATTCAACTCAAAAGTACAAGGGAAAAAAAAAGCACAGGGAAAGATATACCAAAATTTTAACCATAAATTGAATTTCAGTGAATTTTAAAACACTCAATTCAATGTTCTCTGAATTAGAAGTCAGTATCAGAAAGATTTCTAAAGGTCCTTCAAAATATTTGGAAACTAAAAACTACAATACTAAAAACCTCATGGATCAAATAAGATATCTGAGGGAAATGTGAAAGTATTCTGAACTGAATGACTATGAAAATACAACCTATCACTCTGAGAGAAATTTATAGCACTAAATCCTATTATACCAAATGCTTAAAAGGGAAGTTAGGTCACAAATTAACGGCCTCAGATTCCACCTTAAAGTAATAGAATAATAAAAAGAAACTTATTTTAAAGTGAGCAATACCAAGAAAATTATATTGGCAAACAGAGCAAATATTGAATAAGGAGAAAATAGAAAAACAATGCTAAAATTAATAAAATCAGAAACTGATGCTTTGAGAAGATTAATAAAATTGATAAAAACCTCAGCAAAACTTATAAGGGGAAAGAAAAGACACACATTAGCAGTCATGTCAACACAACAGAGTCTACAGATATTTAAAGGACCAGAAAGAAATATCATGAATGAATTTGTAACAATATATTCAACAACTCAGATATTGTGGACAAATTGCTTGAAATACACTAATTGCTAAAGCTCATTCCGGAATAAACAGACAAAATGAATATCCCAAATATTCATTATATAACTGAGTTGAAAATCTTCCCATAAAAAAAATTCAAGATCCACATGGCTTCACTGATGGCTGCTAGCAAATATTTAGCAAGAAGTAATGCCAATTCTAAACAAATCTTTCCAGAAAATTCAAGAACGATAATACTTTCCAATTCATTGTAAAGCCACCATTCCTCTGATATGAAAACCATATAAAGTACTGTGAGAACAGTATAAACAATAACCCCAATAAACACAGATGCAAAAATTATTTTAAAAATTCTATCTGTTGTAGTCAAACAATAATAAAAGAATAAAATATAAGACCAGGTGGTATTTATCTTAAGAATGTAAGGTTGATTGAACACTCAAAAATCAAAATTCTAGTCTTCCATATTAACAAGGATGCACACACACACTCTTATGATTGTCTCAATAGATGTAGAAAAAATCATTTGACAGAATCTAATATCATTCTTGATTTAAAACGAACAAAAAAATAAAATAAAAAGCTCTTGGAAAACTGAGAATAAAAGATAATAATGGGGACCTACCAATAACCTAAAACTAGCTTCATACTTAATGTTCTGAGACAAGAATGACTGTTCTCAGCACTCCTATTTAGCACTGTACTGAAGTTTCTAACTGATAAAAGAAGGCATAAATAATTCACACGATATTTAAAAATAAGTAAAATTTTACTTGCACAAGACATTACTATATATGTACAAGAAAAGTGTAGGAGGCTAGGTCCTCAGATGACCTTGCCTGCCCCGCTTTTCCTTCTATTACTCAATCCCAGGGCACAATGTACCAAAAATGCAACCTCCTGAAATGAGGAGGAGGTTTTCCAACAATGTAGTCAGTGTCCTCATTAGTTGGGGGCCAGAATGTGCTGTAACAGTTGTGCTCAGTAATCCAAGTGACACCCAGGGCATATATACCCAGGTGAAGAGCTTCTAGGGTCCTTCAGTTGAGGTGTGACATGGGGCAAGAGTAGGGGAGACTCCATCCACCCTAGCCAACCTTCCTGAGACTTGAGGACCAACTTGACATGAATCCTATGCTTCCGCTTATGGTCCGTACTTCGCTGTGAATATTAGTTCTCCTTTACTATCTCCTGTGTGTTCTGTCTCATCAGATTTATGCAGTTGGGAGAGATACTGGGGTTCCTCTTTCACTCCCCTCTACTGTCTTCATGGTGTTAGAACTACTGCAACAGCTAGGCCTACCCTAAGCTCCTACTAAACTTCTGAACTTTTGCAAGAAGCTACTGTGATCAGTGAATTGTGCAAAGTTTCAAGATAGGACATCAACATATAAATATCAATTCTGCCATATCTTTAGCAATAAATAGCAAGAAAATTATTTTTAAAGTAATATTTTCATTGAATACAAATGGAAATTTTTTTAGATATAACAATATGCACAAGATCTGTACATTTAAAACTATTAAAAATTGCTGACAGAATTTAAAGAAGTTCTAAATAAATAGTGAGATTTTATCATGGTCATGCTTATGAGCACCCAATAATAAGGTATTAATTTTTTGCAAATGTATCAATAGATTCAGGACAATTCAAATCAAAACGTCATCAGAATTTTTTATAGAAATTAACGCTTCTCTTCTAAAATTCATATGGAAATGTTAAGTATCTTGAATGATTGAAATAACCTGGGGAAAAGTAACTAAATTGAATGCTACTAGTACCTAATTTCAAGACTCAGAAAGCAATACTAAGCAAGGGGATATAGTTTTTGACT
Organism: Cebus imitator; assembly: GCF_001604975.1. Taxonomy (NCBI): domain Eukaryota; kingdom Metazoa; phylum Chordata; class Mammalia; order Primates; family Cebidae; genus Cebus; species Cebus imitator. Next base: position 909,340 of record NW_016107608.1, read on the forward strand.
TAAACATAAATGAATAGATCAAAGGAATAGAATACAGAATCCATAAATAGACCCATATAAATATGGACAACTTGTTTCTGAAAATGTTGTAAAGGCAATTCAGTAGGAAAAGGTAATTATTCTCCACAAATGGTGCTGGAACAACTAAAAGTCTTTATACAAAAAAAGAACTGAAATTTGTACCTTCCACTATATATAAAAATTAACTCTAAATGCATCATAGTTATAAATGCCAAGGCTAAAACTATAAAACTTGTAAGATAAAATTGTAAAAGAAGCATATTTTACCTTGATTTATGCAAAGATTCCTTACATATAGCACCAAAAGCATAATTCATTATAGAAAACATTGACAAAATGAACTTTCTCAACATATAAACTTCTTCTTTTAGAAAGTAAACAAAAAGATGAGCCAGAGACTGGAAGGAAATACTTGCTAAGCATATTTTCTGTATCCAGAATATACATGCAAACTGTCAAAACTCAATAAAACAATTTTTTAAATGGTCACTGAATTTGAAAAGACATTTTGAAAAGATTAATAATAGCAAAAAGCACATGAAAAGATACTCAGTGTCATTAGTCAGTAGGAAAATGCAAATTAAAATCACAACGAGCCAGGCGCAGTGGCTCACGCCTGTAATCCCAGCACTTTGGGAGGCTAATGTAGGTGGATCACTGGAGGTCAAAAATTCGAGACCAGCCTGGCCAATGTTGCGAAATCCCATCTCTACTAAAAATACAAAAAAAAAAAAAAGTAGCCAGGTGTGGTGATGGGCTTCTGTAATCTCAGCTACTCAGGAAGCTGAGGTAGGAGAATTGCTTGAACCCGGGAGGTGGAGGTTGCAGTGAGCCGAGACTGCACCACTACATTCCAGCTTGGGTGACAGAGCAAGGAGAATAGATACCCCATTTAATATGAGGTGATTATTGTGTATTGTATGCCTGTATCAAAATATCTCACCCCATAAACATGTACACAAAAAAAAAAAAAAAAAAATTAAGAATAAATAAATAAATAAAACCACAATGAGATGAAAGTTCACACTATTGGATCGGATAAAATTAAAAACACTGATCATACCAAGTGCTGGCAATGCTGCAGAGAAGCTGAAACTCTCACATCCTACTGGTGAGATTGTAAAATGCTACAGCTAGGTTGGAGAACAGTTTGGCAGTTTCCTAAAAGTTAAACCTACACATCCTATATGATTTGGCCATTCTGCTCTTAAACATTTACCGCTGAGGAAAGAAAGTTTAATTGTGCACATATATTCATGGTAGCATTATTTTTAATAACCAAAATCCAGGAAAACAATACAAATATTCATCAACAGGTGAATGGATAAACAAATGGTGATACAGTCAAACCTTGTTATCTGTGAATTTCATGTCTGTGAACCCAGCTACTGGCTAATACTTATTTGTAATCCCAAAGTCAATGTTTGCAGAGCTTTTACGGGCGTTTGAGTATATGTGCATGCACAGAACTGTGACAGATTTGAGTCACCCACCACAGAGTTCTTAGCTGAAGATGAAAAAGGCAGATGACACTATTCCTTCTTGTTTCAACTTTCATGTTGTCTCCTTTCAGCAGTGCCATGTTTAGTGCCATGTTTTTGCATTTTTGTGCTTTTTGTCAGTGATGATGCTGTTTAAAATGACACCCAGGCACACTGCTGAAGTGCTGTTTAGTGATGTGCCTCATGAAGTTAATACTAATTTATGAATTTTCATGAAAAACTGCAAGGTAAGCCTCTATGATTAAAACGTACTTACATTCCATTGTTAGACAAGAAAATTAACAAAATCTTTATGCATGCTTTTTCTCCTATATTTTTATTGTAATAAATAGCAATTATGATTTTGTTTTCTTAAAAACATCAAAGAGATGATATTTACAGTGTATTTCACCTGTCTTAAATGTTATTTGGTTGTAGCTAAATACCACGTGTTTAAATGTCAATGAAAATGCTATTTGACAGGTTACTGGTTATAACAAACTAATTTTTATAATGATTCTTTAATAAGAATATATGTAGACACTAACCTGTCATTTTATTATTATATATTAATCATTATTATTACATAACTCATGTTTATTTCACTATATATTTTTATATGAAGGAAAAGATAACCAAATTATAAATTAGGAAGAATAACATATTTAGCGTACAAAAATCAAACTATAACCTCTCTTTCTTCAGCAAATGAACTACAACTACATAAAAGATGATTTTCATGTTGTCATAAATAAAACTTTATTGTTTTTCTTGATGAAAAGTCAAATGTTTTTTTAAAATATGTAATGCTGATTTCTCAAAGAATTGATCACATTTGCCATTAAAATCAGTGTGGTTTATGCCATTAATAATGAAAATAAAATAACTGAGTTACTAAAAAGTTATAAACTACTGATTCAGATTTTTAATTCTGTTTGTTGCATGTATATTCATTTTAATTTCATATACTGAGGAAATATTTCTAATTTAAACACTTAGCCTTCCTTACAATGTTTGCTTTTTTTAGCTATTTCTTTACTAAATCCAGTTTACAATTTTATAGTATTTGTATTCTGATTGAAATGGTTGCAAAATTTTTCTACTAGTAGAAACATACAATATTCTTGACTAATTTATGAATAGTAAAGTGATTAATGCATTTTAACAACAAATTATGATAATTCAATTTGGCAATATATTCATTCTAGGAAGGCCTAGATATAATTTCTGGATTTAATCTATGGCATATAAATTAGTGAACATATTGATTAACTTTAGCATGAGAATAATAATCATTTTGATAGTGTTTCTGGGGTCATTTAATTCTTACTTAGCTTAAGAAAATAAACTCATTTTCATCTAATCTTTTGAAAATATTTTAAAGCAATTTAAGATTCAATGCAATTTTTATTAAAATCCCAAAGGCATTCTTCACAGAATTTTTTTAAATCTAAAATTTATATGAAACCACAAAGACCCTTAATAGCCAAGAAAATTCTGAGCAAAAGAATAAAGCTGAAGCTATCATCATACTAGCTGACTTACAAATTTACTACAGAAGTATAGTAATCAAATCAGCATGATACTGGCTTAAAGACAGACACATATACCAATGGAACCAAAAAGAAAGCCCAGATTTAAACTCATGCAGTTACAGCCAACTTGACCTCCACAAAGGTGCCAAGAACATACAATGGGACACAGACAGTTTCTTTAATAAATGATGCTGGGAAAACTGAATAACTATATGCAGAAGAATGAAACTAGACCCCTATCTCTCACCACACATAAAGATCAAATGAGAATGGATTAGAAATCTAAACATGAGACATGGAACTGTGAAACCACTGGAAGAAAACACTGTGGAAATGCTTCAGGACATTGTCGGGGCAAATAAATTTTGTGTAAGGACTCAAAAGCACAGAAAATCAAACAAAAGTCGACTGATAGGACTACATCAAGCTAAAAAGCATCTACACAGAAAAAAAAAATCAACTTAGTAAAGAGGGAACCCCCAGAATGGAATTAAATAATTGGAAACTACCCATCTGACAAGGGATTTTTAACCAGAGTCTATAAAATCAATTGCAAAAACACCAAACAGTCTGATTAAAATATAGGCAAAATACCTGAATAGGCATTTCTCAAAAGACATACAAATGGCCAACAAATATATGAAAAAAAAAAAAATTCAACATCTCCAATCATTAGAAAAATTCAAATTAAAACTACAATGAGATATATATTTTCTAACCCTAGTTAACATGACTTTTATTAAAAAGATAGGAAATAACAGTTTCTGGCAAGGATGTGGAGAAAGGAAAACCCTCACACATTGTTGATGGGAATGGAAATGAATAGAGTCACTATGGAGAACTGTATGGCAGTTTCTCAAAAAACTAAAAATAAAACTACCATATAATCAGTTTGTATGGTAGTTCCACTGAGTATATATCAAAAAAAAAATTGAATCAATATGTAAAAAAGATATCTGCACTCCCATGTTTATTGTGGCATTAGTCACAATAGCTAAAATGTAGAATCAATCTCAGTGCCCATTAATGGATGAATGGATAAAGAAACTTTGTTATATATACATAATGAAATATTATTCAGCCATAAAAAAGAATAAAGTCTTGTCATTTACAGCAACATGGATGGAACCAGAGGTAATTATGTTAAATGGATTAAGCCAAGCACAGAAAGACAAATATTGCATGTTCTCACTCATATGTGGAAACTCAAAAACATAAATCTGATGGAGATACAGAATAGATAGTGATTAGAAGACCAGGAAATGTAGGGCAGGGGGTATGATGAGAGATTGATTAATGAATATAAGATATTTCTTGATAGAAGAAAAGAAATCTAGTGTTTATAGGTTAGTAGAGTGACTATAGTTTTTATAATCTATTGTATATTTCAAGATAGCTGTAAGAATTAGTTTCTAGTGTTGAAAAAGACAAATATTTAAGATGATGGATATCCTAAGTACATCAATTTGATCTTTGCAAATTATGTGAATGTATTTAACTATCACATGTACCTTGAAACTGTGTACATCCATTATGCATCAATGAAAAAAATGTTAATGTTCTTCATATGCCAAAGTGAAACTGTACTTACAAACTTTATAAAATTAATCAGGGAAGCAGAGAGAGGGAGAAATAAACCAAGCTTAAAGCTTAGTCAGGATTAATCATTAGGTCAGCTTGCTCTCTGAGTTGCTTCCTCTTAGTTGTTTGATACCTACTGTTCTAGAATCACATAGACTCAAGATCATAGTTCCTCTTTACTTCTCTATGGATAACTTAATATTATGAAACATTGTATTCCCTTTGAGATATTCTTTCATGCCCTGCATACCAATGAATCTATTGATGTTCAGCTAGTCTGAAGGACCCCCACCAGGAGCTGACTTACCCAGGAATGCAGTTAGCTCATTCTGAAGGTGTCATCCCCCTTACCTTACAGTCAACAATCCCAATGTTCAGCCTCTCACCTTTTATGATCCCCTGAAAAACCCCAGCCCAGAACTCCTCGGGAAGATAGATTTGAGTTTTTTCTTCCCATTTCTCTGCTCAGTGACCTGTGATCATTAAACTCGTTCTCTGTTGCAAACCTGCTGTCTCAGTGTCTCAGTATATTATATGTTACTGTGCAGTGGGCATATAAACCTGTTGGTACTATAACAAAAGTTATACAACATAACTTTGATATAGACTAAAAAAAGGATAATAATCATTTTATATAAAGTCTATTTGACAAAAGGGGAAAAGTTTTTCAAATATTAACAATTTTTGTGATTTCTGTAAAAATGAATATTATTGTGATTGTTTATTGCCTACCCTGTTACATATCCACTACTGCTTCTTGCTTCTTATGCTCTCTAGACTAGAAAGGTTATATACTAATTTTTTCCACTTCTGAGGTGTGCCATGTGACACACATCTGATCAATAAAATTCAATCAGAAGTCTACTGAAAAACTTCCCAGGAGAATTTTGCATTTTTTGAACTAGAAGCTGATGCAGTTGGTACCACTGAAGCCTGGCCTCTTGTTTTAAACTCACACATGAAACCCAGAGCTGCCACAACCTTTATGTAATTAAGACAGAAAGGAAGAGAGAAATACAAGGTTCTGGGACCAGTATCACCGGGCTTTTGAACAAGCTGCCTACTTCCTTATTTCATCATCTGTAAGACATGCTGACTCCTATTTTTTAAAGTAACTGTAAGTCAGGATTGATTCCAACTGATGTATATGTTGTTACAGAGAGCTAAATGTATTATTTTGTTTGTTTGTTTCAGGTTGGCCCTTTCAATGAACCTTCTTTAGAAAATTTATGTAACAGTATGGTTAGATATATGCTGTTTGTAAAAAGCAGAAAAGATTGATTTTCTACTAAAATGTATAACATAAAAAGAACAATCACTTAACTAAGTTCAGAATTAGTGTTAGGAGAATAATTCAACATGCTATCAGAAATGTATAAGCTAGTAAAATAAACTCTCATTTTATGTAACAAGCATAGATTTGGCTTTATGTCATAGAAATATGAGGAACATATGGGCATACTAAAAATTATCCTTAAAATAGAAAGGTAAACATTTTATAGTTATGTAATTATAATTATGTATTATTGATACATGTTGTTTTTTATTTAATTTTTGCTTCACTTCATAATGATTATCATAAGCCAAATCTCTACCCTAAAAAAGTATTTCACATGCTTACAAAGTTAAACTTTTTAAATAAATAAAAATGCATAAAATGATTATGATAATAATAGCTGAAATTTATTATGTGCTTATGTTCTGGGTGCTTGGGCAAGTGACATATACTGTACATATAAATCACTTAAAAACTTATGAATTAAGTACCAATATTATCTCCATTTCATAGACAAAAAAAGCAAATCACAAAGAGATAAAGTTACTTGCCCAAGTTCACACAGCTTTAAGTCCTGGAGTTAAATTTAACCTCAGTCATATCGTCCCCAGAATCTGTTAGCTTATCTTCTCCATAGTGTTTAATTTCTTCTTTGTGCATAGATAGGATATTTGTGAGTAGAGGAAATATTCATGGTCCTAGCACAGTCTTGAAAGACATAATGCCTGGGAAAATTTGAAAAGAGAAACACAGTTGGGGGTTCATAACAACTTGCCTTTGCCAATAGACTACTAGAATTGGTAACTGACCTTCTCTCTTAAGGTACAAAACTGTCTAAGGCAATTGTGTAGAATGAATAAATTACTTGTTAGCATTTATCTCTATTAACACAAGAAAGCATTTTTTAGTTTCTTAGTGACTTCCTAAGGGACACAGTCAATTGGAATTTAATTCATTTTCCCTCCTTTCCTTCTTCACTCTTCCTTTCCTTCTCTGCTTTCTTTCTCTCCCTCCCTTCCTCCCTACTTATTTTTCCTTTCTTTTTTTCTTTTTTTTCCCCCTCTGTCTCTCCATTCCTCTTTCCCTTATTCCTTTTTTCTTTCCACTAAAACGTTTCTAGAAATTTGAAAAGGAATTTGGTAAATATTACACAAGATACTATTATTTTTTAAAAGAGGAAAAAAGAGAACCAAATTGTCCTAAAAATATTTGTATCTGCTAATATTTCACATATTTTAGAAAAAAATGTTATTTATATTCTGATATTATAGAATAATTAGAATATCCATGACCTAAATTTTATTTTAAAAGGCTGAAGTTGATATGCTTCCTGGAAGAAGAAAAAAAAAATAAGGCAATTTTTGGAGTGAGAGAAATAGGCAGTCTCGAAAGTCAAATGATGAATTTAAAAACCCATAAGGAATTACACCAGTGATTCACTAATAACGAATATTTAGTATTCAAATATAGGCTTGAACTGAGAAAAGCCATAGCTTGTACAGTGGGTGTTAATAAAGCTGTTGGTGGCCTAATATGTTGCAAGTGTTTGTCACCTAAAGCAATGCATTCTTTAAAGATGTCTAACACAAAAAAATCTCCCAAGTGAATTTATTGACTAAAACCAGTTCCACAGAACCAATTAGTATCTTACACAGCCTGCCCTGCAAGGCTTATGAGGCCATCCATCACCTATCCATTTAACTATTTAGCATTTGTTCCAGCAATTTGTCTCTGTGTCAGAATGCTAGCATTTCAGAATGGGAGTTTTTGGTTTAAAGAAATCTAACTCAGATACTGCAGATATTTCTCCTTTAATAAGACTTACAGAAGATTTATGTTTCTATTATGTATAACCTTAAACATTTTATCTGAAGGTTGAGGTTAATTGTTTGTACTTCAGATATTTCAAATTTAAATCAATAGTTTTATGTGAATTTAAAAATATGCAAACAAAAACTATTTTAAATTCCAACAATCAAGAGTTAATATCTCTTAGAGTGCTAACTTCACCATGTACCTTATCTCACAGCTTTAGGGATTACTTTTTATCATTTTTCCAATTCAATCATTTGCTTTTATATTCTTTTCTCGTACCTTTCCTAATTTCACAGTACCGAATGAATTATATTGTACTTCCCACTATGAAAGAAAATATCTGCATTGCTGTTAATATCATGCCACCCCGTTAGACCTGGAAATGTAGACATATTTAATGGTAGAAAAATTGCTGCAACATTTCAGCTAAATTAAATGTAATTTACAAACAAATGTGTACCCATTTCAAGTTTGGTTGTTGATTACAGATAATAGTCAACTGCTTAATTTTTCCTCTCAGAAAATGCCAAACAAATATCATAACAGCGTAATTTTAAACATGCTGGCTATTTGGTGTAGAGAAAATTACCCAGAATCATGAAGCAAAGAATTGTAGCAAAACATAATTTGTGAAATGAGTCCACGTAGTACAACAATTATATGAAGTCCACATAGTTAATTTTATAACTCAGTCATTTTACAACTTTTTAGGCATGCCAACTTAATGAGAAGTGTTTAGATATCTAACCTTTAAATTTGATTTTAAAAATAGGATGCATCTTTTTACTGGTGGAAACAGATATGTAGGTAGTCTGTTTTCCAACTACCCTACAGGTTCACCTGATTAAGATTTCTAATGCAAAAGAAGCAAGCAGGATGCTGGGGACTCAAATGCCATCTCTGCATCCTGAATGCTGTTCAGCAGATCCCATGGAATTTCTCACAGACTTTCAATGTGTGCTTGTCACTAAGCTCAATCTCAGAGATAAAACAGAAAAAGTAAACTCTTGTGGGAAGAGAGTTGAGTAAAAAGCTTTCCTGAAGCCCTTAGAGTAATGTGTTCTGTCTATTACCGAGGCTTCAATCAGCAATTTCATCTCTCTTACCTAATACAGTTTAGAGATTGACATGGATAGATGTTAGGTTGGAGTAAGGAATGCACAATATAAATGTATATGTATATGTGTGCATCTATGCACATGAGTGATCAAAACTAATCTTCATGTTTAAGACATTGCAAATTCCATTACCCAAAAATATTCACGTTTGATAATGTGTGTTGCTATTTAGAAAATATACATAACTTTATTTTGAAGGGTTAAAAAAAAAGAGGAAAATATTTTTAAGGGTTATTAGTTTAAAATTTTTGTATAAATGTAAATATGACACGTTACATTTCTGTATTATTCGAAATTTTTATTTTAAAAATAAGTCTAGAAAATAAACAATTTAACAAAGATTTTTTTCACTGTTGACTAAAATAATAATAACAGCAAGATATTCCCCTAAGCACTTGTTAAATAAAAAAGAAGGTATCTGACAAAATTGTTCAGGTTCCATTCTCAATGAAGAAGACTAATATGGCTGGATAAGCAGACTGAAATATCATTAAGGGGAGAAATATTGCTCAAGAAATTCTTGAGAAATGGTCATCTTATGAGTAAAACGGAGGGATAAACTAGAAAGAAAGAAAAGAGTGAGAGATAACCGAGCTAATAAGGAAGCGAAGCAGAGTAAACTGAAATGTCGTAGGCATCTACAGAAACTCCAGAATGGGGGGGATATATTGTAATGGGGGGGATATATTGTGCTGGTGACTAAAACGAGTAATAACTGCTGTAATCGGTTTTGGCTATGCTGTTGTTTTTGTCTCAGAAAAATGCATTCCCCATGAGTAATTATAAGACAGTTTGGTTCTCTGATGAGGTCCTCAAGTCAGAGTAAGTATTCGAGTTGAATAAAGGGAATTGATCATGGTAAATCAAATCAATAATACCAATATTGATTTCTAAATTATTTTAGGCATAAGGATTGGAAAAAGTATTTTCTTCCACATGTCTTATTACATTAACACACACAGCAGCTATAAATATTTTATCTCTGAGGGTAAAGGACTCCCTTTGTTTATTAACTATAGTAATAGTTATAATAAAAATGCTAGCTACTGCCTAACTACACTCCAGCACGGCTCTTTAAATGTCATAACTCATTAATCCCTTCAGTCTAAGAGCTAAGGGATTTGAAAATTAGGACACCAGTTTTGCCGTGGTAGGGTTAGGATTTAAGTCCAGAAAAGCCCCAGTGCCTATCCTCTTAAGCACTAGATACAACTCCTCTTAACGGCCTACACTATTTATAGAAAGAGGGAGATCAGCTACTATTTATTGAATTCTTTAATTTTTAGATAATAGTCACTTTATAGGTAATATTTCATTTGATACTTCTCAAAATCCTGTGAGGTGATTATTACTGTCCCTGTTAAATTAAAATAAATTATTACTGGTTACAGCATGTTAATTGACAAAGGAAAGACTGGAACTCAGGTCCTTCTGACCTTTTAAGGTGCAAGTTTGTTCATGTTTTCAATGAGTGAACAAAATATTATTGCCTGTACAGAGCCTTGGTTTTATTTTTAATTCCATCTATAAGCTTCTTAGTATCTGCAGCCTGTATGTAGAAACAAGCTAACATGATGGGTACCAAATATTTTTTATTATGATAGGAAATGTTTGGGATATATAGACACATATAAAAATATGGTTTATATAATTTAAAGCATAAATTTGTAAATTTTTGTTAAAACTTGGAAGAAAGTAGGCACAATATAGATTTGCATTCTTATCAAAATCAATTTGGGTGGCCATCTCAAGCTTTCTTCGAAAATCTTCAAGAAGGAACAGAGAAATAAAAGTTCTTCATGAAATACATGGAATGCAAGTCTTAATTCAATAATGAATATATAGGCAAGAATGCAAAACTATTGCTTTAGAGGTAATAGTGATATCGTTTTAGGGGAAGCAGAAAGATATCTCCTTGAGGACTTACGGTTCTCTCCTACTAAGCATGTTATCTTCAGGAATAATAATAGTGCCTGACACATTGTGTATACTTGACTGACCATTTGCTGAAAAAGAAGACTCAGCACAGTTATGGCGGAAGAACCTGGTAACGGTTAAACAACATCAAGTATTAAGCATACTCATTTAAGAGTGGTAAAAGGTCTATTTGTTCATGGAGCACTTTTTTAACGTGTTGGGAAGGGCAGGAATGGGGCAGAGATCTGAGAGGAAATATTAGTGTCATAATCTCTTAATAGTGATCATTCAATTCTATTACAGAAATATTGCAGCTGTCACACTACCACTGTGGTGACACATCACTATGACCAGTTAGATGGTAGGGTCTGTATAAAATAATTTGCAATGAAGACTGTTAAAATTCGATTTGAAGAAAAAACAGAGAATAAAATGCTGGATATGATTTAAACATAAGCAGAGATCATTTGTGTGTGTGTGTGTGTGTGTGTGTGTGTGTGTGTGTGTGTGTGTGTGTGTGTTAATGGCATATATAGGTGAGGAGGCTTTAAATATCAATGGTTTCACCCTCCCCCTACAAGTAACATTTGACTTAAGCCAGAGCTAATATTGTCAAATGAGCAAACATTCATAGATAAATGCCTCACATCTGGCAAAAGGAAGTTAGCTGACATTTACTTGGTACAAAGGAGCAGGGATTAAATCAGATAGAATCTCACAGGATCTAATATTGGTACTTTTTTTTCTGCAGTATTTTAGTTGTTTTGGAAGACAAGGAGAAAAATTCATAATTAACTAGGAGGTGAAAAGAGGAAATCATATATTATTATCTTTTCATCTTATTTTTCTTATTATGTCAATAGATACATATTGTAACAAAAATGAAAAGCACAGAAATGAATGGTAGGTAATTTGAAAAGTGCAGCAGCATGTAAACAAGAAAGAAAAATAGATCAATAGATCATAACTCCTAATTCAGGCACAAGCACTCTTAAAATGTTGATTTTTTCTCTACAGTATTTTCTATGTATGCAATGAGAAATAATAGACATGGCAAAAGAAATAAAGAAGACATAGATAATGGACAAATAAATAACAGATTTAAATTATGATAAACATTATATTTTAAAAATCTAAAATCAAAATTATGTAGTTTTGTGACATACATTAATTGCAAATATATATTGAATATTTTCTAATATTTCATAGCATTAAGAAACATTTTTAGTTACTGCATAGTATTTCATTACAACAAACTTATCTTATAACAAGATGCCATTAGGGGTCATAAGGAAATTTACAATTTCAATTTATAAAGATCACTTGATTATACCTTAGAGCGTTAAATGTTAAGAGTACATTTAGGAATCTGCAGTTGTCATCTAGGCAGATTATGCTAGTGTTCTAAATCACTGCTGTGAATGTGAAGATGGAAAAATTTGAAAGATTAAGAATGATTTAGGGGACTGGGTAGATAGCTGGTGGTGTTTCATTGTGTTTGACAATTCAAGAAAAGTTACGCTGGTATTTGGAGGAAGTCACATGAGAATGATTGCTTCAATTGATTCAGAAGGAGAATCCGATAAATAGAAAATATTGGTAAATATATGGTTTAAATTAAGAATGATGTCACAAACTGGATAAAAAAAAATTACAGACAGAGGAAGCCTAAATGAGGAGAGAGTAAAGAGTCTAGGAAATAATTACCTACATAACTTTAATGACAGATATCATAAGACTAAGTTTAAAATGTTAGGAAGGGCAGAAGGTTATATTAAGGAGGACATTTCTTATAAATATAAGACAATGCATGTAGTATATATGGATTTTTTAAGATATGATAATATGAGAAATACTAGTAATTCCAAATACCACAGGAGAATTGGACCATCACCAGAACTACTGAATGAACTCGTTTTTTTTTCTTCTTTCCCATCTTCTTAGCCCTTAGAGTTAAGTATTTTATGAAATTCTTAATTTATTATTACCTAGCTTAATTAAACATGTATTTTTACCAAGTAATTGTTTTCTCTTGTTCTACTTAGCATATATTCTAATACTTCGATCATACAAAAATTTCATGCTTTTGACTAACATGAGGAAATTATATATTATCTTTTTAACTTATTTTTCTTATGTCAATAAACCAAAGAAATTATTTTTATAATAAAATATTATAATATGGTATTACAATATTTATGTCAATAAACAAATTTTTTCTGTCAATAAACATACTCAGAAAATGCGTTACATATTGTAACAAAAATAGAAGGCACAGAAATGAATTGTACATAATTTGAAAAGTACAGGAACATGTAAACAAGAAAGAAAAGTAGGTCATAGCTCCTAATTCAGGAACAAACGCTCTTAAAATGTTCATGTTTTTCTTTACACTATTTTCTATGTGTGTAAAGAGAAATAATAGATACGGTGAAAGAAATAAAAATAGAAATGTGAGATACTCTCATCCATCACCTCTTCTAAAAGGGTAGACACAAAGTTTAACAGTCATGGTAACCATCTCAACTCCAGGAATCACAGACAATATCTCTTCTTCCTTAGTTATGGATGTGGCTTCTAGTGATCTTTGGATGATCTGTGACAGTAAAGTCAAGCATTACCATAAAGCCTCATTCCAAATGAGAAAGAAAGAAATTTATTTCAGCAAACATACAAAGAAAAAAATAAACAGATAATATTTTGTTTGATGGAAATATAACAGAAATATACACTGGTAATGCAGTTTATATTTTGTAATCGATCAAAAGGCTACAGTTGATATTTATTGTTTCCTTTTATATCTACCTACACCTTTTTTTCCCATCACTGTCAGGTAACATCTCAGCTGACTAGAAGTCTCTACTTCATGGTGTAATTAAATTACTTTTGAAGGATCTGAGTCCATTATGATCTTGCATTTATTGGATTCCTGTACTTTCCCACTGACATCTACCATTTACCATGGAATTTCCAAGAAGTACTCAGGAAAGCATTTAGATTTCAATCATAGTTTACCTTGCCTCCATTGAGTACAAGCAGCCTTATTTCCCTTTGGTATGTGGAATCAATCACTCTGTCATATCTTTGGTTCAACAGCATGTGGATTCTGTTGTCACTCTCAACTTAAAATAGCAAGACCAATGTCACAACCTATTTTGAAAGTTATTCTCCAGTAAGAACAACCCTAGACGAAAAAAATCTAAGATTGTGTGAAAAGAAAAGGAAGTTTTGTGAACTAATACAGGTATTGATCGACTTACGACCTATGCAACTTACGGCCATTCGACTTTACGGCCACAATCGCTAGCCACGACTGCTCCGCGTCTGGCAGCACAAACGTTGCCCAGCTAGGTGTACGACAGTGCGGACCAGCTTCCGGCAGCACTACCATCTCCGTGTGCATATAGCCTACTCAACTTATGACCAAATCGTGTTACGACCGGTCTGTCGGAACCAATCGTGGTCGTAAGTGGAGCACTAGTTGTAGTTAAGTGATATAGTGAGAAGGACCATGCACACTTCCTCTTCTTACTTTTGGACTTGTGTATTCTGATTATGGAAGAAATAACACCATACACTGTATAGGACAGTACCCCACCTTCATGGATTATTTTAGCAGGTGCCATAACTGTATCTTCAACAAGCCATTTTACCATTCTATTAGAAGTATTACAGAAAGAGAAACTAAATCTATATCACCTGCTCCTTCCATAATCTTCCACCAAGAGCCTGATTGATCTCCCAAAGCAAGCACCATATAATAGGCTCAGCATTGGCCTTTGATTTTAGGTTTGCCACTTTGATATGACTAGTCAGATCATCATCAGTTACAGGGAACCCTGTGATTGAGTACATGCATAGCCTACATAGTTGCATAATGACAACTTTGCAGATGGACAAGGCATGATGATGATGATTGACATGCAAAAATGTGTCTACCTGATTATTGAGAGGATCCAATTGCAGAAGACATTTTTGCTAAGTGTAAATAGAGGAGAAATGTACTCACAGAGTAGGCCCAGAAGTTCATCCACTGACTTTTTCCTTGCTTATCATCAAATCTTGTTTCATTCAAGTCCTTGATCATCAGCAAATGCTACTACTCATGAAGCCATGAAAATCCATTCATCTGCCTATCCCTTTTTTCCAGGCAAGCAAACAATCAGACATACAGCCAAAAGTTTTGCTCATTGAAAGAAATTTGTATACCACTGTCTTTCAGGATCACCCCTGAAGGGAGTTGTAATATAATTTTCAATTAGTACTGTCTGGTGCTAGCACAGCCATCTGTAAACCAGACCTCAAATAATTTTCTTTCTCCATCAAATGATACTAAGAATTTTGCCATGAAGGCATATAACTTAGAAGTAGGTGCTATTTAAACCTGAGTTACTTACTTATATAACTTATTTGCATTCTGGACCCATTGAAGTAGTATCTAACACGTACTTGCTCCATTTAATAAGAGATTGCTTCTGTATGCACTCATTGTTGCTTGACTGATCATACAGCTCTTAGTTAAAATGGGAAGCTTAAGTTGCCTAATCACTTGTGATTCAATAGCCAAGTACTCAGATTCTACTAAGTCCAGAAAAAGACCTATTAAAAGGAAAATTAAAGTAATCTCATATGTTCTCATCTCAAGTCTAAAAAGTCCTACTCCTTACCAATGAATTCACTAACATTTATATGAAAGAATCAGTGAAGTTGCTGGAGCCCATTTCATTGTCAGCTTCTCCTACTATCAGGATAGCCACCAAAATAACCTTTTGAAAAAGTTAGTTTTGTCTGGCACATTTAATTCTCAGTGCCTTTGTGAATAATTTGTTCTCTAATTCCCTGAAAAGGAGGTAGTTCAGGTTAGGATGAGCAGAGTCACATAATAATATGGTTTAATATTTCCATTTTTCTGAGTATTTTTATTCTTTCCTCCACATTATGCTAGAGATGTTCTGGCATGTCAGCTTCCTTGAATACAGACCACTGTTTTATCCAGGTAGAAGTCAGTCAGCCCAAAAAACTCCCAGCATCATTTTTGTTTTAATTTCTACTTTTTGTGGCCACATAGTAAGTATATATATTTATGGGTTACATGAGATAATTTGATATGGGAATGTGATGCTTAGTAATAATCACATCAGGGTAAATGTGGTTTCTATCAACTCAGGCATTTATACTTTGTTACAAAAAATCCAATTATACACTTTTGATTATTTTTAAATGTGTAAATTATTTTTTATGATAGTCACCCTGTTATCAAATACTATGTCTTATTCATTCTATTTTTGCAATCAGTAACCATCGTCACTCTTCCTTATCATCCCTACTGCCCTTCCAAACTCTCATAACCAGCTTTCTACTCACTATCTCTATGAATTCAATTGTTTTAACTTTTAGCTCCCACAAATATGTGAGAACATGCAAAATTTGTGTTTCTGTGCCTGGTTTATTTCACTTAACATAATGACCCCCAGTCCCATGCATGTTGTTGCAGATGAATAGATCTTTTTATTTTTATGGCTTAATAGAACTCCATTGTGTATACAGAGTATACTGTACCACATTTCTTTATCCATTTATCTATTAATAGACCACTTTGATTGCTTCCAAATCATGGCTGTTATGAACACTGCTGCACTGAACATGAGAGTGCAGATGTCTCTTTGATATACTGATTTCCTTTCTTTTGGATACAGACCAAGAAGTAGGATTGCTGGATTGTGTAATAGCTCTATTTTTAGTTTTCGAGACACCTCCAAACTGTTTTCCATAGTAGTTATGTTAATTTACATTCCCACCAACACTTTACAAGCATTCCCTTTTCTCCATATTCTCACCAACATTTGCTATTGCCTGACATTGGGATAAAATCCATTTCAATTAAGGTGAGATGATATCTCATTTTAGTTTTTATTTGTATTTCTTGATGATCAATGATGTGGAGCACCTTTTCATATACCTGTCATTTGTATGTCTTTTTTTGAGAAATGTCTGTTGAGATCTTTTACCCATTTTAAAATCAGATTATTATATTTCATTCTAGATAGCTGTTTGAGCTCTTTCTATATTCTGGTTATAATCCTTATGTATTCCTTGTCTGATGAACACTTTGCCAATATTTTCTCCTATTCTGTGACATGTCTCTTCAATTTGTTGTTTCCTTTGCTGTGAAGAAGCTTTTTAAATTGATGTGATCCCATTTGTCCATTTTTGCTTTGGTTGCCTGTGGTTATGGCATATTACTCATAAAATTTTTGCTTAGTTCAATGTCCTAGAGAGTTTCCTCAACATTTTCTTCTAGTACCTTCAAAGTTTGAGGTATTAGTTTTAAGTCTTTAGCTCGTTTTTATGTGATACTTACATATGGAGAGAGATAGGGGTACAGTTTTACTCTTCTGCATATGAATATCAAGTTTTCTCAGCACCATTTACTTAAAAGACTGTCTTTCCACATTGCATGTTCTTAGCATCTTTGTCAAAAATGAGTTCACTTGAAATGTATGTATTTATCTCTGGGTTATCTATTCTGTTTCACAAATCTCTGTGTCCGTTTCTATGTTGGTACAATGCTGTTACTATAGCTTGGTAGTATAATTTAAAGTCAGGTAGTGTGATTCCTCCAGGTTTTTTTTGTTGTTGTTGTTGTTTTGTTTTTTTGCTTACGATAGCTTTGGCCACCTGGGAATTTTTTGGGCCCATATAAATTTTAGGATCTTTTTTTCTCTTGTTGTGAAGAGTGTCATTGGTATACATGAAATCTGTAGATTGCTTTAGGTAATATGGATATGTTATCAGTATTAATTTTTTCAATCCATAAACATGAAATATCTTTCCATTTTTTTGGTTTCCTCTTCAAATTCTCACATCAGTGCTTTATGGTTTTTATTGTAGAGCTATTTTGCAATGTTTTATAGTTTACATCGTGGAGATCGTTCAAATCTTTGGTTAATTTCTAGGTATTATAGTTTATTTATAGCTATCGGAAATTAGATTACATTCCTGGTTTTGTTTTCAGATTTTTCACTGCTGGCATAGAGAAATGCCACTGATTTTTGTATGTCAATTTTGTATGCTGCATCTTTACTGGATTTGTTTATCAATTTTAATAGTCTATTTTGGGAGTCTTTTGGTTTTTTTCCAAATACAAGATCATATGACATGCAATCAATAATAATTTGATTTATTCCTTTCCAATTTTAATATCCTTTTATTTCATTCCTTTATTTCTCTAGCAAGAAATTCCAATACTGTATTGAATAACAGTAGTGAAAGGGGGCATTGGACCCAAACCACACTACAGACCAAATGGACCTTATAGATATTTATGGAACATTTTATTTAATGGCTGAAAAGTACACATTCTTCTCCTTAACACATGAATCAACACCCCATTTTCAGCATTGGACTGGTATTCTAATAGAAAATCAGTAAAAAAAAAAAAAAAAAAAAGGACTTATTCTGTACCATAGACCAAATGGACTTAAAACATATTTACAGAGCATTTCATCCAACAGATACAGAATACATATTCTTTTCCTCAGCACATAGATCATTCTCAGAGATAACTCTCAGCAAGTCTCAGAGTCTCACCCAAGGTCCTTGGCTTACCACCTGGGTATCATTGGTGGTTACCCAGGGCCTAAGGAGTTATAGTCAGCAGGTGATGAGTCCTGCTAGTACTGTGTCCTTGTCTTCG
Organism: Cebus imitator; assembly: GCF_001604975.1. Taxonomy (NCBI): domain Eukaryota; kingdom Metazoa; phylum Chordata; class Mammalia; order Primates; family Cebidae; genus Cebus; species Cebus imitator. The sequence continues at coordinate 927,780 of NW_016107608.1, forward strand.
AAACAGGAGGTTCCCTTTTGACCCAGGATATGGTTAGAAATGTTATCTGGAAACCATGGCCTGGAAAGGGTGACTCAACTCTGACTGGTGCCCTATCTTCCTGTGTCTGATCTGGTATCAAAGATGCATGGCAAAATCCTCTTTACTCTTCCTTCTCCTCTCCTCAAGTGGAAGAAAGGGGTCTTTTTTGAAGCCACAGGCTATGCTGCCTGGAGAAAGGGTAGGGGTGCTGTAAGTGTTGCCTTGGCCATCCTTTCTGGTCCTTCAGTAAGTAGTATGCCTTCAAAGTCTACTGGTTCTTAGCTTAGTTCAGTATTAGGATTTATCTAGGAGTTATCATCCTTGGGGCCAATACTACTTTTAAAGTTTATTTAGAGCCTGATATAGTTTGGATATGTGACCCCTCTAAATCTCATGTTGAATTGTAGTCCCCAGTGTTGAAGGTGGGGCCTAGTGGAAAATGACTGCATCATGGGATCAGATTTCTCTGATGGTTTAGCACCGTTTCCTTGGTGTTGTCTTCATAATAGTGAGTGAGTTCTCATGAGATCTAGTCATTTAAAAGTGAGTGGAACCTCCCCCCATACACTCTTACTCTTGCTTCTGCTTTGGACATGGGAAGAGTCGGCTCCCCCATTGCCTTCCACATTGATCAGATGCTTCTTGAGGCTTCCCCAGAGCCAGATGTACAGCAGATGCATCCTGTACAGCCTGCATGATTACGATCCAATTAAGCTTCTTTTTAAAAATTAATTACCTAGTTTCAGATTTTTTTAATAGCAATACAAGGACTGACTAATACAAAAAGCTGGTACCAGGAGTGGGACATTGCTATAAAGATAGCTGAAAATGTGGAAGCGTCTTTGGAACTGGGTAACAGGACGAGTTTGGAAGAGTTTGAAGGACTCAAAAGGAGACAGAAAGATGAGGAAAAGTTTGTAATTTCTTAGAGACTGATTAAATGGTTGGGAGAAAAATGCTAATAGTAATATGGATAGTGAAGTACAGGCCACTGAGGTCTCAGATGGAAATGAGGGACTTATTGGGAACTGGTACAAAGGTAACATGTGTTATGCCTTAGTTAATAACTCGGCCACATTGTGTTTGTGTCCTTGGGCTCTGGAAGATGGAAATTACAGGATCTGGTAAAATAAATTTCTAAACAGTAATGCAAGGCTGGTTGCAACATCTGCATATCTATAAATGCAATCCATCACATAAACAGAACCAAAGACAAAAATCACATGATTATCTCAATAGATGCAGAGAAGCCCTTTGACAAAATCCAACAGCCATTTATGCTAAACACTATCAATAAGCTAAGTATTGATGGATCGTATCTCAAAATAATAAGAGCTATTTATGACAAACCCACAGACAATATTATACTGAATGGGCAAAAACTGGAAGCATTCCCTTTGAAAACTGGTACAAGCCAAGGATGCCCTCTCTCACCACTCCTATTCAACATAGTATTGACAGTTCTGGCTAGGGTCATCAGGCAAGACAAAGAAAGAAAGTATATTCAAATAGGAAAAGAGGACATCAAATTGTCCCTATTTGCAGATGACATGATTGTACATTTAGAAAACCCCACTGTCTCAGCCCAAAATTTCCTTAAGATGATAAACAACCTCAGCAAAGTCTCAGGATACAAAATCAATGTGCAAAAATTACAAGCACTCCTATACACCAATAATAAATAGAGAGCCAAATCATGAGTAAGCATCCATTCACAATTGCTACGAAGAGAATAAAATACCTAGGAATACAACTAAGAAGGGATGTGAAGGACCTCTTCAAGGAGAACTACAAACCAGTGCTCAAGGAAATAAGAGAGGACACAAACAGATGGAAAAACATTCCATGCTCATGGTTAGGAAGAATCAATGTCATGAAAACGGCCATCCTGCCCAAAGTAATTTATAGATTCAGTGCTATTCCCATCAAGCTACCATTGACATTCTTCACAAAACTGGAAAAAAAACACCTTAAACTTCATATGGAACCAAAAAAGAGCTAATATCCAGAATCTACAGAGAACTTAAAAAAATTTACAAGAAACAAAACAAATAATCCCACCAAAAAGTGGTCAAGGGATATGAACAGACACTTTTCAAAAGAAGATATTTAGGAAGCCAACAAACACATGAAAAAAAAAGCTCATCATCCCTGGTCATTGGAGAAATGCAAATCAAAACCACATTGAGATACCAGTTAGAATGGCGCTTATTAAAAAATCAGGAGACAATAGACGCTGGGGAGGATGTGGAGAAAAAGGAATGCTTTTACACTGTTGGTTGGAGTATAAGTTAATTCGGCCATTGTGGAAGACAGTGTGGCAATTCCTTAAGGATCTACAAATAAAAGTACAATTTGACCCAGCAATCCCATTATTGGGTATATATCCAAAGGATAAATCATTCTATTATAAAGACATATGCACACGTACATATGTTTATTGCAGAACTGTCTACAATAACAAAGACTTGGAACCAACCCAAGTGCCCATCAATGATAGACTGGATAAAGAAAATGTGGCACATATACACCATGCAGCCATAAAAAAGGATGTGTTCATGTCCTTTGCTGGGTCATGGATGAAACTGGAAAACATCATTCTCAGCACACTGACACAAGAATAGAAAACCAAATACCACATGTTCTCACTCATAAGTGGGTGTTGAACAACGAGAACACACGGACACAGGGAGGAAAATATCACACACTAGGGCCTGGGGGTGGGGGCCTAGGGGAGGAATAGCAGGGTGTGGGGGGATTGGGGAGGGATAGCATAAGAAGAAATGACTAATGTAGATAATCGGGCAATGGATACAGCAAATCACCACCATGGCACATGTATACCTATGTAACAAATCTGCAGGATCTGCACATGTACCCCAGAACTTAAAAAAAAAAAAAAAACAGCAGAGTAGTCAAGATGTGACCTCGCTGCTTCTAACAACCTACACTCTAACATGGGATCTAGGAAATGACTTAAAGTTGGAAATTATATTTGAACAGGAAACAGAGCATGACAGTTTGAAATATTTGCAGTCTGGCCATGCGGCAGTGAACTATAAAGCTCTTTAAGTGGAGGTATTCACGCCAGCTGTGGAGCAACCACTTGCTAGAGAAATGTGCATAACTTGAAGGGAACCAAGGGCTAATAGCCAAGACAATGAGAAAAAGGCCTCAAAGACCCTTCAGAGATCTCCCAGCCCCTCCCATCACAGGGGTCTAGGAGGTAAGAATAAATTTGCAGGGTAGTCCCAGGGTACCACTCTGCCTTGGGACACTTTTCGCCGTATCCCAGACTCTCTGGCTCCAGCTTCAGCTCTCAGTGGCCTGGGTACAGCTTAGGCTGCAACTACAGCACTAGAAGGTACAAGCTGTAAGCCTTGACAGGTTCCATGTGGTGTGAATCCTGAAGATTGACAGAATGAAAGGGTGACAGAGGCTTAGCAGCCTCTGCCTAGATTTTGATGGATGTATGAGAAATCCTGTGTATCCAGGCAGATGTCTGCTGCAGGGGCAGAGCCCCCACAAAGAACATCTACTAGGGCAGTGTGGAAGGGAAATAGAAGGCTGGAGGCTCCACACACAACCCCCATGGAGCACTGCCTAGTGGAGCTATGGGAAGGGGGTCAAAATCCTCCAAACCCCAGAATGGTAGGACCACCATCACCTTGCGCCCTGGCCCTAGAAAAGCCACAGGCATACAACTTTAACCCATGACAGCAGCCGTGGGGGATGAAACTTGGGGTGGAGCTGACCGAAGGTTGGGAGCCCAAACCTTACACCAGTGTGCCCTAGATGTGGGCTACAGAGTCATCCTACACAGAGCTGTAAGATATAATGCCTGCGCTGCTGAGTTTTGAATTTCCATGGGGACTGCAGCCTCTTTCTTTTGGCTGACCTCTCCATCTTGAAATGGGAATGCTTACCAAATGCCTAACCTCTCATTTTGTCTTGGAGGTAAATAACTTGATTTTGATTTTACAGTCCCATAGAAGAAAGAGATGTGCTGTTTTGTAGCTGAGATTTTGAACTTTGAAATTATGAGTTAAATCTGGCATGAGTTAAGACTTTGGGGGACTGTTAGGAAGAGATTATTGTATTTTGCAATGTGAGAAGGACATGAGATTTGGGAGCCAGGGGTAGAATGATATACTTTGGATATGTGTCCCCTCTAAGTCTCATGTTGAGTTGTAATACACAGTGTTGGAGGTGGGAACTGGTGGGAATTGACTGCATCACTGGGGGAGATTTCTCATGAATGGTTTAGCACCATCCCCTTGGTGCTATCCTCATGCTAGTGAGTTCTCACTAGATCTGGTCATTTCAAAGTAAGTGACACCTCCACGCCCTTGCCCTTGCTTTGGCCATGGAATGCACCTGCTCCCCCTTTGCCTTCTACCATGGTTAGAAGCTTACTGCGGCTTCCCCTGAAGCTTATCCTACTATACATCCTATATAGCAAGCGGAACTGTTAGCTAATTAAACTTCTTTTTAAAATTACCCAGCCTCAGATATTTCTTTATAGTGACGGAAGAACAGCCTAATACATAGCCCCAAAGCACTTAAGCCCATGGTGGCAAGGCTTGCCTGAACCTCTGAGATGGTGATCCCCACTGGCTAGGGCTGGTTTAAACACTCCCTCCATGGATAAACGTCAGCTGACTACAGCCTAGTTTTGCTTTCTGTTGTAACAGGGCAGCACTTAGTTCAATGCAAAATTGCTACACTCTTCCTCTTCCAAATGCAGATTCTGTCTCGGCACCACATGGCCATTTCCAGGGGATAAGAGAGTGGTCATATCAGCAATTCCAGACTGTCTTTCCTACACACTTCAGTGCTGCCTTCAGTGACATAAAGTTAAAACCAGGTACTGTGAGCACTTACCTAATTTTTGGTTCTTATATAGCTGTTCGTTATGTGTAAATTATTGTTAAATATGGTGTTCCTGCCAGGAAGGACAATCAGTGGACTCTTCTACTTGGTCATCTTGCTCTGCCTTTCACTAGCAGAATCTTGAAGCTAGTAAATAAAATGCAAAATCTCTTCTAAATACACTAATATGAATACATGTGGTCTGATCTAATATTATGATTCACACTCCTGAGTCCAACACCATATATAACAAGATCTGAAAACAAAAACTATAATACCTCACAATTATTTTACAAGCTTTACATGAAGTACATGTTGTGATACTCTCCTCAGACATGGATGAATTCTAATTGTAACAATTAATGTGGAGTCAATAGGGGTTGGTGAAGGTGAATCTTGAAGAGAATTGACATATTTTATAGAACAACTGCCTCTGGTCTGCTAGTTACAAAATGTCTCAGTCCTGTATCCACTCGGTGGTAAAAAGGGGATATTTTACTTGATGAGGAAAATATGTGGGAAATTGTGGGGGTTCCAGGCTTTCAGCTTCATCCTTTTCCTCCCAAAAGAAGGCTTACCTCTTCTCCATCCCAATTTTCTAATATTAACATAAGAGATTTTGTGAAGTTTCATAACAAAGGTAGTCATTTGCAATCCAAACAATGTTTTAGGACTTGCCAAAAGCCACTATCACCTTCAAGGTCAAGGGACTAATCAGGAAGAGATAATATTATGATCAGCCCTAGAGCCTTATTGGAGACTGCCTTGATGAGCTGAAACCAAAGAGAGAGATTCAGCCATGGAACAAAGGTTGCCACTAGATACGCCACAGGAAACAGAAGACGACATATTTTGGCTTAGAGGCTTCTTTGTGTCCTAAAATCATCCACCAGTCCTCCTTATTTGCTAAACATACTAAGAAACCATACAATGTATTACAGAAAAAAAGCGGGAAATTGTGGATAATTATCTAAAAAGTAAACAGGCAGTTGTCCAACATAATACCATAACACATTTAGCCATCTTCCAATGATAGGCTATTAGGTTGTTTCCAGGGTATAATGAAAAAGAAGTAATACAACTATAGCTTTTGTGTCACATGTAAAAACTTTTCTCCACTGTGTATACTTAGGATAGGATTGCCTCAGATTCATATTCAAAACATAGTGTGAAATCGTTGAATTCTTTCATTCTTTCTCTAACTCAAGATTTCTTGTTGCTTTATGTTGTTATCGAAATTTTGTACAACTGGAGGGTATAAAATTACCAGTCAATTTGGTTTTAGATAGTTAACTTTTTTTCAAACGTGGAACATGTACGTTTCATTTTATGAACAAAAGTGTTGATAAAGACTCTATGATAGCTTCTTAGTTATCTCTATAGACTATAAAGCCACACAGATAACAGCAAGACTTGAATTAAAGACAATAGTTAAGCAGGTGCCATTGCCTTAAAAAAAAAAAAAAAGGTAACTTATTTTCTAGTAATAACATAACATATTGTTGGAGTATTATATGCAATTTCAAGAGCAATGGATTAGGAGATATTAGTGAAATAAAAGAAATATATCAATTTTTAAATGATAATGGAATTTTTTTTTCTATTGGGAAAGAAGAGCCTTCACTAGAGGGCACACCAGTAGGCAAGACAGTGTTTTCAGGGGACATCAGGGTTCAGTTCAAGTATAATATTGGGGAAAATATATAACAATAATACAATAGGTGTAATGGACATTTGTATTGTGTTTTGGAATACCCATAGTACTTTAATTATATTTCTAAATGATTTCAATCTATCTGAAAACAAAGTCTTATACTAATTTGCCTCATTTGAGCTCTTAAATTATCATCTTCAGGCTTTCACAAAATATTTTGTTTAAGTTGGATAGAAAGATAGTAAGTTTAAATACTTTTTTATTCTCTGTATTTATTTGAGAATAGTCAGGGAATAAAATTCAGGGGTCACATATGTTTTCCTCAAAACTATACAGATGGCTTATTCTTCAGTATCTTCAGTGCTATAGGTGAGAATATTTAAAAAAATGCCCTAATTTTTTATTTTGTGCATATTACATCATTTCCTGTTTTCCTTTTAAAAATTTATTGCTTATATTTTTATAAAATTATTTTCTTATTATTGAAATATAGTAATATCATTTAATAATGTAATAATAATTAGCATAGACATTAGTCTGCTTATATACATCTTCACTGGAACCATGTTGAAGCCTTTATCTGCAGACATGTTACATTCTTTTACTTTTTTTCTGTTATACTTGTTACTATAGCTTCCATTCTGAGTCTCTAAGGTCTCTCTGGAGAGCACCAATTCTCTAGGTGTATTTCTGTTTTTGATGTTCCATATATATCCGTTGTGCTTGTTATTTTCATCAGTTTGCCACATTCTCCCCGTTCTGGGACATATTTTTTTTTTCTTTGCATCACTTTCCTTAGTATCGACACTGTTATTTCCTTTTTCTAAAGTATCAGACATTTTCCCCTGCTACTGCATTTAATTTAATTTCAGTATTTTCCCTATCTCATCCAGCTCCATTTTATTTCGATCTGATTCTCAGCCAGAATATTTGTCATATGTCTTATCATTCCACATTTCATCTGTTACATTGGATCCAAGTTATATTTAATTATATGAAAACACAGACAGATATATTCTAACTTTTTTTTTCAAAGCCTCCTTTTATCTTATCCTTGAATGATATAACATCCTTTTTAGGCATTGTAGAATTTTTCCATAGGTTAAAAATGAAAGTTTTTTTTTCTTCTATGTTTAATAATAACAGAAAGATCTATTCAGATATATCATTTGCATCAAATGAAAAATTTCTTCTGGTTCTTCTCATCATCTAGTAGCTATTAGATTCCATATCACAGGCATGCTAATACAGTGCCCTGTTTCACACCTAGGTTCATAAAAACTTGACATTTATCATTCTGACTGCCTAAGATGAAATTGTCACACTAATTTTTACCAGGCTATAATTGAAGAAATTGCTCAGATTTGTAGTTCTAAAAACAAGAAAACTGAATAAACCTGAGTTTTAAAAATGTGAACTACAGTATAAATGTTTATATATTAATAGTCTTCCCTCCTTTATTGCATAATTTCTATAATTTTTTCTGACATTATTTCTTATGACAGAATCAAGGAATCAAAACTGTAAAATCAGTAGCTAATGAACAGGACACTGGAGATTGCAGAAAAGGTGCATTTGAAAGTTGGTGAAAACTGGAACAAATGTTCATTTCCAACCAGGATGGACAACAGGGAAAGGAATCAACAAAAGCAAGAAAACTAGCACATTTAGAGTTATGCCTTGTAATATTTGATGAAAAAAATCAGAGGCAAATAAACAAATACTTATATATTAAGCATAAAGTTATTTTGAAGTTTTCAACATGCTAGTAATACCTCCCCTCTTGCATATAGGGTGGCTGCAACACTTCAAGGCATCACACATAGGATGAAACCACTGTCAATTCATTTATTTTATTTTCCATCTACATGTATTTTGTTGCAGTTCAATTGTAGATATATGAAACTTTTAGTGAAGGTGGAATCCATTTTAGAATACTCTTTGGTACAAGCATAATTTCTCAGCACACAATACATAGTACACTCTAAAATCAAAAACTCCATGAGCTGTTTTGCACATAGTCTCCTTAGTGAGAACTTAAGACCAAAAATGAGATGAAAGAGTTTAAGTAAAACATTTACCAATCTTTTTCCCTCCATTTCAGTAATACACATACTCTTCTTTCTCCGAATCCAGTTCTAGAGAATACTGCTACAGTTAACAGCTCCCCTCAATACACAGCATAAATAGGTACCTGATCAGAACACAAAATGCTTAGGGAAATTACATAACAAAGCTTAAAAGTAACAGAAATTGAGAAACAAGAGGGAGCTAAAATAAACAGTACAAGAATAATTGTATTTATGAAATCTGATTTTATTTTCAGGGAATATAAGTGGAAATAAATCTACTGAGAAATGTTTGAAAAGATGTGAAACATAAAGTAAATCATTTCCAAGTCTTAATATTTAAACTTATAATTATGTTCCAAATTTTAATAAAGATCCTTGGACTCTAGAAGAGAAAAGTTTATGAAAACAGATGCAGCCATCCTGAGGAATAGTTTGTATTTACTGAACCTTAAATTATACATATGCTACAAACCAGGAAATCTGTGTTTTGGTATTTAATTTTGAATTCAAAAACTAAAATTTCAAACTATAATTTCTTCCCTATTTCCAGCTTTAAAATTTCTTTATATAACATAGATTATTTTGCTGATTGATAACTATTATGTACAAAGCATTGTGGTGAGAGTTTTATATGAATTATCTAATTTTATGCTACTATAATTATTTGAAAATATTACATTGTATTAAGTCTAAATCAAAACTTTGAGTTAGAAGTAGAGACAACGCAAGTTGCCAAATATGAGATCAGCATCCAAGATTCATGTTGTACTGGAAGAAGCAGACCAGAAAAACAGTGATCAAATGAAAGGATAGTCAGAATATTCTCCATCTACCTCCTTACATTTAGAATAAATATAAACTTTGAATGAATGTTAAAACTATCAGGATACAACCTGTGTTTTTTTAGGGGTTGAGGGTATAAAGATTTTCAGGATTCTGTGACAAAAATCAAACACAGAAAGAAAACAACAAAACAAGCATTTCTCTTTCATTGTAGAAAATACACTGGAAAGTAAAATCATGTTTCTGTTTTTTAAAAATCTGACAAAATTTCTTGTTTATTAAAACCCAATTCAATCATCATCCCTTATGGCAAAGGTTTTCCTAACAAACATAGATATTCTGTCTCTCCTCTCTGTTCCCATAGCATTTTTCTTATAATACTGCCAGCCTCCCATTATAACTTTTGGTTTTATTAGACTGTCTTTGCAAATAATGTTAGTTTGCTAAGGTTGTCATTCATTTGTATATCCTAAAGGTAATGTCTAACACATACTAGATGCTCAAATACAGCAGAGGAAAAGGAAGAGAAAAGAAGGAACAAGGGAGGGAGAAATAGAATGAAAAGAGAACAATCAACCAAGCTCTGAATAAAGTAAGAGCATAAATATACAGGAAGTGGTTAAGATTATGTGTAAAAACGAGTAAGGAAAACTGGAAGAGATGTGGAACAGAAAGAAAACTATAAATTATGTTTTTTTTTTTATCATTGAAGACAATGAGCTTGACCTCTTGGAGTTTCAAAAGTCTGGTAAGCAAAGGGATATGTATTGCTGAAGCTCTGTGATGTGTAATGAAATAGGAAAATAAATAATAGTTTGGGTATATTAACATACACACTAATATGTCTTATATAACAAAGCCAGACTCTTTCATACATTCAAATATAAATGACTAGATTTTAAAGCAAAATAAAAGGAAATCAGTTTCTTGAATTATAAATATATCTTAAATATTAACTTGCTTTCTATTAATTATGCTTTCTATTACAGTACTAATTCAGATGAATATTTCTCAATTTTGTGTACACTGACCATGCCATATCTGAGAATGTGTTCAGTGATTTTCTTTATTATCACTATTACAATCACATCTAATATTTCTTTACTTGAACATTCTCACTATAAAAGGAAGCTTTATCTTTCATCTTTTGGTAATCTTTCTCACCTGCTCTAATTAATAATCTGTATATGAAACTTTAACAGATATGTCACTATGTAGATATATTTCAGTCTTATGATCTAAACTGCTATAAGCATATTACCGTTTGTTCCCTTCTGTTCTTTACAATGCTATTTGTCGAACATGAAGCTGCACAATTAATTTCTCCCTCCCTAAGCTCATGATACTTCAGTTACTTAAAGAACAATTTCTTCCGCACCAGAGAATTAGGCTGAAACTGTTATCTTTTGCATTTTAAAATTTCAGTTCAATGGCTCCCTTATATCTAGTTAACGATCTGTGTGTGCACTCTTCAAGGAGAACTGTAACCTTTCAATGAATCCATCTGGGCTTTGTTCCATTTTTAAATCTAGGGCATTTGCCATTTGATTCCCTCCTGAAGAAGTGTTGTAAAATTTCAGGTTCGACCATATGAGTTATTTAATTACTGTAAGATACAAGTTAATTCATATATTTTCTGCCATATATTGTGTATTTGTGTTTCATTGTACACTGAACACACCCATGTTGTTTTCCATAAGGAAAATGGAATTTTCTTTTTACAATAATGAGCTATAAGGAGGATTTGTGCACATCAAAGGTACACAAAATATAGAATAAATGAAATGAGACTGCTATCAAAATGACTTCTGCAGTTTTAAAATAATGTATATAGCAACTTTGGGAACTAATTTGTTTATTTTTTGTGTGTGTGTGGTTGCTGTAACAGAATACCACAAACTTAGTGACTTAACCAATACAATTTTATTGTCTTAGACATATTGTCTTAGACAATAAAATGGCACTGGTGTCATTTGGTAAAAAGCAGTATTGGAAAGACTGCATTTCTTTTTGGAGGCCCCAGAGTAAAATTTGTTTCTAGCTTCTCCAGCTATTACAGGCCATGCTCATTGCTTCTTTGGCTTATGAACTGCTTCCTCCTTTTTCATATCCAGCCAACAATGAGGAGAGTCCTAATAATGCTGCAGTTTTTGTTTCTCTGCAATTGGAAAAGGGTCTCTGTTTCTCAGAATCCATGAGACAGATTGGGCCCACGGGGATAATCCAGGATTATCTTTCCATGCCATGGTTTTTAACCATAATCAAATCTACAAAGTCCTATTTGCTATATAAAATATCGCATTCAGAGGTTCTAGGGATTCAAGGTTGACTACCCTCAAAGAGCCATTATTCTGCTTTCCTCACCTTCAAGTACATGAATCTATAAATAGCTCTCCTGTATTTACTATATACACTGACACTATGAGCTGGAGTAATTCAAAAGCTCAAGAGTATCATTTAAAAATTATTATAAGAGTAATTAAATAAAAAAGAAATGCAAACATAAATAACAAATTATAAAAAAAAACTTACATCATCTCAAATCTAACCCCAATCCCATTCCTTCAGCCATAATAATGACTATGTCTGTGTCTTATATATGTATGTATGTATTCACTCACACATAAGGATCATACTTTAACATTATTTAACAATTGCTTGCTATATTTTTAAGTATATTATAGGTTTTGCAAGTTATTTGATATAAATTCACCTCATTCCTCCGTATAACACAATTTCTTAAATAATCTTCATATTAAAGGAATTCAAATTATGTCTCATTTTAACCATTAATACTTTAATGGACATTTTTGGAATTAAAACTTTGAGTACATGTGATATTAGTCAGGACTCTGGCAGCGCAAAACAATAGTACAATTTAAATAGCTAAACAAAAACAATGTATTAGGTAAAATAATTGAGAAACTAAAAGGTACATGTAATTTTAAAATTGTTACATTTAGGGTTAAACAATGTTATCAGGCCTATGTCTATATCTCAGCTTTTCTCTGTTTTGTTTCACTCTGAGATGGGTTCATTAAATACAATGGAAAGACAGTATTCAACTATCCAAGCTTACATCCAAAGAAAGAAGTGTAACAAATATTTTGGAAAGATCCACTAAAAATACTCATTGGACCAGTATAGGTCATGTATGCCCAGAATGTGGAAAGCAATTATTGTGGATAAGGAGATGAAATATTCTTATCTCCAGACTTGAGTCAAGTCTGGAGAAGGCTGGATGAGAAAACATGGATCTAGCCCAAATGAAACAACACAGATGTGAAAGATTTAGGTGGCTTAGAGAAGGGGTCATTTCTTAAAGGAAAGGAGCTACAAACTGTGTATTCCTGTGGAGTCCCTGAGACAAAGGGTATGTTCATTCTCAGATCTGACAGTTGTTATGGACTGAACTGTGTATCCTCAAAACTATTGTGTTCAAGTCCAAACCCTCAGTACCACAGAATGTGACTGTATCTTGACAAAGGGCCTTTAAGGGGGCAATTAAGATAAGAATAGTTCATGTGGGAAGAGGGAGCCCCTAATCCAGTAAGACTAGCATTCTTATTAGAAGAGATTAGGACACAGACCAGGCAACTCACAGACTGAAGAGCCACCATGTGAGGTCACAGCAAGAAAGCAGCCATCTCTAAGCCAAGGCGAGAGACCTCAGGAAAAAAAAGCAAATCTGCTCACTTCGTCATCATAGACTTTGAGCTTCAAGAACTGTAAGAAAATAAATTTATTTTTAAGCTACACAGTCTGTGGTATTTTGTTACAGCAGCTCTGGCAAACAAATACAGTAGTTACTGCCAAATTTATGTATAGAAATATCATAGCATTTAAAACTCCTGCCATAATATGAGAGTAATTATGCCATATTCATTATTATGTATTATCAGCATTTTCTTTTTTGACCATTCAAAAATGGTATCTCATTTTAAGTACAGTTATTATTTTCCTAATGAAGAAAAATAAAATGTATTTTGCATTTTTTGGTCATTTTGTATTGTATTTTCTATGAACTCACTGTTACTATCTTTTCTTCATCTTTATAGGTTTTTTTTATTTAATATTCTGTTTGATTTTATGTTGAAAATACATTCTTCAAGTTTGTTGTATGTCTTTTAAATGTATTCATTTGCATGTGTGCCTGAGTGTTAGAGCTTTGAGAATCAGAAAAGCAAAATGGAATTAGATGTGCAAGAAAAACATTAGGAAACAACCACAGAATAACACAGAGAGCATGCCCAAGAAGGCTGGAGGAGCCAGTTGGACAACAATGCAAGTCTAATTACTGAAGATAAAGGGAACAGGAAACAATGAGTAGTAAAAGTCATGGACAATAGTGAAGTTCTAAGAAAGTATTGTCAAAGCCAATGGGAAGTCTACAGCCAAAGTCACCAATCAGAGGAGTCTCCCATCACCCAGGAACAGGCCTACCATGGTATCCATACCGCACACTGTCACTTGCTGGGACGCACTCATGTGAAGTATATTCTCTGTGCAAACATAGCACTGTATTTTGGAGCACAAAAGGTGAAGTCTTTGATCAATGATGACCTCTGCAGAAAGAAATCTAAGGAATTTACTTTCATGGCTTCTGCAGCCTATTTGCTTCAAGATATATTACTTGTGCTTCCCCCGCTCTGTTCACTAATAGAGAGATCTTTGTTTCTCAGACTCTCTTGCCAACTTCATTTAGGTGATTTTAGCCAATGGTAGATGCTCATAGAAGACTGGGAAGTGGGGAGAAAGCAGAGGATTTCTTCTTCCCTTGTGCTGCTTTGGAGGGTGTCTCCAGCACTGGCTGCACCTTCTCCAAGGTCCAAGCTTTTGTAGAACTGCTCCTCCCTCTTTAATACCAGTAATTTTCAGCTCTTACTGCCACTATGGTTCTAGTTCTCTTTAGAGACTGGCTTCTGGGATTGTATAATCTACCTCTTCTATTTGTCTCTTGAGCTTCCTGCTGTTTCTAATTTCTGGGTAGCCCAATTACCCCCTCTTTGGATCTTCGGTTCTTTTGTCATCTATAAACTAATTTTATGTACTAAAGTTTATTTGTTTGAAATGCCTAGAAGACATTTTATTTTTCTTACCACATGCTGTTATTTTTCCTGGGTCAAAAAGTTTTTTAAAAAATTATCTGCACTCTAATTTATGTTTCAGATATTTATTATCACTAACTATTGCCAAGAACTATTAAACAGATTGGGGATAAAACAGGAAACAAAATAGACAGAAGTTCTTGTTGTTATTCAATAGACTGTAGGTTACAGCGAATTGAATAGAGACAGAATAAATAATATATGTAATATGTACAAAAAACATACACAAAATGTACTATAGTTTTCAAGTCATCAACAATGTAAGAAAAAAGTAAGACAATGGATGGTATTTGAATGTAATGAGTGGCCAGGATAGGTTTTAATGAGAGAACCATATTTAAGCAAAGACTTGAAAGAGTGAAGAAGCCCAAGAGGTTATCTGGAGGAGAAACATTCCAGGAAAAGGAAACAGACCAGGCAAAGACCAAAAATTGAGCATATTTAGCACGTTCCAGAAAAAACAAAGAAGCCAGTGTGACTGGATAATAATAGACAGTAATATGAAATAGAAGTAGAAAAGCAATGGGAGACCAGGCCCCATTGTGATTTAGAGATCATTTAAGGACATTGACTTTTACGCTAGAAAATGAAGAAACAAAGAAAATCTAAGCAAAGAAAGGCGCTATCTGACTTAGGTTTTGTTCATATGGAATTCTGCTGTAAACAGACTCAGTGGGGGAGAAATAAAGGAGAAAACAAATATACTTGTAAAGAAACTATTACAAGTAACCAGTTGAGGAATGATGGTGGTTTAGAATAAGATGGTAACAGAAGTGATGGCAAGTGGCTAGATCCTGAATTTATTTTGAAGGTAAAGCCAACTAGATTTCTGAAGAGTTTTGGAGGAATAGAATACAAGAAATGGAGTTTAAAATGACACTTGTGTGTGGTCTGAACAACTGGGCAATGAATTTACATCTATTCAGGTGTTGAAGATCATAAGAACATCAGATGTCTGATATGCTATACATTAAATTTGAGATGGCTATTAGCTATCCAAGATGAAAGGTAAATAAGTCATATAAAAAAATGGAATTCTGGAAGATACTTGGGATTTAGATATATATTTAAGGAAAATCATCATGTTGATGATATTAAGAGCCTTGATGCAGGAAGTGATAACCAAATGACTGCACATAGGAAGTGAAATGAAGTCCAAGAACTGAGTTGTAAGGCATCATAAGTTTGATCAACAGAATTAAAGGAAAACAAGCAAAAGGGATGGGGAAGAAGTGACTAGTGAGAAAGAAAACCAACAACTATGATGACTAAAAGTAATAACAACAAAAAAGAGATTTACCCTTATTTTTAAGGAAAAGATATGATCAGTTAGAAATGTCACCCAGAATTAGTCATTGGATTTATAATATAGAGATAAGTATAAAACATACAAGAGTAATTTGGCAGAATGATAGAGACCAATGCCTGTTGCAAGCAGATTTGATGAAGAATAGAATGAGGAGATGTGAACACAGGCCAGTAGAGAGAAGGAAGCAAAAAGTCACATCTTTAAGTAAATTCTCACTATGGGCAATAAGGAAGGGCTCAATCTTACTAGGAAATTTAGAAGATATTGTGAAACGTGCTCTAATATAACCCCAAGAAAAGAGCAAATCATGTGAATTATATATTATTATTCATTTGTCATTGAGATATCAACTTCAAGTACTTCTGGTTTGCTTTATGTGTGAGATGAACACTCATCCACTTTTGGGTGGAAGTTGGAAGGACAAAAATGTTCTCTGGGGCCAGACGTGGTGGCTCATGCCTGTAATTCCAGCATTTTGTGAGGCCAAGGTGGGTGGATCACTTAAGGTCAGGGGTTTGAGACCAACCAACTTGACCAACATGGTGAAATCCCATTTACTAAAAATGCAAAAATTAACAGAATTCAGTTCCTTGTGGTTTTAGAAGTAAAGGCAGCTGCATGTTTCAACATCAGCAAGAAAACCTCTCTCATTCTTCTAGTATCTTTTATGTCAAGAAGGGCCAAGTCCCTTTTGGTCTTCACCTAATTGGACCAGGTCCACCAAAGATTATCACCCTTTTGATTAAGTCAGTCAGTTGATCGTGAACTTTAGCTACATCTGAGATATCCCTTCTCTTTTCTCATATATAATCATTGGACATAAATCCATTGTATTCACAGTCACTGAAGAAGAAGGTGCCATCACAAATTTCTATCTCTATACATATTGCCAAATGTGGCTTGAAATGTAAATTTTTGGTTCTGATAAACATTAGCAGAGACTGACCATTCCAAATTTAATTATCAATTCCTAGGAGTATGAGAGAATGACTGGAGTCTAGTGAATACGTCTGCCTAATAATCTTTGGTGTGGGATTTAGTAATAGAAGTCTGATCATTGGATTGGTTAATATGGAGGGAATACACAGTGTGCAAACTCTATGGAGATAGAAGGACTGACTAGTGAGAAAGAAAGAAAGAAAAACAAGAAACTCTGCTGACCTGAAAATCAAGCAAAAAATATTCTTCTCAAAGGAAGGGCACAATGAGTTGAGTGAAATGTTGCTTAGGATTAGCAATTGGATTTAGGAATAAAGTTACATAAATAATAAATATTACCATGATATAATCACTCTATTACATCAAGAAACGCTTGACTGCCTATAAATATACATAATGTCCTGCATTTAAACATGGTCATCCCTCCCATTTAAAAATTTTCTTTACCTAATCTTATTTAAATATATTCCTGCTTCCTGCTGTGAACTACTCACCATTCATGCATTCACCAAAATCTAAATTGGTAATCAGACTTTGGTACGCATTGTAATCACTTGGAAAGCTTAAAAATGTGTGTGTGTGTGTGCGCGCACGCGTGTGTGCGTGCACGCGCATGTAACCTCGACCCTAAACCTATTAAGACAGGATATACAAGGTACCTGTCTTATAACATATTTTCAGATTTTTATCTTGCATTGTAAATTTTGAACTTTTGATAAGTTTTCTGTACCTCAATATTCGAAATATAAGGGAAGTAAAAAGAAAAAGTGCAATAACAATTTCCATTTCAAAAAGCTGGAAAGGCTAAAACTGCTAAAATAGCACCACACATTGAACATTAGTTGAGACCATTTATAGTCTACAGGGAGATATATACAATGTAAAAAGTGATAGAGCTGGTGACTCTCATGAGCCTCATTGTATCAGCACAACTGCTTTGGGGGATAATTTCATTGGTCAGAAAATCTGGTTTCTTAGGGTTCTGACAACTGTTTAAAGAAGTATCTAAATGAATCTTTCTAAGGTCAATAAAGAGGGTCAATAACACAAACGGATTTGTAGGTTGCATTCAGATAGTATTATCATCCATTGTACTCATAAACAATGTCAGTAATAATGTAAATAGCCAACATTCTCTGATCTTTTGATTTGAATCAAACAAAGCAAGTGTTCAATAATATCTGGGTTTCTTTTTCTTTTTTTTTTTTTTGGAGACAGAGTTTCACTCTTGTCACCCAGGCTAGAGTCCAATGGCATGATCTCGGCTCACTGCAACCTCTGCCTCCTGGGTTCAAGCAATTCTCCTGCCTCAGCCCCCCGAAGTAGCTGGGATTAGAGACATGCACCACCATGTGTGGCTAATTTTGTATTTTTTAGTAGAGACGGGATTTCTCCATGTTGGTCAGGCTGGTCTTGAACTCCTGACCTCAGGTGATCCACCCACCTCTGCCTCCCAAAGTGCTGGGATTACAGGCATAAGCCACCACGCCAGGCTATCTGGGTTTCTTATAAGCTAAAATACAAATAGTACTTGGAAATTATTTTGAGTGATATTTAATAACCTTAGTCTAGAGATCTATATGAAAAACAATTAGCTAGACCAGAGTTAATATTTCATAATAGTCTTATATTATCTAGAGTAGTAGAATATGCTTCAATAATAAAGTATGAATTAGTCTACATTCTATACTGAGAGTTCATTTTAGTTACAGAACATGTTTTGGGCCCATTGTTTCATGTTTCTACCACTTCTCATAACCATCCCCATGAAAATTTCTAAGAGTTTATTCATTTTCAAACAGGGAATCAACCTGCACCTTAGGCACAAATAGAAACAGACAATTTAGCCATTAAAATTCTGCAAGGAGCATATTTAATTTCTTGATAGTGTTCAATATAGTCTAGTGGTTAAAAGTGTAGTAGTTGTGGCATAAAGCAGAATTGGAATCTAATAATCTATAACACTTAGGAAAAATTTATTAATACTCTAGAATTCAATTCACTTAGACATATAGAAGAATTGCTTAAAAATCTACTTTTGGAATTTTTGTGACAATTACCTAAAACAATGCATATGAGGTATTTAGTTCCCAGTAATTATGCATAAAACTACCATTATTGATGTAAGTATTATCAATCTAATTAATTGGGATCTCAGTAATTTTGGTGCATTGATTTGTTTTTCTCTCTTTCTATTTCCAGCCAAGGAGCTTTAGATTTTAGTTGTATTCTTTCCTATTATGGATTATTTATGCTGTAATCAGCACATTTTGATTATCTGGCTTTTAAGTCTCTCTAACTGTTGCTTTATTAGGGCATATCACCTGGGTGCAAAACGTACGACAAAATGACTTGTTCATGAGAATATGGAGTCAGTTTCACATGCCGAGATAGACAAATTTTTACTCCTTCTACTCACCTTTCCGTGTGTATCTGAGGTAGGTTACTTGCTATATTGGGCTTTGGAGAAAATTCTCAGTTAGCTGATTGTTTGGAATGAAAACTAAATCTAGCTTAAATGTAAAAGAGAAATTTATTATAGCCTACAAAAACTAACTATTAAATACAGAAAAGCACTGTAACATACAGACCCCAGATTCTCTGTTTGGATTTGTATGCTTTTAGTTTCTATGTCTCTCTCTGTCCACTTCATTTTCTACTCTCTTTCTACCTAATAATATTTACTACATATGCTCAGCCTACTCAGGATAAAGGCTCAGCAGCTATTTTTTAAAGATCCAAAGTAAAGTAGCTTAAAAAGAAGGTTTTCGCCTTGACTTTCAAATATAAAAGTCCCAAAGTGAACAGTTTATGCTGGCAATCATTCGAAAACTCAGATTCTTTTAAAATTCTAATTTTTATATAGCCTCTGATATTATCTTTTGCAATTCTGGCTGAACTATAGGTAGTTTGTTTCAGCACCTTACAGTGCATGGAGACATGGGCTCATATAATGTCTTAAAACCAAGGCAAACAGATTGCAATGGTGAGAATTTAGTCTATGGACACATCTAGCACTGGGAAGTTGGAAAATATTGTCTTTCTTTAGGCAGCCAAGTGAAGACCAGCACATTCTATCTCAATACTTGAGGCTTCCAAAGGCAGTCTCAGCTCCTAAATTTATGCGCCCTAATTTCAAGAGGCCAGGAAAATTAACTGATGTTTTTAAATCCCATATGTAAGTTTTCAGGAGAGTGAATCCTAATGGAACACTTTGGGTCTCTTACTCTCTCTTGGTCCGAGAAGTTATGGACAGAAGACGTGATGGAAATCAAACATGGTTATCAATATTCATAAAAAAGTCAAAAAATGGTTAGGAGAGGGAGTTGCAGTTTGAACGGATATAGCAATGATTATTTACTTCCTATGTACTAGACATTTTAATTTTGTGAAGCTAACATAATCCTCACATCAAAACAGGATAACATACTGATAAACAGAAAGCTACAGACCAAACAAATTTAATTGATAAAAATATTTTTACATAAAATACTTTTAAAAAACCCTGAATTTTGAAAGATCTGTAAGCAATAAAACATTGTGGTCAAGTATAGTTCATTTTACAAATGTAAGGGTATTTTTTAAGGATTATTTTTATATAATTTATTCTGCCAATATGTCAAAATACTGAAACTACTATTATCTTTAGATGGTAAAAAGGAATTCACGTTAATTCAATACACATTTTCCTATTTTAAAACACAGTAATATAAATAGATGGACTTAGTATTAGGAGAACAGCAGAATATCATATCTCAAAACTTCTCAGTCATTAATTGTATCTGGTGATAGACCTTTTCTTCCTAACACCAAAAGTCCCATGATGCTAATTCATCACGATGCATGAGTTGGCTGTAGGATTTCAGTCCTTGGTTGACTCTGCCAAGACATGATTGTCAGATTCTCTGACCCCCTTCTATATTGTGAGAAAGAGGGAGAGAAAATGAGACACGTGTGTGTGTGTGTGTGTGTGTGTGTGTGTGTGTGTGTGTGTTTATAGAAACATTTCTGGATTCTTATTTAACATGTCAAATGAAAATCTTTGATGTTGATTGTACCAGGATATCTATTACTAAGTATTTTGCTATTAGAAAACAAACAATAGAAAAAGTGAAGCATTTTGCAAAGTTTTGGGTACTTCAGATTTTTAACTGTATAAAATATACAGAAGAAATTATTTAGATTATTTTTAATTGAGAATGCCTCTTCTTTGATCTTTCACACTATCAACTAATTCCATCATCAAATGGCAAACTTCAGCACTTAGAAGTACTATCTAGATATATGACTGTTTACTGAGAGATAGATCTCCAAACATAAAGTATAGCACTCAGCTATTTACAGCATTATTTGTTCTTATGTAAAATGGAGTTATTGATTCTTACATCTATTAATAAATCAGTTTTATAGTCATGCATTCAAGGTTCAGTGAGTTTCTAATTCAGACTTGCAGATACATTAGACATGAAATACGTTTAAATTTAAACAAACAGCCCTAGTCAAAACTTGCATTGCTACTTCCTATTATTCAAGAGACAAAATTTTCCCTTCTGCTCTACGATATAACACATGATTCTGAACCCCATAGTACCACATCAAGAGAATAAACATGTGTTTAATATATCTGCTTTACTACTAAAGAAGTTTTCTATTTCCTTACATGATTTGCAATATTTCTTTTGCTAGGCATTAATTTAATACCTGTATTCTGATTATTTATCTATGTATTTCTAAAGAGCTTAACTATGGAAAGCCTTGCCAAGAGCTGCCACCATCAGTTACTTCTAGGCCTTGTAAATTATTGCTTATGCAAGTCTGTAGACAGATCATCTTTATAGAGTCCTGATACAACTGTGTACATGGGATGCTTAGTCATTATTATGTAACCATTGAGCAATGTAGCAAGATAATGCTGATGGCATAATAAATCCTATTTAGAATCCAAAAATGAGATTCAGTATTCTGACTTGATAAATGCCATTTTTGAAAACAAATGAGGTTATTTTGCTGGAGTTTCATGGTGACATAATCGGGGTATGAGAGGGTGCTTGCTAAACTCCCTTTCTTTGCTTCCCACAGCCTAGCAAGATGTTACTCTAAGAGGCAGAATTTCATTCCCAGCAACCTCAGCACATCTCTATTTAGGAAGCCAGGGAAACATGACTTCCTGCATACTGAGCCTCCCTCCAGCTCCAGATTAACCTCCACTAGTATCTTTAACTAGAAAACAATTCATTTAAGCATATTTTAGTAAACTAGTTTCTTTTGCATCTATGTGCCATTTTTACCAAATATTAAACCTAGTCTTTGGTAGAACAAATTTACTATCACCCTCTGATACAAATTGTAGAAACTCAGTGAAGGGTTATTAAGGAAGTGAAATGATACATAATTACTATGCCTTTGAAATGATCTTCATGTTCTCACTGGAAAATTCTCTAGCTTTATAACTATGTGTCTCTTTTTCGAGTATTTCCTACCTCAATACACTTAGCACACCATTGCCTCGTTATTCTTCTTTAAATGATATATCTCCTATGGCAACATCTTGTCCACAACTTTGGTGACTTTTCTGGGGAGAACAAACTTACCATTGCTTATTCAATTGTATACTTGTTAACAGTTCAGAATATGTGGACTGAATATAAAAATGATTCAGTAAAAATTGAATTAAGGAACTCTTGTTGATTATGTGATAACTATGAGAACTACCAACCACTCAGTAATTCGTCTTGATAATAATTAAGGTAGATGAGAGAGCAATCTAATGGCAGAACTATTCAGGGTCTACAAAAATTACGTATTTCTGGTGTCTCTAACTGATTACAGATGAGTGATTTTAAGTGAATTCCAATAAAAATGCAAATTCATTAAGTTTGGAAAAACTAGGAAGAGCAGGTTTCTGTGAAGACTGGGAAATAAGTGCTTTATGTTGATCTTGTTAATCTTGAGCTGACTAGTTGAATGCTAAACATATGAAGGTGGAGCTCAGGGAAGAGGAAACTTGAATATTTACATGTTATTGTCATCCATATATAGTTGAAATTTAATACCTATAGACACAAGTAGGTTCATAGTGAGAATATTCAAATAGGGAGAAGAAATGAACTGAAAGCAAGGTTAGTGTGGAAATTTCAAAGATTAGGAGAAGGATGTATAGAAAATGACAATCACAAAAGACTGTGATTTTTAAAAAAAATGGTAATTAGGAAACAGCACTGTCACAGAATGCAAATAAAGAAAGCACATCAAGAAGGAGGAATTGATCAGAAGTGCCAAATGCTTCATAGAGAAATTGAGTTACGTGAAGATCGCTGCACTTGAAAAGATGGAAGACACCTACGACCACAACCTGAGTTAATTTAGTATATCAGGATAAGAGGATTAAAGCAAAAACAGAATCTGAGGAAACAAACTCTATGGGTTCAGACAAGTCTTCCAAAAATGTTGTATAATAAACAAAAGGTATTAGATTAGGGGAAGATGTAGAAAAAGTCATATGAGGGCAATATTTTGTTGCTGCTTTGTGTTCTAAATAGTTGTTTGTTTTAAGCTGGAAATTGTAACAGCATATACGTATGTTGATGAGAATAATTCAGTAGAGAGAAAATATTGATGATGCAGAGGAAGTACAAGTGCCTTGAGTAAGCAGGAGTTTATGAGATCTAGTGCACATTTGAGGGAAAGTGTGGTCTGAGATAGGGCCAGAAACATTAATTGGTGGTAAAAAGAAATGAAGCACAAAATATTTATATGCAGACAGGCTTCTAAGAGAATGAGAAACTTTCTTCATATTCTACAGTTGACCCTTGATCAATGTGGGAGTCAGGGTGCAAACTTTCTGCGGTCAAAAATCTTCAAATACCTTTCAATTTGCCAAGAAATATAATAGCTAATATCCCGTGGTTGACCAGAAGCATTACCTATAACATTAAACAATTAACCTATACTTTGTATATTATACATGTCATATATTATATTCTTACAATAAAGCTAGATAAAATTTCTATGAAGAAAATCATAAGAAAGAGAAAATATATTTATTATTCATTAAGTAGAAGTGGATTATCACAAAAGTATTTACCTCATCATCTTCACATTGAGAAATCTGAGGAGGAGGAAGGAAAGATGTTGGTCTTGCTCTCTTAGATATGGTAGAGACAAGAAAATCCACATATAAGTGAATTCATGTAGTTCAAATCTATGTTATCGAGAAGTCAACTGTACTTTTTAAAAGTATTATCATCAGCTGAGAGTGAGGAAGAAATGAGTTGTTGGAAAGTTTAGAGAAATGATGTTTAATTACCATTTCAAATAGCAGATACTCTTGAGATATATAGTAGGATTGTTGGGTAACATAGGTGCCCATTTGGAATGTGAGGTCCTAAATTTCATGTGATCAATCAATATGATGTTCCCCAGCAAGTTCAACTCCTTTTGAGAAGGCATAATAATTAGTTTATTAGAATTGTTTTTCTAGATAAATATTATAGATGGACATGGTATTTAATGGCAATTATAAGATATTTGTTACAATGATGGATCTTGGAATCTAAGCTGGTCAGAATAAAAACAAGAATATGGGATGTTACAGCAACATGGAGAAAGGATGAATAGTTACAGAATGTTAGTTTTGAGAAATGAAATTCTTAGTGAAGCTGAAATTATGTTGGAGTGAGAGCACTGAGCTAAAAGAATAATGGAGGATAGTCAGATAATCAAAGGGTGTAAAAGAAGATTTTGAATGAGGATCTTCTACACATAACAACAAAATTAGGAATTATGGATGAAAATGTCACTGAAACCTATTATATCAGGGCCTACAAGCCTCAGTAGTTGATTGGTTCATACTATTGAGCTTTAAAATTAGGCAATGTTTACAACAGTGAAGGAATGATAAATATGGGCCAACAAATGACTTAAAATCTAGCTTCTATCAGTTACATAAGAAAAGGACAGAAGAGGGCAATACAGACTTAGAATATATTGGAATTCTACTACACCAAGTTTATAAAAATAACATAATAGATTAAAGGGGAAAATAATATCTCAATAAATGTTGAAAGGGCATTTTATAGAATAATACGTTAAAATATATACATATAATATACATGTATATAATCATTTATATAAGCTATTATGATTAACTTTACAGTAGATATCATAGCTGAGGCAATTAGAATGAAATGAAGTATAAGTATTGGAAAGAGGGCAAAATTGCATATGTTCAAATTTCATTATTTATTGTAAATTTAGAAGATAAATTTTTATTGTCTCTTTCAGGGTTAACCTCTGCAATGCCTTGCTACTTCTTCTCTAGGATCTTGAAGAGGTAAGGTTTATGAATCACTGAAATACAACATGCTTTGTGCTTCCCACTCTTTGTATTACTAAGAGAATATGCATTGTCTGGAAGAACCAAATAGAACATTTACGATTATTTAGCATCTTTATACATGCCATGATATGGTTGAGATCTGTATCCCCAACAAATGCCATGCTGAATTCTGATCCCCACTGTTGGAGGTAGGACCTGGTGGGAGGTGACTGGATTGTGCATATGGAGTCCTCATGAATGGTATAACATTATCGCTGCTTGGTACTGTCATTGCGGTAGTGAGTTCTCTTGAGATCTGGTTGTTTAAAACTATGCGGCACCTCCCCTTTTTCTCTTCCTTCTGCTCTGGCCATATAAGACAAGCCTGCTTCCTCTTCACCTTCTGCCAGAATTGTAGGTTTCCTGAGGCCTCCCTAGAAGCCAAGCAAATGCCAGCATCATGCTTCCCATGCTGCCTGTGAAACCGTGAGCAATTAAACTTCTTTTCATTAGAAATTAACCAGTTTAAGGTACTTCATTACAGCAGTGCAAGAAAGGATTAATGCATACCATTATTAACCCTTCTGACAAATAATCTCTTGCTTTTTGATACTATATTCCATGGAAACATAAATATTATTTTCTATTTGTTTTTAAGTTTATAGTTCTGTAGGGTACAAATGCAGTTTAGTTACATGGATATATTGCATAGTGGTGAAGTGTGGTCTTACAGTGTGCCTTCCATCGGAATTTCCTTCTCCACCCCCTCATGGTCTAATTATTTTACTATGAGTCTGTGTGCTTTGGTGTTCGGTGCATATATATGTAAAATTTTTACATCTTCTTGTTGAATTTATCTTTTTATCATTATGTAATGACCTTCTTTGACACTATTTTACTTTTGTTGATTTAAAGTCTGTTTTAGCTGACAAACTATAGGTAATCCTGCTTCCTTTTGGTTTCAATTTGTACATTTATTTCCACCCCATTATATTGAGTATGTGAATGTCTTTACCCCTAAGTTGAGTTTCTTGTAAGCAATATATATTTTAGTCTTGTTCTTCTTTTATTTTTTTTTTCTAATCTTTATCTTTCAAGTGAAGTATTTAGTCCATTTGCCTTCAAGGTTAATACAGATATGTGATGTTTTGTTTCTATCTTAATGTTAATTATTATCTAGTTGCTCTGCAGTCTCAATTGTGTAGTTGCTTTCAAGGATCTGTGAGTTTTATACTTTCATGTGCTTGTATAATGGCAAGTTATTGTACTTTTGTTTCCATGTTTATAACTCTTTTGAGTATTTCTTGTAGAACCAGTCTAGTGATGACACATTCCTTGAGTATTGCTGGCTTATCTAGGATAGACCTTATTTCTCCTTCATTTATAAAGCTGTTTAGCAGAATACAAAATTCATGGCTAGCATTTTTTTTTTCCCTTAAAAGACTGAAAAGAAGATCTCAATCTTTTCTTCTTGGTATGGTTTTTGCTGAGAAGTTTGCTCTTAGTCCATGGGATTTACTTTACAAGTGATTTCATGCTACTTTTAGAAATTTTTTCTTCACATTGATTTTGGACATAAATGACAAATTGCCTTGATGAGATGTATCTTGCAAAGTATTTCTGAGGTGTTCTCTCAATTTCTTTTATCTACAAGCTAATTATCTAGCAAGACCAGGGATGTTTTCCTGAATTATTTTCTCAAATGAGTTTTCCAAGCTGTTACATATTTTTCTTTTCTCTCAGAAATGCCTATAACTCAGAGGTTTAGTCTCTTTACGTAATGTCATATGTCTCAGAAGCGTTGTTTATTTTTAAATTCTCTTTATTTTTGTCTGATGGGTTAACTCTTAAATTATTTCTAGACTATGGTAAAGCTTTCAATTGTATTTTATAATTGAGTCAATATGTTTTCATTTTCAGAAGTTCTGTTTTTTAAAAAATATGTTACTCTTAAGTATATTTTCATTCATAATCTGAATTATTTTCTAATTTTTGTGTGCATTAGTTTTACTTTACTCTTGGATCTCTTTAAACTTTCTTCCAATCCATGTTTTAAATCTTCATCTGCCATTTCAGAATTTTCATTTTGGTTAAAATCCATTGCTAGAGTGCAAGTATAGTCCTTTTGGAATGTATACTCTATCTTTTCATACTGCCAGAATTTATACACAGATTCCTTCTTATCTGGAGAAGCTGTCACTTCTTATTTTAATTCACTTTCATTGGGTTGGATTTCCTGTTTCCTTTTGAGGTCATGCCTATAATGTGTTTTCTGTATGGTCATTTGGCGTTGATTCTGAGTGCTTTCAGGGAACCAAGTTTCTATGTGAGTTTTTTGGTTACAGATAGCTTTTGTGCAGTGTCTTTCTCAAATGCTGATTATGGTAGCAATTTACTGGTCATATGAGCAGGCTCACTACCTTCTGCAATACGGGGATTATAGATGTCTCCAGAAGTTTATCTCACCCTGAAGCACTATGCCTTTCTATCAGCATGTTTTTACTTGATCAGTCTAATCTCCAGTCCAGTGGGTGGCATCTATAAGTAAGAGCAAGCTGGAGCAGAAGCCACTGGGTATATGCTTGATCTTTGTTTACTGAGAGGAGCTCTATGTTGTCACATGACATTGACTGTTCAGTAGGATTCCATGGCTCTGAGTTCCTGGCTCAGCCCTGGAATGGGGGGACAAAAGTGGACAGAGCCGGACTGCCAAGCTCGTCCTAAGATATCACAATGATGATTGGATCCATCTCCTCTGTTAAGAGTAGCAGAGAGAGCTCATGGTATAATGTGCATTACTTCACCAATACGGAAGTAGACATTACACCATCTCCACATCCTGGGAAAGCAGAACGTGATTCATTTCCGTCTCATAACCCTGTCCCAAGGCTCATAACTTTCTTCTCAGATGGAAATTTTCACTTATCTGTAGGCCACAATTTAACTGAGGGCCATGGAAAATGCTTATCCTGTAGCTACAACTGATTGGCCTTGGGAAAGAACCTCTTCCCTCAGCCCAATACAGATAGCTTCATAGATTTTTAGCACTCTACAGTAGTAATGCTGCTGCAATTTGTAGGAAGTGAGATGGACCACATCCTTCATGCAAGCCCAGGCTGGTGCTGGTAGAGACACTATCAGTAGGGTTGTAGCTATGCCCAACTACTCTGGAATTGGCATCCCAAGGCACACCTGCACCCACCCAGCCCCTACATGAACAGCCATGGCTGCATTTGCAGCAGTGTCGGGGGGCAGTAGAAGAAATCCTTGTCTCCACATAAATTTCCAGGCACCAATGCTGCCTAGCCACTGAGACAGAACCACACTCTTCCCTAAAGAGCTTCATACTGCTCCTGTGTCTCTGCAGGGGGAGGGCACAGTCACCTCCTGCTCACAAGCAGGGAGCTCTCGGGAGGGCACAGTCACCTCCTGCTCACAAGCAGGGAGCTCTCGGGTACAGAGTGTAAAATCTGGTTGCCTTTTCTCAAGGGCACTTTGGCAATTTGTGTTCTCCCTTCTGCAGGGGCATCTTGCCCTGCAAGTTAGACCTCCAGAAATCTCACAGCTCCCCAGGATCCTACCAGTCCTTTATGTTTGCCATAGTCTGAGTGGATTGTGGGGAATGTTTGCATGGAATCTAGTGGTGTGTAGATACAAGGGATTAGACTCTCTGGGAACGATAGAGACCAACAGCAGTTGTGCAACTGGTATGGTGCCTCCACTCTGATCTGGGGTGAGAGTGAGAAAGACTGCACAGCTGATTCTGCTCCCAAATTCCCAAATTCTGGTCCACAGGGATTACAAGGGAACTCCCCAACAAGTCAGAAGTCAGCAGTGTGATACACGGGTGATGGGAGCAAAACACGCCCCCACCTACCCTTTCCATGAGACTCCAAATTCCTTGGGGGTTGATTTTTGCCAAACATTGGCTTCCTTATTTTACAGCACCCATGCTTCCTCTTGTGGATTCTTCAATAGATTCATCACTCATCCCTCAGTACCTCACTTGGACCATGGTTACTTACCTGTAATTTTGGTTCTTCTGAGGAGAACTGGTGTCCATTGTCTTTAATGAAAAAAAAAACAAAAACAAAAAACAGAATTGTTTCTTAAATGCATAAAACAGACACTCGATAGGAAAAAAAAGTATAACTTGGCTCTCATGTTTTCCTTTCTAACAGTTAAATGTTTCTGTATATAAACTTTATGCTGTAAAAATTAGTGGATGAGGAATGAGGATAACTAGGAAATTAAATATTGGAACTGGTTTCAATGGTACTTGAGTATCACTCCAGATTTTAAAAAAATGTATTTCTTCACCTTTTTGCTCATATTCTTGCCTTAGTTCAGTTTTTTCTCCATTATATAGCTTTCATCTGAAATTGTTAAGGAAAAGTCAAAATAATAGGACCACTGATATATCCCACACATTTTTAACACATATAACCACTTTATACTAAGAAATTCTCAGATATCCTGAAATCAGGAGAAAGCCTAAAAGAACTTATACAACAAAATTTCATTGCCTGATGTATGCCTCAAGGGCAGAATGACATTATTCAGCAAGCCCAAGCAGACACGAATGGATGCTCTCATAAACAAAACGCTGGAGGCTAGCTACATCATCTCCAGCTTTATTTTCTAAGTTTTTCCTTTGCTGTTCTAGACCAGGTACATTGAAAGATGTATCACCTTTCTGGAATGTCAGAGAGGGAAGTGATTACAACCAGGGAACATGTTAATCAGCAGAACTGATATGTTTGTGTCTGTATTCTCATTTTTTTCCTCTCTCCTTTTTTTTCTCCTCTCTCCCTTTTATATTTTAGGTCTGCTCATCAGAGAATTTATTGTGGCCCAGATTTCTTTTTTCTCCTAATTCATTCAAAAACAAAAACTATACAGTTGGGGAATCAAGAAAGCCCAATACACGCACACACACACACACACACACACACACACGCGCGCGCGCGCGCACACAAACACATATTTTTATTTAAAGATGAGAAGCAGGCTTGTCTACCACACTGAAAGATATTTTTATGTATTGCCATAAAACTGTTTTGCTGAAATAAATAAATGCACTAACCATTTGTTGAATATATTTTGTGTATTAAACACTGCATGTAATATAGAGATAAGAGAGTTTATCATAAGGGGGTTTATTTTTATCTTCATATATATATTTTTATCTCTTATATATAAGAGAGTTTATTTTTATCTTCATGGAATCTGCAATTTAGTAGGGATAACAAGACACTTATCCTCACTTATAATGGAAATAAACTAAATGTTTGCTCTTGAAAAAAAAATAAACATAACACTAAAAAATTTAAAAGAAACAACATTGTGGGTATTCTAAGGCTAAAAATAAGAAAAACAAGACATGAAGAAGGAATTTTGGTAAAACTCTGAGGAGCTAAAATGAGAGTATATTAAGAGATAACAGCACAAAAGTAGGAAATAAACAAGTATATGTGGAATGCAGCTAGTAGTCCAGTTTCACTGAAGAGTAAGGGAGGAGTGGTATGATGATTAGGGATGGGTAACTGCTAGGTATGAAAGGCCTGGAGTTTTAGGCAGGAGGCTGGTATCAAATGTGTTTATTGTCATTGGAAGCAAAATGTGGTACATAATTCTCAGGACCCAGTACAAAATAAAAGTGAGGAGATCCTTGTTTATAGGTTATTAAGAATTTCAAATGACTACAGCAGAACATTAATCCATGTGTGAGTCCCTTCTAAGCATGAAGCCCTATGCGATGGATAGGTCACATGTCCATGAACCAGCTCTGTTGGTTAGTCATTGCTTTTGAGCGTTGGAGAAAATGAAATGATAGAAATTTGTATATAAGAAAAATAGCAGAATTTTTCAAGATAAACTGGAGAAAAGGGGAATAGGAAAAGGAAAACAATTAATAGATACTTGAAGCATAGAGAAAAGCTGTAGCCTGGCTGTGGGGAATAAAAAGAAATAAAATGGTTACAGTATATATCATTAAGGAAAAAATTGTCAGTAATAGTTGGCAAATTACAACTAGCTAAAAAGACAAAGAAGAGTATTGAATCAAAGATGAGTCCACATTTTATGTTTTAGAAGAGCAGGAGGGAAAGTAAAAATATCAAAGAGCAAAATCGCAAAGAAGAGCTGATTTGTGGGACTATTGGGAGAAGGCTGATCTTAATTGAGATGCTAAAATACAACTAGATAGAAAAACATATGATGCAGCTGAGGATATAGGCTCAGCTATGAGAAAAAAATTATGAGAGAAATAAAGATTAAAAAGTTACTTAACACAAAGGAAGAAATGGTTTCCTTCATTAAGATAAATTATTCAAATAATTAGTTCTTACAATCACGGGAGTAAATTATTCTCAGATGATTTTGTATCCTGATTTTCTCATCTTAGACTTGCCTGGGTGGCTGGGCTGTCTCTATATGAAGGTCAGAATTGAAGGTGTGAAGATGAATGAGATAAATTGTGAAGAGATATATCTGAGTAAAATAATAAACTCTAACCTTGAACATGCTAATACTCAAGAGTAGGAGAGAGAAAATGACACAATGAAGAATATTTTAAAAGAAAAAATAGAAAAGTAAAGGGTTTTCCACTGATAACTGAAGTTATCAGTGGAAAACTTTCAAAAATGCATATTTATGGAGACAAAACATATCCAATGCTATATGAAGGTCAAGAGAATATAGTCTCATAAGAAGCTCATAAATTTGGTAAGTAGGTTCCTGGCACAGATGTGTAAGCTAGAAGTTCCAGGGACAGCTTGGAAACAGCAAACAGATTGAGAAAGATAATCGTGGGAATGTGAGACACGTCAAGCCTACATTGCGCAGTGCGGAGGTGACTCCTAGTGGGGGTTGGACACATTGAACAATAGGGAATGACGAGGAAGTGAGAGATTCTGTGAACAATGATAAAAATGTAGTCCAGCCTTGAAAGGGAAGGAAGTAAAAGTAGAATCAGATAAAATAGGAGAAAATAAGTGAGTTAAAGAATTGAAGATTTGAAGATCTTGATGATATTAAATACTGTTTTACGAGAAAGGTAAGGAGGGAAGAAGAGAGAGAGAATATTGAAGATCATGTGATAAAAGTGAGAATTTCCAGATTTCATGCTGAAGAGAAAAGACGGATTATGCATTTTCAATTTTTATATTTTTTAATTAATAAATAATATTTTACATATGTATGGGGTGTATGTATTTCTTACATGTGTATGTAATGATCATGTCAGGACATTTGAAGTATCTATCACCTTAAGCATTTATTTTTATTTTATTTTAAATTTTATTTTATCTACATATTTTTCTTGACACAGGGTCTTATTCTGCCACCAATACTAGAGTATAGTGGCATGATCTAGCTCATTGTAGCCTTGAACTCCTGGCCTCAAATGATCCTCCTACCTCAGCCTCCCAGGTAATTTACTATCCCAAGTCACATGGTACCACTCCTGGCTAATCATTTATTAATTTATTTATTTATTTTTGTGGAGGCAGGATCTCAGTATGTTGCCCGGGCTGTTCTTGAACTCCTGGCCTCAAGTAATTCTCCTGCCTCAGCATCCCAAAGTGCTCAGAGTCATGAGTCACTGTGTTTAGCCTCCTTTATCATTTATCATTATTATATGTTGAGAACAATTCAGAGTAGCTAATACTTTGAAATATGAAGCACACTATTGCCTACTATAGTCACCCTACTCTGCTATAGAACATTAAAAATAATTCCTTATAACTAATTGTATATTTGTACCCATTAACTAATTTCTCATCATCATCACCTCGTATATACACACACACAATCTGTCCTGTAGTATCAATCATTCCACTCTACCTACATGAGATCAACTTTTTTGGCTCCTACTTATGAGTAAGAGGATGCCATATATCTGGCTTTTTCTTTTTTGTATTTCACTTATTTCAGCTAAAACAGTGATCTCCATTTCCACCCACGTTGCTGCAGATAATATGAGTTAATTCTTTTCTATAGATGACTAGTATTGTATTGTGTATATATACTACATTTTCTTTTTCCATTTGTCCAGGATGGATACTTATAAAAATGAGAGTGAAGGTAACCCACTGATACATCAATTTATTTTCCTTTGGATAAATATGAACTAATGGGATTGCTGGATCATTTGTAGTTCTATTTTTGCATTTTGAGAAATATCCATAATGTTCTCCATAGTGGTAATATTAACTTATGTTTTTACCAACATTGTGTAACAGCTCCCTTTTCTCCACATTCTCTCCAGCATCTCTTGGAGTTTTTTTGTTTGTTTGTTTGTTTGTTTTAATTATAGCCATCCTGAGAGGGGTATGGTGATATTTCATTTTGCTTTTGATTTGCATTTCCCTGAGGATTAGTGATGTTGAGCATTTTTAAATATACTTGTTGCCGTTTGTATATCTTATTTAGAGAAATGTCCATACATGTCTTTTGCTCACTTTTAAATGAAAACAACTTTTTGTTTTATTTTGTTTTTACTATTGAGTTGTTCATTTTTTTCTAAATATTAGTTCATTGTCAGATGAATAGTTTGCAAATATTTTCTCCCATTCAACATGGTCTCTCCATTTTGTTGATTGTTTCCTTTTGTTGTGCAGAAGCTTTTTGGTTGAATATGGCCCCATTTGTCTATTTGCTTTTGTTATCTGTGCTTTTGAAGTCTCAGACATAAAACCTTTGCCTAGACCAATGCCCTGAAGTATTTTCCCTATTTTTTTTCTATTAGTTTACACATAGGAACAAATGAAACCAAGCAGGTGAAAGATCTGTGTGTGTGTGTGTGTGTATACATATTTGTGTGTGTGTGTGTGTGTGTGTGTGTGTATATACACACACATATACATATACATATATTTGTAGTGAACATAAATCAGACTGGCTTGTTTCCTGATAGGTTTATTATTGGTGTACAGAAGTGCAATTCATTTTTGTATATTGTTGGTTTTGGTATCAGGGTAATATTGGCCTCATAGAATGAGATGTGGGAAGTTTCCTCCTCTTCAATTTTTTGGAATTATTTGAGGAGAATTCATGTTAGCTCTTCTTTGATAGTTTAATAGAATTCAGCAGTGGAAACATTAGGTCTCGGACTTTTCTTTGTTGGGAGACTATTACTGCTTAGATCTCATTACTTGTTATTGGACTGCTGAGGTTATCTATCTCTTTCTGGTTCAATCTTGGTAGATTGTATGTTTCTAATCATTTAACCATTTCCTGTAGATTTTCCAGTTTGTTAGGATACAGTTGTTTGTAATGGTCTCTGATGATACTTCGTATTTCTGTGGTCTCAGTGGTATGTATCCTTTTTCATTTCTGATTTTGTTTATTTGGTTCTCTTTTTTGTCTGGTTAATCTAACTAGCAGTTTATTGATTTAAAAAAAAACAATTTTTTATTTGATTGCTCTTTTTCTTAGTCTCTATTTTATTTTGCTCTGAACTTTATTTTTCTTTATTAATTTTGGGTTTAGTTTTTGCTTTTATAGTTTGTTGCTCATCTTTAAATCGTTTATTTGAAATCATATTACTTTTTAGGTAGAGGTGTTTATTGATATAAACTTCCTGGTTATCACTGTTTTTGCTGTGTTGCATAGGTTCTGATAGTTGTGTTTTGGTTTTCATTTGTTTCAAAAATATTTTTTATTTGCTTCTTAATTAATTCCTATACCCAATATTATTCAATACCATGTTGTTTAATTTCCATATATTTTTAAGTTTCAAAGTTCTTCTTGCTGTTTATTTCCAGTTTTATTCCACTGTTGTTGATACTTGTTTTTCATCCTAACATACGGTCTGTCCTGGAGAATATTCCATGTGCTGATGAGAAGAATGTGTATTCTATCACTGCTGGATACAATGTTCTGTAAATGTCTGTTGGGTCCATATAATCTATTTGTAGTTTAAATCCATTTCTTTGCTAGGTTTATATCTAGAAGATCTATCTAATGGTGGAATTGAGATGCTGAGGTTCCCAACTGTTATTTCATTTGAATCTACATCTCCCCAATAATATTTGCTTTGCCTGTCTAGGTGCTCTAGTGTTGGATACATAAATATTTAGCATTGTTATATTCTCATGCTGAATTGATCCCTTTATCATTATATAATAACCTTCTTTGTTTATTTTTTACCATTTTTGATATTCTATATTCTTAACTAAGGCCAAAGTAACTTCTTGTAATATGTTGTTTTTTTTTTTCTTATTCTTAGAAAATGCTAATCTGGGGTTAAAGCATTGTTGTTATAGTTTTACTTTATTACTTTTATATAACAGATTTTACTTTAGCTCTTGAAACTTTAGCTTTCTGGATTTTTTTTTTAAAGTTCTATACAAAAGAGTTGTACTCTGATTCTTTTGCTCCTAAACTATTTAAATGAATTATATTTAGCACACATTCTCTGCAATCTGAGACCTAATGATGCAGGTCTTCACTTTCACTGTCTCATTTAAATTTCAATGCCATAAAAAACAGGAAGCATTGGATTACTAGGAAGGTAGAACTAAAACAAATCTCTATTTTTTGACTGTTATAGTTGCATTATAATAAATCAGAGTCAAGAATTTACTGTGTGTGCAGACTAGTTCAGACAAAGAGCCAGAATTATCTTGGCTATTTCAATGAGCTTATAAACTATGTACATACCCTTGATTCTGACGGGGACAGACAGGTATGTTGTATTCTTCCACATTCAGTATATGAAAATGGTTTGTGTAATGGTACTTCTATGTTACCAATGTCATATAAGGTTGCTAAAATACAACATGTAATCAATAATGTGCTATAGATGACATATCTATAAATTATTTTTTTTTAAAAAGCAAAGCTGTCCCTTAGTTGTATCTATAATTCATTTTTCCCTTCTTTTGCTTTGCCCCTTATCCCAACAGTGCTCTTATGGAATGTGATTATACTTATTGTTGAGTGCAATAAGCAATAATAATTTACTTCTCTGGGTCTACCTTTAGACATTTAACTCTGATAGGAATATCTCTGTCCTAATGATATTGGTGTCAATAGTCCCATCACAGTGCCTGAATTATAATACACTTTCAACTTTCACTTGTGAAGTTAATGGTAAATGTATATAAGTGTCCCAAATTTTGTGAAATAAAGAGGTACATTATCCAATTTCTCCCAGACTTAAAACATCCTACCATAGGAATACAAATAAGAATTTATAAGTCGTTCCATGAAAAGATAATGTAACATTTATTCCATCATGCATAAATGATGGAACCACTATTTACTGTATCTTCAATAAATAGTGGTTATATTCACAAATATTTACATTTATCAAAGGTAACAGATAGTCCTGAATCAAAGGTCTTCACAAATATTTTCTATTTATGAATGCTTCAAGTTCCACAAATATGAAAACTTTAAAGCAAAGGCATAGAAACTCTTGGTATTTTGTGAAATCAGACAAAATAGGGTCATTATAATTTATGAAAAAGAAGTGGAGGTTGAAATCTTCTCTCCATACTATGTTCATCTCAGTAACATTTTCTTCCTTCTGTCTTCGCTCAAGAATCTTTCTATGCCATTGCTTATGCACCTGGCAGAAGAATAGACAGCCAGCTTAGTGGTAGGTGCATCTACAAAACTATTTAAATGAACCTAATCATGAATCACTTTATTTTGAACATACTATTGCAACATAATAAACCATAGAATTTGCCACTTTAGTCAAATTAAAAGAAATTGCAGTTGTTGTTATTTAAATTAAAAAAAAAAAAATCAGGGTTGCTTGTTTCAAGTACACACGGAGCCTCCATTGGTCCTCTTTCAATAACACCCAGATATAGAAACTTTCTTTCAAAAAGAAATAAGAGTTTTTCAAAATACGATATCTCAGGATGTTCTTAAATTATAGGAGTTTCAACCTATTAAGTATACTTTAATAACCTGTTTCTAAAAGTTTTTTCACTAATGACCAATTTAGTATTACCCTCAGAAATTTTATTTTTCTCCCAATTTCACTCAGTGCTCATGATTAATTTATATTTTACTGGCCATACATGCTTTCAATTGGATCTAGCAATAAAACCCTTCTTAAGGGTTTATAAATTTGGACATTATCTCTTTTATTTATAGGCAGTTACTTTGGCCACTACATACAATTTATAAACAAAGAACAGATTTCTCTGAAAGTAAGTAGCAAATATGAATATATTTAGAAAGTTTTAAAAATAAACTAGATAGCCTGTGTAAAGTCATTATGAAAATGATCAAATTTCTAACTCATTTATTGCAAGAACAAATAATATTGTATTTTTTGAAAAACAGCAGATAATTTACAAAAATGAACATTTTATATTAAGCTAAGTTATATGCCTTTTAAATTTAAAAAATGACTATATACAAATTCAATAGTACCTAACAGAACAACAGAATAGAAATATAATCTTTCATGGATATTATTGAAAATAACTCATATTTGCATGTGAAAATTATTTTAAAAAAAGATTATATAGTTGCCATAATTTGTTTTGTAGTCAAGGCTATGTGGACAAGAGAAAATAGGCAGTAGATGGTCAAGACTTTACAAAATATTAAAACATGGCAAGAAAAAATGTTTATTCTCACTTTAAATCATTATATTTTCCATCTAAAATAAGTAAACACAAAATACTCAAATTCTTCTATTTTATCCACCTTTCTAGATATGTAAAATTATATTTTTAATCAGCATTGTTATACTTTTGGAAGTTATAATTTTATAATTATCAAAGAACAGTATAGTAGAAGTTATAATGACCATTGTAGAAATATTGCTTACTGTTGCTTGTGTCTTTGGAGAATCTTAGGAAGATGTTGCTGGAGTCAATAATAGCTAAGTCTAAAAGCCAGGCTTGAATATTTACTATCCCATGATTAGCTGGGTGATCTCTAAATACCACTAAATCTCAGTTTTCTCATCTGCAGCATCAACACATAATTATCATCTTTGTTATTATTTGGGAAGATGAAGACAGATTAAATGATAAAGCCTTTTAACATTGACAAATAATGTGCTATCAATAAAGAGCGGTTATGTTATAGATACCTTTACAAATATTCAAGTTTATCAACATGAAACAAGTATTTCTGTATCAAAGGTCTTCATCAATAGTCCCTATAATGTTACTTCAGTCTAGTGAAACTGTATCTAACATGTCCATATAATACTGCAGTATCCAAATACAGGAATTTGAATGAGCTTGAAACACTAAGCACACCAGCAGACATCCTTGAAATATTTTTGTTTTGTCATGTTTTACTTTATATTTTTCAATAGAAAGGTACAAAAATAGTGTATGAAATCTTGTATATCCTTCAACCAGTTTACCCCAATAGTTACATCTCAAAAAACTATAGTATTATAGCAAAGCCAGAAAACTGACATTGCTACAACCTTTATAAGTAAATTATAGGACCTAATCATTTTTCTTCAGGTTTAGTATCTTTCATTTGTGTGTGTTTACATGTATATACATAAATAGGTTTATGCAATTTTAAATCACGCATAGTTTTGTGTCACCAACACAAAACAATTAATATGCAGAATTGCCACAATTAATATGCCACAATTAATATGCAGAAGTTATACCACCACAGTATTGGTAAGGGTTTTCCAGAGAATGGTAAAAATCCACACATTCTCTCTCTCTCTCTCTCTCTCTCTCTCTCTCTCTCTGTCTCCCCCTCTCTCTCACACACACACACACACACACACACACACACACACACACAGAGTTATGCTCCACATAGCAATGTTTCAATCAACAATGGACCTAATAGAGGACAGCGGTTCCATAAGATTGTAATACTGCATTTTTACCACACCTTTTCTAAGCTTAGATATACAAGTACTTGACAGTGTGTTACAATTGCCTACAGTATTCAGTACAGTAACAGGCTATACAGATTTGTAGCCTAGGAACAACAGGCTATACCATATATGATAGGTTTGTAGAAGGCTGCATCATCTAGACTGTTTAAGTATACTCCGTATTGTTAGCACAATGATGGAATCACCTAGATGGAATCACACTTCCCAGATTGTATTCCCATTGTTAAGTGATACACGGCTGTATCTTCAGAGAACAGGACAATACACATCTCTTTATAGATAGAGATTTATTGCAAGTAATTGGCTCAGATAATTGCGGAGGTGAGCCAGTCCCAAGATCTGTAAGGTGAGTTGGCAAGCTGAAGACCCGGGGGAGCTGAATTGTTTAGCTCTGGTCTGAGTCTAAAGGCCCAAGGATCAAAAAAGCTGACAGTGCAGTGTGTCTGAAGGCCAGAAAACTCAAGACGTAGGAACTGCTGATGTTTCCATCCAAAGCGTTGTGGGGGGAAGCTGATGTTTGTGCAAGGACAGTCAGACAAGGTAGAATTATTTCTTACCCATGGTAGAATCAGCCTATTTTTCTATTCAGATCCTCAGCTAATTTATTGAGGTCCCTGCACATTAGAGAGGGACATCTACGTTACTCATTATACAAATTTAAAGGTTAATCTCATTCAAAGCACCCTCACAGAGATAACCAGAATAGTATTTGAACAAATGTCTAGGGACTCTGTGACCCAGTGAGGTTGGCAAGTGAAATTAACCATCACACCCACAAAGAAACCTCCTTGTACTTCTCTATTTACACCCACCTAGTTACCCAACTCCCATCCGTGCCCCTTGGCAACAGCTAATCTGGTTTTCATTTCCATAGCTCTGCTATTTTGAGGACATCTTTAAAAAGAGGACCATATAGCGTAAAATTATTTTGAGAATTTTTAAAACTAAGCAAAATGCTCTTGAGACCCATTCAGATGTTGCACTTATCAATAGGTCAACATGTTTTGCTGTTTTGTAGTCTTCTATTGCATGGCATTCCATTGTACAATTTGACATTTGGGTTGTTTCTAGATTCAAATTATTATAAATAAAACTACTATGTGTATAGGATTTTATGTGAACGTAACTTTTCATTTCGCTGGGATAATTGCCCAAGAGTGTGATTGCTGAGTCATATGGAAAATGCATATTGAGTTTTAAAAGAAACTGCCAACTATTTTCCAGACTGGCTGTAACCATTTTACTTTTCCACCAGCAATGTACATAAGATTCAGCTTCTTTGCATCGTCATCACCATTTGGTATTATCACTGCATCTTAGTCCATTTGCATTCCTGTAAAGAAATGTCTGGGGCTGGGTAATTTATAAAGAAAAAAGCTTCATTTGGCTCATAGTTCTGCAGGTTGTACTAGAAGCACAGTACCAGCCTCTGCTTCTTATGAAAACCTCAGGAAGCTTCCAATTACAGCAAAAGGGGAGGGGAGCCCCCATGTGTCACATGGTAAGAGAAGGAGCAAGAGAAGGAGAGGAATGAGGTGATAGGCTTTTTTTTTTTTTTTTTTAACAACCATAGGAAACTAAGATTTTTCC
Organism: Cebus imitator; assembly: GCF_001604975.1. Lineage (NCBI taxonomy): Eukaryota > Metazoa > Chordata > Mammalia > Primates > Cebidae > Cebus > Cebus imitator. The sequence continues at coordinate 968,300 of NW_016107608.1, forward strand.
TGGAACTAAGAGTGAGAACTCACTCATTACCATGAAAATGGCACAATGACATTCGTGAGGAATATGGCCCCATGACTCAAAATCCTGCAACTTGGCCCCACCTTCAACACTGAGGATCATATTTCAGCATGAAATGTGGAAGGGACAAATATATACAGTATATTATTCTGATCCTAGCCCACAAAATTGCATACCCTTCTCACATTGCAAAATAGAGTCACCCATTGCCAATAGTCCCTCAAAGTCTTAACTTACTTCAACATCAACTTAAGAGTCCAGAGTTCGAAGTATCATCTGAGACTCAAGACAATTTTCTTAGACTCCAAGAAGCAATTAGAAGCTTCCAGGCTATTTATGTGCTTTTGAAGCTGGGAGTTCAAGTAGCTGAGTTCATACTTTTCTTTCATCACTTTGTCTAGTGATATTAGGAGGAGCCAATCAACTTTTGTTTTGTTTTGTTTTGAGATGGAGTTTCGCTCTTGTTACCCAGGCTGGAGTACAATGGCGCTATCTCGGCTCACCACAACGTCCGCCTCCTGGGTTCAGGCAATTCTCCTGCCTCAGCCTCCTGAGTAGCTGGGACTACAGATACGTGCCACCATACCCAGCTAATTTTTTGTATTTTTAGTAGAGACGGGGTTTCACCATGTTGACCAGGATGGTCTCGATCTCTTGACCTCATGATCCACCCTCCTCGGCCCCCCAAAGTGCTGGGATTACAGGCGTGAGCCACCACTCCCGGCCGCCAATCAACTTTTATAGTTCTCAGTTATCCACAAATGTTTAAAAATGTCATGTACACAGTAACTAAACTTCTTGTCTTTTAAAAGTGATGAATCATCAGTATCAAATGCATTTAATTTGTGTAAAGCTATAGATAGTTCACACCAAAGACTATCAGTGCTCTCCATACTATTAGAAAGAAAGTCTTTAGTATTTTTACATCTAATCAGATTAGAAACCCAATTTCACAAGCCTCAAAACCAATTAAAGAAATTCATCCATAAAATTCTGTTCTTCTAGAACCACCCTCAGTACCAAAATCTGTGTTAGGTATATTAGTTTGCTTTCACGTTGCCATAAAGAACTACCTAAGACAGGGTAATTTACAAAGAAAAGAGGTTTGACTCACAGTTCCACAGGAAGCATGACAAGGAGGCCTCAGGAAACTGACCATCATGGCGGAAGGTGAAAGGGAAGCAAGCTTGTCTTACCACGGTGGCAGGAGAGAGACTGAGCAGGGAACTGCCCCATACTTTTAAACCCTCAGATTTCTTCAGATCTCTTGAGAACTCTATCATGAGACAACACTAGGGGGATGGTGCTAAACCATTAGAAACTACTTACATAATCCAACTACCTCTCACCAGGCCCCAATGTCAACACGTGGAGATTGCAATTCAACATGAGATTTGGGTGGGACACAGAGTCAAACCATATAATTAGGGTTCTCCAGAAAGCCAGAAACCAATACAATATTTACACACACACACACACACACACACACATGTGTATGTCTGTATCTCAAATTTGTTAGAATTGGCCTTGCACTATTACAAAGGTGAAGTACCATGATAGACTATATGTAAGCTGGGGAATGAGAAAACGCAGTAGAAAGTCTTAGTCCAAGTCTGAAAGCCTTAAAACCAGTGAACTTGAGGGTGTAGCTTCCAGACCAAGGTCAAAAGTCAGAACTCTTGAGGCTGCTGGTGCAAATTCTAGAGTTCAAAGGATGAAGAACCTGGAGTCTGAAGTCCAAGGGCAGGAGAAGAAAAGGTTTCCCACTCAGGAAGGGAGACAGAGTGAAGCAGAAGAGTTAATTGAATATCACCTTAATGCTGTCTGCTTTGTCCTACCTTCGCTGGAAGTCAAATGGTTCCCACCCACATTGAAGGCAGGTCTTTTTTCTCAGTTCACTGACTCATATATCAGTCTCCACTGGAAACATGCTCACAGACATAGCCAGAAACTATACTTCAGCAGACATTGAGGAATTCCTCAATCTAGTTAAGTTGACACATAATATTAACCATTACACACATGCTTTTCCTTGCTGTTCAAATGAGTGGCTTAGGGATGAATCACTGTGGTTTTAATTTGTACTTCCCTAGTAGCTGATGATGCTGAACATCTTTGTATGGGCTTACTTGCCATTCTTATCTCTTCTCTAGTGAAATATCTTGTTCAGTATTTTTGCCCACTTTAATTATATTTTTTATAAATTAACTTCGAGCTTATTTTTATTGTCTACAATTATGTAATTGTAGGGAATTATGTAATTGTAGTAAATAACTTGTCTTCTTATTCTTTTGATGGGGTCTTTCACAGCACAAATGTTTTCAAATTTGATGCATACTTTTTTAAAAAGTATCATACATTTTGGGTGTCATGTCCTCACTTAGCCCTAGTCCAAAAACTTTTTTAGTTTGTTTTCTTCTAATCTTTAACATTTTATGCAATTGCCTAACCCAATAAATATATTTCTTACATGTTACAAATCCATTTGCAGCAAATATTTGATGATTAAAATTTAGTCATAATTTCAGACATACAAAATGTCCTAAAATAATGTAATTTAACATTAAGTCACATTATCTTAGCATGCTGTTTCAGTACTGAGAAGTTGAGTGACAGATTGCCAAAAAAAAGTGAACAGAAAGAATAATGCTAAGTGGAGTACAATAAAAACTTAAATAAAATTTCTACATCTACTTTTATATAAAATTTTAATTTCCTAGTTAATTTCTTCCACTCATTTCCAAAACAGTCATATATATTAATAATTATATGATAATCTCATTAAATTATCCAATAACCAGTGTCAGATTTTTAAAAGGGAGTGTAGACAATATTATAAGAAAATGTAGGTCAACTGTTATCATTGGCATTAAGAACAAAAGTTAATTCTGTATTTCCTGGAATTGCAAGCATAAATAAAAACATAATTAGTTATAAAATATTCATTATTTATTAGGAAGACTTATACTAGCTGGTTAGAAGTAATTTTTAAACTCTCAAAAGGCTTAATTACATAGATTTTCCATCAGTGACATCAAGCAGGAAAGGAATAAGTTTCCAAATATAATTTTACCAATAAGCAGACAAGATAGTTATATAGACGTAATGGCTTTGAAAAATAATTTCTCCAAAGAACTAAAGAAATAATTTTTAGTTATGAAAGTGTCTGGTAGTATAATTTTATATATTAAATAAAATTAAATCTAAAGAAATGATTGGTAATCAAGTTTCTTTGTTAACTTCTCTTAAATTTTTCCAATTAGCCCAGTCATGTTTTTGAGAAAAACTGTAGATTACCTTATTCAATTCAGTGTCTCAGGAAGTAGCTAACATTCCCTAAGTACCTACTACATGCTATGGTAGTTTACATTCACAAGAGATGGTGGGGAGAAGTAAACTTCAAGAAAAATTGTTCTAGCTTCTTAATTTGATCAATTTAATTTTCCTCAAGAAGCACAAAGAAGTTTGGAATTACTTTAATATACCATTTTGCTGTAATTCTTTAAGTGTAATATCATGACATTAACCTAATCTCAGTACAGCCTAAAAATTGGAAGTCAACATGGAACAAACAGAGCTGTAGAAGCCCCTCCAATTCTTGTCTGAGGAACAGCTGTAGAATATGGAAGAGATGAAAACCACATAACAAAAGTAAAGCCTTATGCAGATTAGTATTATATTCTGATTACATTTTAAAGGCATTTTAATAGATTTTAACCAATGATGCCATGGACCCAGCAGTGCCTGCTATGAAAAGTATTATTCTGTGACAAAATTTTATTTTTGTTACAAATACTCAAACTTTGTACTTACAGCGAAATGTGGTTATAATTCTAAATATACATGAGAGTCAAGCATCACCATGGGAATATTTCTGTGATAGTAACAATACTATGGTTTGAATGTTTGTCCCCTCCCAAACTCATGGTGAAACTTAATTTCCAAGGTAACAGTATTAAGAGGTGGGGCCTTTAAGAGGTGATTGGGTCATGAGGGCTCTGTCCTTATGAACAGATTAATAGTTTTATAAATTGATGGGCTAGTGGATTAATGAGTTATTATAGGAATAGATTAGTCACCATGAAAGTGGAACTGTTATAAAAGCCAGTTTGAATCAGTGCAGCAAATGTTTTTCATGCTTTGCAGTTGACACCTTAGGTCCAGAGAGGCTACTTTAAGTTGATAAAAAAAATAAAAAAATTAAAAAAAAAATAAAAAAAATAAAAAACTAGTAAAATTATCCAAATTAGCCATGGCAGAGAAGAAGAAATGAAACTCAAAAAGTCAGGATCATACCAATAATTACATGCTTTCCTTCTCAAATGTTAACGAACATTTAACTATAATAACGAGGCACACTTTAATCTTCAGAAGTTTTCCCAAATATATCTTGGAATTAGTTTTCAAAATAAGAAAATAATTGTTACTGAATGTTCTCTTTTTGCTTCTCTTTGGAAATAATGGAACAAGAGAGAAGCATGGGATATGAAATTGTCAGCTATTCCTACTATCCCAGAGAAAACTGGACTGCCAGCAAGTTTAAGTGTACTTGAGCACCTATTCCTAAGTGAGAAATCAGTGCAGAATGTCCATTAGAGTAAACAAATTGAAAAATCCAGATTAACAATATGCCTGGGAGAAGCATTAGAAATGAGATAAGAGTGAGGGAGACAGGCTTCAGGGATAGCTGTAGAATACTAGAGAGATGAAAACAACAAAGCAAAATTAAATAGAGAGAGGAGAAATTCCTGGAAACTCAGAAGCAGATTGAAAGGAGCAAAGTTCTAATACCAGGCAGGACAATAAGCACATTTTACCCTTTCTTTCTAAATAAAGATATAATTCTGGACAGATTGTACAGGGCAGCAGTTTGAGAACCAGAAAGTAAATAACATATTAGGTAAGACGACCAGAATTTGAAATAGTATTTTTTTTTTTCTCTCTCTCTCTGATAGCCCTTAACCTAATCTCAGTATAGCCTGAAAATTGGAAGTGAGCGCTGGAACAAATGGAGCTGTAGAAGCCCTCTAGTTCTGGTCTGAGGATCAAAAAAGGAAACACTCAATACTCTGAGGGAGTGCATAAATCCCTCCCTTTTTATTTTTTATCTCTTTTCGTCTATTTAATCTCTCATTTACAGTCCCTAGGCAATCTCATGCTGTTATAGCAGCATGGGCTGTGACAGGTCCCTGTAGGAGCCATAACTTTAAGGGAAAATCCTCATTCTCTCTGCTTCTGGAGGTACTGTGGCTCCAAGCAAACTGTGAACCTACTTGCTTATTTTTTTTTCTTTTTGTTCTCCTACTCCTTGTCTTTGAATGCAAAACAACTGCAGAAGTATATAGAAGAATGGGGTAACTAAAGCCCCAGATTTCTGGTAAAAGAATCAAATAGAGGACTCCAGGAAACTCGCTAGTTCTAAGGAGATTATAGATAGAAAAAAGCTCAGGAAAGCTATTACATGAAAAATATTATAACTATTAGATAATTTTTACTTACATTTCAAAAGCTCCCGGACAAAAATAGAATATTTAGGCCCAGATAATTTCAATAGAAAACACTGTCACCCATTTAAGGAAGAAATAACATCAGTTCTACATAATCTCTTCTAAGAAACAGAAAAGAAGGAAACAGTTATGAAACCATTTTTAGGTCAATATTATATTAATAACAGAGAGAGAGAGAGAAGAATTATAGACTAATATTTTTCATGAGCTAAGACACAAAAATATTCAGCAAGATATTAACAAATTGAGTAAAATGATGAGGCTTCTTCCAGGAATGCAAGGCAAGTTCAATATTTAAAAATTACTTCACATTACCTAACCTATAACATAGGAGAAAATATTTATGACCTCAGGTTAGGCAAACAATCTTTAAATATGATACCAAAATAATGATCCAAAACTATATTGATAAAGTTTCATTTTATGGAAAAAAAAATGAGCCATTACAATTAACCTTTCTCTATGTTTGAGAAATGCTTCATACAGTAGCATGTAGAAATTATATGTGAATAAATAATTAGCATAAATTTTAGATTTTTTGTTAAAACTTAGTCCTAAAGAATTTTGTCATGATTTTGCAATGAATTTTTAAAATTTAATCTGAAATAATGTTTGACTAATGCAACTTTTTCTTAAAATGCTGGTACATTTACTGTTCCCCATCATATTTTTCCAAAAGAATTAGGCTTGCCAATCCAATAAGATTTGTGTAACTGAATGTAAAAGTGTAAATATGTGAAATGAATAAAATGTTAAAAATGGGTGGTATAAAATATATATGTACTTCCTAAACATATCTGAAGTTATATAGTTAGAGATAGAGAGATAGGGAGATATGTGATAGTTGATAAGTAGGTAGGTAGGTAGGTAGTTAGGTAGACAGATGAAATGCATGACATTATTTGCCTTTATAGATAATTTATATTCATTATTCTGAATCATCTTTGAAGGAGTAAAATAATCTTGTTATAAAGCAAAGCACCTTTCTGTTTAAGAAATATGTTCAAATATTTAAGAAAATTTACACTGTGTCTATGTTTAGTAATTTACCAATATTTTAGAATATAATACATAAGAGATTCTAAAATGACACCATACATTTTTTGTATTCTCTCAGAAATTTATAGTTTCATTATCTTGTCAGTTCTGTCAAAGTTCCTAGGTTAATGTCATCCTGGCATCAACCATGCCTTTAAGTTAACAAAGTACTTTAATTGTTACTATAACTTATCCCTTGTAGTTTAATATCTTTGTGTAGAGCAAAAAATTAAAATGAAAACTACAAGAGGTCAGTATCAGAGAACCTTGGTTCACTGCTGGAATAAAAATTAGCATATTTCAAAGGCTGTAAAAGAATCCAAAGAAAGCTAATTTTATCTAATTTACAGAATTAAAAAGACACAATTTGTCCTACTGTAGGAATTTAAAAATTTGTAAATTTTGAAGTGTTTCTCATAAGTTGTGTCAAATTCTTAGTAGGAGTAGATAGCTGTCTTATGAAAATACATGTTTAAAATGGTAAATGTTATTTTGTGTCTTTCACAGTGTTCTATTATTATGTAATCCAGAGGTTTTAAAGAGCAGAGGCTCTGGTTATAATGAACAATTGATTTGAAAGTCACGATCTATGAATTTCTTTCCAGTTGATTCTGGAATTCCAGTTTATTCTCAGTCACAATTATTTTCTCAATAAAATGGCCATCAATGTTATGGTAACAATTCAAATTTTTATTAACGTTTTCTCCAATTAGGAGCCATGAAACACATAGTGCTCCACACCATTCTTCCTGGATAAGAAATACTCATGTTAAAAAAAAAAAAAAAAAAAAATGAGACCAAGACACAACTTATTATTATTATTAACTTATTAACTTCTTATTAAATTTATTTCATCAGTGAGAATCATATACAAACTGATAAGTAAACTGTTTTTAAAGAGGAAATTAAAAGGTGTTTTTATCTAAAGTAATATGTTAGATTGGAGATTTCTAAATTTGCTGCCTATAAGACATGCAAAAACTTAAAGAAGTTTCTTATTTAAAGAAATGACAAATAATACAAGAAAGCAAGAGAATCCTTTGAGATTAGCAATGAAGCAGTGATAACAACCCAGGAAAGTTAAGTGAGTGGCAGTACTGACAAAATATCCTGATATAATTAAGCCTTCCATGTATAGAGCCCGCACAGAGAGGGCGAAAGGAAAGACCACGAGCTAAGCCTTGGACTAGTGCTAGGAAGAGAAACTACACCTCAAAAATCTGGGAACAGGAACAGCTATATCTTGAGGAAAATCGTAAACTTAAAAGATAGTTTCCTGTGGGCTCTTAATAGTAGAGTATAAGACAAATAAAGAAGGTTCCCCTCCTTTCTAGTATTTCAGAGGCATTAGCCATCCTTATGTGTGTTTAGGGCCTGAATGTTTACATCCCAAATCATCCAGTTGAGATGATACTTCAGAAAGTACTAGGAAAAGTCCACCACAAATCTTCTTGGATTAACACCCTAATATACACATAGGGTATGAATGATGTTCCCTATGTGGAGGGTAAGTGGGTCACCAATTCGATGTGTCTGAACTTCTGCAGAGAAAATTTCAACAAATGTGAGCCCACAACAGTAAAATCACAAGCACAAGAAAGAGGAAATTCAAAATGAATGTTTACACAGTAGTGAAATGCTTAGCAAGTTTCAGTTAATTTATTTTTATGACATTTATCAATTACATCATAATATGCTAGAGTTAATTTCATACAGGCAGTGACACTGTAATTAATGCGGGTTTTCCAATCAGAGAGAATCAGAGAGTTGCATAATGTTAGGTGGTAGATAAATTCAGCAGTGTTCAAATGAAACTACCTATTTTCAAAATTAAAGGGTGGTAATAAAAAAGATACTAATTTGGCTTGAACCATTAGGTTCTTCAGAAATACTGAAAGAGAAAAATGGTATCAATAGCAGCCCGAAATGGAAAACCGTGTAGCTAAATAAATAAATAAATAAAACACCGTGTTTTCTAAAAGCCCCCATAGAATTTTTAAACAAATAAGTCTCATGGATATAATGTGTGTGTATGTGTGTGTATGAACACATATACACACATATATGTATGAACATACAGACACACACATACATATACACATATATATGTGTATATATATATGTGTATATATATGTTTATACTCACCAAGTTTCAATGTCTTTATAGAGAGATGGTTGAGCGATGTTAGTTGTAGAAATGTTGTAAATGTAATAAAAATTTATACTAGCAAAGAATCACCAAAAAACCCATAAAGCTCATTATAGACTGTTTAATATGGATTGAACTATTTCACATGTGCCAAATAACTCTCTTTTCATTTTACTTATTTACTGATACATCATTCAAGCATCTTTATTTAGCATTTAGCATTCACCATGTACTTTTGTAAGCACTGAGGATATGGCAATAAAATAAAGTGCAAACAATGTCATTAGCCTCCTATATTTGTGGGAAGATAGACAAAAGGTGTAAAGAAATGAATATACAGTATATGCAATCAGTGTTTTGAAAAGAAATATTAAAGGAAAATTAAAATTACAGAATGGTATTTCCTATAGGTTGCTATAGTAAGACTCCTCTGATAAAGCGGCATTTGCTCAGAGACCAAAAGTAAGCTAAAAAAAAAACAATGACAAAAAAAAAAGCAGAAATAAAGATGTTCTTTGAAACCAATGAGAACAAAGACACAACATACCAGAATGTCTGGGACACATTTAAAGCAGTGTCTAGAGGGAAATTTATAGCACTAAATTCCCACATATGAAGAAAGGAATGATCTAAAATTGACACCCTAATGTCACAATTAAAAGAACTAGAGGAGCAAAATCAAACAAATTCAAAAGCTAGCAAAAGACAAGAAATAACTAAGATCAGAGCAGAACTGAAGGAGATATACAAAAAAAACTACAAAAAATCAATAAATCAATAAATTTATGAGCTGCTTATGAGACTATATTCTCATAATAAATCAATAACACCTTAATAGGGTGTTAAGTCTGGTTTTTTGAAAAGATCAACAAATAGACAACTAGCCAGACTAATAAAAAATAAAAGGGAGAAAAATCTAACAGATGCAATAAAAAATGATAAAGGGAATACTACCACCAATTCCACAGAAATACAAACTACCATCAGAGATTATTACAAACACCTCTATGCACATAAACCAGTAAATCGAGGAGAAATGGATAAATTCCTGGACACTTACACCCTCCCAAGTCTAAACCAGGAAGAAGTTGAATCCCTGGATACACTAAAAACAAGGTCTGAAGTTGAGGCAGCAATTAATAGCCTACCGACCAAAAACAGTCCAGGACCAGATGGATTTGCAGCCAAATTCTACCAGAGGTACTAAAAGGAGCTGGTATCCTTTCTTCTGAAACTATTCCAAGCAGTAGAAAAAGAAGAAATTCTCCCTAACTCATTTTATGAGACCAACAACAACCTGATACCAAAACCCGGCAGAGACACAACTAAAAAAGAAAATTTCAAGCCAATATCCATGATTAACATTGATGTGAAAATATTCAATAAAATACTGGCAGACCAAATCCAACAGCGCATCAAAAGGTTTCTCCATCATGATCAAGTTGGCTTCATCCCTGGGATACAAGGCTAGTTCAACATACACAAATACATAAATGTAATCCATCACATAAACAGAACCAAAGACAACAACCACATGATTACCTCAATAGATGCAGAGAAGGCCTTCAACAAAATTCAAAAGCCTATGCTAAAAACTCTTAATAAACTAGGTATCAATGGAACTTATCTCAAAACAATAAAAGTTTTTTATGACAAACCCATAGGCAGAATCAGGTGAAAACTGGAAACATTTCTTTTGAATACTGGCACAAGACAAGGGTACCTTCTCTCACCACTGCTATTCAGCATAGTATTGGAATTTCTGGCCACAGCAATCAAGAAAGAACAAAAAATAAAGGATACTGAAACAGGAAAAGAGGGAGCCAAATTGTCTCTATTTGCAGGCAACATGATTCTATATTTAGAAGAACCCATTGTTTCGGCCCAAAATCTCCTTAAGATGATAAGCAACTTCAGCAAAGTCTAAGGATACAAAATCAACATGCAAAAATCCCAAGCATGTCTACAAACCAATAACAGACAAACAGAGAGCCAAATCATGAGTAAACTCCCACTCACAATTGCTACAAAGAGAATAAAATACCTAGGAATACAACTAACAAAGGATATGATGGACCTCTTCAAGGAGAACTACAAACCTCTGCTCAAGGAAGTAAGAGAGGACACAAACTGATAAAAAAAAACATTCCATGCTCCTGGTTAAGAAGAATCAATATTGTGAAAGTGGCCATCCTGCACAAAGTAATTTAGAGATTCAGTGCTATCTCCATTAAGCTACCATTGACCTTCTTCACAAAACTGGAAAAAAAAAAAAATCTTAAACTTCATATGGAAAAAAAAAAAAAAAAGCTGGAGGTATCATTCTACCTGACTTCAAACTATATTAGAAGGCTACAGTAATCAAAACAGCATGGTAGTGGTAACAAAACAGCAATAAAGACCAATGGAACAGAACAGAGGTCTCAGAAATAACGCCACACATCTACAACCATCTGATCTTTGACAAACCTGACAAAAACAAGCAATGGGGAAAGGATATCCTATTTAATAAAATAGGATGTTGGGAAAACTGGTTAGCCATATGCAGAAAGGTGAAACTGGATCCCTTCCTTACACCTTATACAAAAATTAACTCTAGATGGATTAAAGACTTAAACATAAGGCCTAACACCATAAAAACCCTAGAAGAAAACCTAGGCAATACCATTCAGGACATAGGCATAGGAATGGGCTTCACAACTAAAACACCAAAAGCAATGCCAACAAAAGCCAAAATAGACAAATGGGATCCAATTAAACTTAAGAGCTTCTGCACAACAAAAGAAACTATCATTAGAGTGAACTGGTAACAACAGAATGGAAAAAAATATTTGCAATCTACCCATCCCACAAAGGGCTAATATCCAGAATCTACAAGGACCTTAAATAAATTTACAAGAAAAAAACAACCCCATCAAAAAGTGAGCAAAGGGTATGAATAGACACTTTACAAAAGAAGACATTTATACATCCAATAAACATATGAAAAAAAGCTCATCATCGCTGGTCATTAGAGAAATGCAAATCAAAACCACATTGAGATACGAACTCAAGCCAGTTAGAATGGCAATCGTTACAAAATCTGGAGACAACAGATGCTGGTGAGGGTGTGGAGAAATAGGAACGTTTTTACACTGTTGGTGGGAGTATGAATTAGCTCAACCATTGTGATAGACAGTGTGGCCATTCCTCAAGGATCTAGAAATAGAAATTCCATTTTACCCAGCAATCCCATTACTGGGTATATACCCAAAGGATTATAAATCATTCCAGTATAAAGACACATGCACACGTGTATTCATTGCCACCCTGTTTACAATAGCAAAGACTTGGAACCAACCCAAATGCCCATCAATAATAGACTGGATAAAGAAAAGGTGGCACATGTGCACCATGGAATACTATGCAGCCATAAAAAAGGATGAGTTCATGTGCTTTGCAGGGAAATGGATGAAACTGGAAACCATCATTCTCAGCAAACTAACACAAGAATGGAAAACCAAACACCACATGTTCTCACTCATAAGTGGTTGTTGAACAATGAGAACACATGGACACAGGGAGGGGAACATCACACATCCAGGCCTGTTGGGGGATGAGGGAGCTAGGGGAGGGATAGCAGGGGGTGGGGGAGTTGGGGAGGGGTAACATTAGGAAAAATACCTAATGTAGATGATGAGGGGATGGATGCAGCAAACCACCATGGCATGTGTATACTTATGTAACAATTCTGCATGATCTACAGATGTACCCCAGAAATTAAAGTATGAAAAAATAAAATAACATAAAGAACATTGGGACCAAGGCCGTTCAAAGTTGAGAAGTCAGGAAGAGGGGGAAAAACCAGTAATGAAGTTTGAGAAGATGCATCCAATGAAATGGAAGGAGAACAAGTGAACAGTGATGAATTTAAGTGGAACAAAAAAATATTTCAAGAGCAAGTTATAATCAACTTTGGCTATTGATTCTGCTTGTTTAACATATTATCCTGAAAAGTAAAAATTATACTGACTACCTGGAAGTCATTTGAGACCTGTACAATGACTGTTTTGGTAGAATGTTTAAGGATAAAGCTGGACTAGTGTAAATTTAAGATTTAATTAATAGAAATAAAGCACATTCATTGGGGAGTTATACTGTAAATGGTAGCAGAGAAATGCTGCAGCAGCAATAAGGGGATTTTAGGTCCATTTTTGTTTAAAATAAGTAACACTGTAGCATGTTTTATCATCTTGGACTAAAAAATAAAGCTAAAATAATTGATGATGTCAAGATCAGAGGATACAATTGCAGGACTGCTGTCCTTGTGTAAGTGGAGAATGTATAAATGGGAGAACTGGCTTTAGCTGGGCTCATGGATAGTTCATAGAAGGCAAATTACATGGATATAGCTATGGATTTAAACTACATGCAACATAACCCAGCATCGTCATGCTCATTCACACAATTGTCCATTCTTCTTGGCAACTATTTGATACATATTTTAAAATTTGACATCCTTAGGCCAATAGAAAGGACATTATAAAACAAAAATTGAAGTGGATTAAAATTTGACTGAAGATTCTAAATTTTCTGAAAAATAATAATTTTAAAAATCTAAGGACAAATCACTTAAAACCTATCTGCAAATTTGAATTATTTTGAATTGATAGATTTGCTCTAAGAAGCATTCTAGAACACTTACTGTTCTTCCCTAACATGTTGAGAAAACATTCGAATATGTAGTAAAATTTAAAGTCTCCTATAGAAGATACATATTCCAACATCTCCTACAGAAGATACATATTCCAACATTAATTTATAAAATGCGTTCTGCTATTGGTTGGAGTGCAACTATAAAAAAAGAAGAGCGAATAAAGAAGCAGACAAGCAGAAAGAAAACTTCAGCCACACACAGAAGACATATTTTTGTCCTTCTAACTGCCCCCTGCTCCTGCCATTTTTGTACATTTTATTGTGTTTTTTTTCCTTCCTTTTGTGATTTTTATGTTGTGTGCTGGTAAGACAACTCCAGGGTTAGTCCCAGCCCATCATGTGCATTTTAATGACTTGGGATCGAAACACCTGGCATTTATTTTTGGTAGTAATTGGCAGATTATATAACCTACTAACATTGTAATTGGAAGCATTACACAGCTCAGGATGTTTCGCAGCTAATGTTAAAATGCAACTGAAATGTAAATATAGTGGCAAGTGTTGTAGATAGCAATGCGTTCTAATATTTTTCTATTTAAGAAACCCTCAAAATAAAAAAGCAAGTTAAAAACAATTTAATTAAACATTTAGAGCAGCTACCTATATCTTCTTATTGGATGTTGATTAACCAATGCATTAATCTAGTAATTACACTCATTGGTTTTACAATGTTTCATTATTATTATTATACAGTAATGTTTATCTCAAATTTATTGGTGAATATTGCCAGACAAGAAGGCTTCTAACATTTTTAAAAATCTTATGTTTTTTTTTGTTAAAGGTCTTTTTCATATATTGGTAATGCATTTTATCTCTGCTGCACTAAAGATAGAATAAAGATAAGTGTACATTTTTTGCATGGAAATATTTATATTCAGAAGCTTTTTTGTTTTTTTTTTTTTTACTTATATACTAAGATGAGATTTTTCTTTTGGCAAAAGAGAGTGTACCTTTCTTAAAAGATTTTGCAGTATTTTGAAGCATTAATTCCATATATCAGCTTATATTTTCTGCAAATGTTTCTGCTATTACCAGAAATAAATAAATAAGTAAAATCAGCAGCAAGAGAATTGTGCTTTATAGATTAAGTTCAGCATCAAGTTGGCACTATCACCTCTTCGGGTCATTACCTTTTTTCGAATGATTGGCATATCTGATCTGACATTTTTCAGCCTGCCTTTTGATTGGCTGAATTTCTCAGTTAGCCCTCCCAAAGGCACAGCCTTAGATCCTGTGCTTTGTCCAACAGCTGTGCTTCCCAAGAGCAGCTAAGCATTTTCATGAGGAAAGGACAGAGAGGTTAGAAAAAAATGTCAATCATCTCTACTTGTATTGAATTCCCTACTGCAATAAAGATAAAGAGAATACCATTTAAGTGACTTCAGCATAAATTCTATTATATCCATTTATGTCCAAATGGAATTGTATTGCCTGACCTGGTTTAACTAACATAATTTGTAGATTCACAGAACTATTTTCAATAATTCAAAGCATACATTAAATTAGATTAATAAAAAACATCTGAAAATAAAAATAACCTCTTAGAACTTGATTGTATAGCATTTCTAAAATATTTTTATGTATGCAAGTGTATTTTATTAAACTATTACAAAATACAATGGTTTACTTTATGAACAGGACTTTGTATTTCCTGTCAGAAAATGTCAATCATTAAAGTCAAAGAACAATTTTTTCCCAATGATACAAAGGGCGTTTTTCAGATCATATCCTATATTAAAAATCAGCATGTAAAAAGGGCTCGTCTCCTCATACTTAACTTTTTGGGGAATTTATGTTTAGAGGTAAAAATATAAGATACACAAATCACTTAGGAGTAGTCACATCTCTTCTGAATGTTTCACATTATTTTTCTTGGTAATTTTTCTTATTTAGTTCAATAAGCATTGAACTAAAACTTATTTCTATTTTATTATCAGTATTTATGTTTCCAAAGTATTAAAATATACACAATAAGGAATAAAAGAAATTTATTTAACACAGATACAATTATTAAACCTACTAATATGAAATTATTGTCATCCAAGCAAATATACTTTTGTCAATATCTACATTTACCTATTTTCTGAAACAATTCAGTACTGATACAAATAAATTGTAATCACAAAGAGCATTAATATAATTCACAATGTAATAAATATTTTCATTGTTTACTACATAAATTTTCTGATTGTCTTTTTTTCTATTCATAAGAATTTCAAAAATATCTGGTGGGAAAATGTTTACTATAAACACACTAGAGACTTTGATAAATTATTTTACTATTAGAGGGAAGAAGGATGGAAAAGGCTGCTCACTTCGTTAGGGAGCTGATCTAAAATGCATCACCTGTCACCTGTGCAGTCCCCATTTGACAGTTCAATACTTCCTCATCTTCTGAGAATGGCATTGCTGAGCTCTGAATAAACTGTGCCTGTATGCAAACTGTCAAAGAGAGCCTGACACATCATTAGTACTGACCTCTATGATGACAATCACAACATGAAACCAAACAGCACAGCTAATTTTCATTAGAGTTCAAATTAATCTCCAAATCTTTCCATCCAGCTCTGGGCAAAGCATGTCCCAGAAAGAAGGCATTTGATGAACTGTATGATAGACTGACAAAGTCCGACGCTTAGAAATCCACATAAAAGTCTGCGTTCTAAAAGGCTCAGTATGATTCTTTTCATAACTCAAGCAAAATGCAGCCTTTGCGACCAACAGTAGAATTAAATTAGTTTGTGATACCTCACAGCAAGGATTACAAGTTGCTCAATCTCAGCAGTGCTGCTGCTTTAATTCCCTTCCTGCTCAGATGCTTCAGATGAACACCAACTGCCATAAGAAGCACGTAGCTATCGCATGGCTTGCCAAGCTTTCTGATGTTTCTTTGCCCAGATGCTCCCTGACCTTACTTAAGCAAGGAGTTCATGGGAAAATGCACAACACGTGGCCTCTGATATGAGAAAGTTAGTGAGGAAACAGGATCAGCAAGTGTCTTATTGAAACACTGCGCAATGATGCAAATTAACCAATTTTCTGGCTTTTGCTCTTCAAATCTCAAGAAGTTATAGAGCTAGTCGCTTGGGGAAAACAATGTTTCTCCCACCTCCAAGGCCATCACAATCACACGTTACATCTGCTCTCACTGTGTTAGAATCAAATGAATGACCTTTGGTCCTGACCAAGAGTTCTTACTAAAGCTATCAACATATATACTGTTAAATTTTCATGTTATACATACAGCAAATGTGATTCTCTGAATATCTGTTCAGCTCAATATCAGGGAAATGCATTTTAAGGATTAAAGGACTGGTTTTAAATACTTAAAGTGCTTATTTTTGTATCCTGATACATGAATTGATTTCTTGCAGAACAAGCCGAATTTTCTCAGCAAATTGTATCCAGCATCTTTGGAAGAACATTAAATCTTTAAGGTAGCCTTGATCCTTTTGCTCAAATTCTGCTTCAGTGCCTCACACAGACGCTTTTTAGTTGCTCTGTGTATGCAAAACAGAAGATCTACAACGTATACTGGAAAGTAACCTCAAGCACTGAGGCATAACTGTGGGATACTGAAAGACAAGAGCAGCCAAGTATCCGGAAATTTAGTGATCAGATATGGAATAGCTCATTTTGCGCAAAGGTGCTGGACAGCTGGTGAAGGAAAGTGTCACAACTACAAACAGTGACAGGCTCTGGAGACAGTGACTACATTAGCAACAGTGATGTATATACAGTGACTCATATTTTTTCCCCTTTCAGCCATCCCCACATAAATAGCAACAGCATCGGCAATAATAACCAAGCTGAGATATGAAACATCAGTGATATATTTTTAATTTTCTCCACATTGGGACATTTGTCATAATTTAATGTAAGCCACATGGCATAATAGAAAAGAGGGCTGGGTTTTGAAGTCAGATAGGCCATGGTACAAATCCCGGTTTTGACCTTTACTTATTTTGTGACCTTCAAACGGCTACTTAAATGTTTTCATATACAGTTCCTACACTGTAAATAGTGTTAACAACACTCACCTTGCTTGACTAATATGTAAATTTAAAGGAACATACATATGATAATAAAGAGACAGTATCACTGGAATATCTAGTGTGATTTATAGATTTGGGTTAGTAAATCTAGATTTCCTGAGAGTATAACGTTCTGCTAGATGCTTGAACTAAAATTTAGATAAACTGCTAATAGGGTATTAAGGCTGTTTTGAATTTAATTTTAAGGGTTGAACACTTAGTTTTCTCAAAGCATAATAGTTATCTAAGTCAAAAATCATTCAAACCCTTTATTTACTCAGTTGTATTTTTCTCATAAAAATGAAGATGATTAGTTCATGGTACATGCCTAACAAAAAGAGGAGCTCAAGGTTTCTTCATCCTTTTATTCTTCCTCTTTGGATGGTTCAAATCGAAGAACAAGATAGGACTCAGGTGCTAAGACTGAGTTTGTTTCTATACCTTAGGAATCTTCCATTCTCCCATTGCAGCCTCTCTTGGGATTCAACACACTAGAGCCTGAGTCTTCCAAGAAATGAGCACAAAATTAGGCCATACTCAAATATGAAGGGGTACACATCTGAGGAGGCCTAAGATTAATGGATTCCTCTAAATCTGCCCTAAACATTGAAAAAAAAATAATAAAACTTTTTTTTCCTTTAGTCTCCTGACACCTCTTTGTTCTGGTCATTTGTTCTCACAGAGAAGTATTTGCACCCCCACAGATATGAGCCTGATACAAAGGAAATGGCAGTAAGATTTGAACATATAATTAGTGAAAACATAAAAGGTGCCTGTATTAGTATGCACTAACTTGTAACTTGTTACTGCAGGAAATTGATTGCTGCGTATTTGAGCCTACAGGATCTTAGGTCCCAGTCAAAACATAAGCCTTCCATGCATCAACTTCTCTGTATAGGTAGCTCTAGTGTGTGCTCAGAAATTGGGTTGAAATCTTGGATCTCCCATTTGCAAGTTATAAACTCGCTTACATTATTTAATATTTCTGTGTATTTTTTGATCTGGAAATTTATATTATAAAAATTCATCCCTCTTACGCTTGTTCTTTCACGTATTTATCAAATATTGATTGAGCCCCTACTACCTAACAGATACAGTTTTAGACTCTGGAATATAATGTTAAACAACAAGCCTCCAGTCTGCATAAATTATATTCTAGTGGAGAACACTGAAAATAAATAAATAGATATCAGTTAAAGTGCTAGTAAGAAAAACAACAAAAGTTAAAGGGTTTTTCAAGAAGGTCATCCTAGAAGTAGCAAGTCATGCAAATATTAAATGAAAATTTGTTTCAGGCTGAGGTAAGATAAAATACAAATGCATTG
Organism: Cebus imitator; assembly: GCF_001604975.1. Lineage (NCBI taxonomy): Eukaryota > Metazoa > Chordata > Mammalia > Primates > Cebidae > Cebus > Cebus imitator. Next base: position 987,066 of record NW_016107608.1, read on the forward strand.
AGGTGGTGTGTGTTGGACATGTTAAAGGATCCACAGAAATGTGTGCTGCTGAAATTGTTATGAGCAAGAAGGTGGGTGATAAGTGATTCAGGGGACAGAATCTATAGTGCCCGTTTAGACCACTGAAAGAACTTCAGCGTTAGTTCTAAGTACAGTGAAAAACATATGTTCCCTTCAGCAGAAAGTGACATAATAAATGTTCCATCTTGACCACATGTGGACAATGGAATACAGGAAGGTCAAGAGTGGTGGTAGAAAAATATTGGAACATGTAAGTGGTCCAGCCAATGATTACGTCATAGATTGCCGAAGAAATGTAGAAATAATGCGAAATAATAAAATTAGAAATGAATTTGGAAGATAGGGTTAACGAAAAATCTTGTGGATAGAGTACATTTAAAGCATGAAAGAATTGTGAATCTTAAGTGTTTGCCTTGGAATAAATGGCAATGCTTTGAGGAAGTGAATAGCCATAAATATATTAAGAGTTCTGTTTGAGATGATTGCTTAACAGCGAAGTAATTATTTTAAAATATTCTGATGATTATTAAGGCTATATTTTGCACATATTAAAAACTCAAGGAATTATAGTCACTATGTCTATTACTATTTTTGTTCCACCATCTGATATAATATTGACAGCGAAGGTGAATATGTACACCGAAGATGAAAGATAACAGTGTGCTTAGGGACAAAGGAGCCGTGGTACTGAGGGCTGTGATGATTCTGGACAAAATCCACTGTGGAAGTAGCAGCATCTGGCATTCAGAAAAAACATTTAATAGAGGGATAGATACATGGAATTTGAGGATTCAGATGTCCCCTAGTCAATTCTTTGCAGGTATCACTAGAAGCAAACCTCAAATAATAAAAGCTATCTTTACTTTTAACTATTTAGAGCAATGTATATTTTGATAGAATGTTCTAGTTCATAGGTCATCTACTTTTTTCTTCTCCTTGTATAACCAACACTATTTTTCTAACTAGGCCTAGTAGAATATACTTTTCTAACTCACACAGAATCTTTCCAGTATCATTATGGTGGTTAGAAATGGAAACAGCTTTATGTCAAAGACAATAATAAAGAGTTTCAATTGATCCTTTTTTATTTTTTAATTCTTTATGTTTTTTGAATACATAGTAGGTGTATATATCTATGGGGTACATGAAATATTTTTATATAGGCATGCATTGCATAATAATGATATCAGGGTAAATGGAGTATCAATCAGTGCAAGCATTTGTCCTTTGTGTTAAAAAAAAACCAATTACATGCTTTTAGATTATTATTAATGAAAAGGCTAAAATGCTTTCAAAATAAGTTGGTATATAGGTACTAAAATATATTTTTGTTTTAGGAGACATTTCTTGACATTTTCTTCCACAGAACGAAATCATAGATATATATGGTTTTACCTCTCAAGTTTATCAAATATTAGCATTTTTCCATAATTACTTTGGAATTTCTTAAAGAATATAACATTATAGATTTAGTTAAAATCCTTTATATTCCCTTCCCAGATCTCATTTTTTTCCTCCTAACCCAAAGAGAGGAGCCACCTAGATATGGTGTTTACTTTTCCCATTGATCTTTTAAACTCCTATTACATCAGTAGGCACCAAAACACAGTATGTTGCATCGTTTGCAAGTTTGTTGCTTTATATAAAGAGTAGCTATCTGCAACTTAACCATTTTCATCCAACCTTACATTTGTTAGTTATATGAACTAATACAGACATATTTTGGCCATTTATTTTCATTTTTGGATATATAGTTATATGTTAATAGAAGATGTTAATTTATTATCCAATTTATAGACTTTTAAGTCATTCCAATTTTTCAATATTAAAAATAAGGTTACAAAAAATTATTTTCTACATAGTCTCATTGTACACAAACTCAATATTTTATCTCTGGCAGAGACTATCTCCAGTGTGACAAATAGATTTCAGGTGTGCCAATATGGTCACACCCTCAGGCATCTGAGTAGCTGGTGGCAGAGGGGAACAGGGCTCAGGCCTGTTGCATCTTTGGACACCCTAATTTATTTACCCTAGTGGATCTTCAAATAATATCATTTTTCTGCATTTTTTATAAGAAAATATTTGGGCAACACCCACCTAGTTTGTTTAACTAAAAGTAGAATTTCTAGTGATTGGGTGTGCAGAGAAGAGTTAATATTAAAAGCTTGAATATTATCCTTTGAAATAGGGCCACAAGGCCCTATTGCTTACAAGGCTGGCCCTTAGCTGGCACTGGAAACCTGGATTTCAAGAGGGTTGTATCATTCCCAGAACTAATAGAGATGGCTAACTGTGCCTGAACCATTTGTACAACCAACAAGAGTTATACTTGATAGCTGCTTTCCTTCTGGCAGTCTAGAATTTTAGTACATGCTAAGCAGAGTGCCTTTTTGACTATCCCCTAATAAAAACCCTGGGAACTGAGTCCAGTAATATTTTCTTGGGAGGCAATAACATTTCACATCAGTCGTCATAACTTCTTGTTGAGGGAAATAAGCACATCCTGCGTAAGTGTGTGGGGAGGAGACTCTGAAAGTTTGTGCGTGGTCTCCTCAGGACTTTCCTCTCTGTGCCTTTTTCCTTTGTGATTTTGCTTGCTCTATTTTTTGCTGTAACAAACCATATTTCTGAGTATGATTCAATGCTGAGCCTTGAGAGTTCTCCTCTAGGATCATCAAACCTAGAAGTGGTCTTGGGGACCTGACACATGGAGTATTACCACAGGCTTCAGTAGAATAATTTCAGGATTCTGAAATTGTAAACTAAGCCCACACTGTTCTTGCAATCCAGAACATTCAAATGGATCTGGATCCCAGAGCTTTTAGCTAGAGTGCCCTGAAAAGAGGAGGCTTCCTCCTGGAGGGTAACACTGTGAATGAGCAAGCATCCTGGATTAACTACAGAACTTCCGGGCTCAGAGGCCATCACTCCCGACATCCTTTGGTTATCCAAGCATTCCCAGGGATTCATTTGTCTGTTCATTTGTTTAGTGTCCAGTCATAGTTTTTTTCTATCTCACATATTTTTCATGCCTGAATTCCAAGCAATGGTCCAATACTGTAGCACCCCACCCCTCCACTGCTCTTATTAGTCAGTAATTTACTTATAATTACTTCTATTCTCAGCCAGCACCTTAAAGACTGACTCTTTTAAATAAATTTGTGTTTAAAATAAATATTTGTCTCATTAGTCTGACACTATTGACAATTTTAGCTATTTTCTTCTTCACAGTTCATCCATTTTATATTTATAGTACCTAGAGAGCTCAAGAGAGAGAGGGATAGAGAGAAAGACACACACAGAGGAGACAGAGAGAGAGAGAGAGAGAGAGAGAGACAGAAAGTGCTAAGTATGTGCCATGGAATATCTCAAGCCAATGTCCACACCTAGCAAGAGAATGTAAATAAATTATTTATAGAGTTAAATTTAGACTCTTATTAAAACAATTACTGCTGAATATTTAAGAGGTTATATTTGGAATAAGATTATTAAAAAATCCACCTGTTTGAGTTGTATGGTTGCTATTTATTCCAAGAAATGTTTCTCCAATACTTTGATACAAAAATATGTAGTTAAACAAGTGTATTTAAAATAAAAACTTCAGAAATAAAAAGGTAAGTAGAAGAATAATTTTTAAAATAATTTATTGTTTTCCTGCCTAAACAAATTTAGTCATTGTTTAAATATTGCTCTCCTATGAAATACTGTATGCCACATTGTTTAAAGTGATGTGTTATAGCCTTTAAGAGTAAATGCAGCAATTCCGGTAGCTTCTTTAGTTATTTCTCTGTACATGAATGCATTTAGCAACTAACATTCTATGCTAAATCTAGTTTTTTCAAGTGGATTGTACATTTCTGAAAGATAAAATGACATGATATAAGCAACAAATGTGCCATATGAATGCCTGATATAGAGATGGGTACATAGTAGTTACACAAACCACGTACACACACACATATACACACAGAGAGACAGTCACTAAATCAATTGGATAATTACTACTGACAGAAAAATAGAAAGTATATCTTTGTTGTTTATTTGCTTCAAAGTACACAGATGAATTACCAAGAGAAAGATATTTCATGGTGACTCTTTTTTTTTTCTAAATTTTTGGACAAAATTCTCCCTATCATCTTATTTCTGGAGACTGAGAAAGTCAGTAGGATGCTATAGCTTCCAGACTTGTAGAAATGATGATGCCTCTCTCTTTAGAAGTGATTTTTCAAAGTGTTCTGATCCAATTTCACTTTCAGGCTTTGCTAGCTGTGGTCCATCCCTCTTCTATTTACTGCACAGCATCCACTTAGATGCCCTGCAGTAATTGTTAATGTAACTGCTATTGAAAGAATTGTGTTGCCCGGGGATAGAGCACATGTTGACTGCATTAGAACTCACTTAAAAGTCAAGTGTTTGGATGTCAAAACCAGTACAAACCTTAGGGACCTGACACATAGATATCAATTCATTGCCATTATAACAAAAAAAGAAATGTTTCAAGCAGAGTCAAAGAAAATTCTGAATAGTCCCACAGAAGAAAATATTACAGATAAAAGATAAATAAATAGGTACAACTTTTTATTGTGATACTTTGCTAAATAGAGGTGAAAAGGGACTGAGAATTCTGATGTATTTTTTGAAAATAGGATAAGATATAGAATAAAAACGGATTTGTTACAGTGGTATGATGGGTGAATTAAATTCAAAAATTTTGGCTAATACCATCAATATAGTGAGTGTCAGTAAATCCTTTATTTTCAGACAAAAAGAGTTACAGAGAATAGTTTGGAAGTCTTGAAATTTATTAAATATGAAAGTATTTTTAACATCAAGCAAAAAAGTTGTATTTTCAGTTTCCCTTGATTTATAAAACACTCAAGGAATAAGAAAATGTTTGTACAAATCTAATAGTTTCATTATATTAATACATGTATGTTCAAGATATTTTCTCTATTTGGCATACAACTAACTGTTGTGGGAACATATGGAATCACTGACCATTTCTTTTCTGTTCTTCACACCTACAAATTTTGTGATAGAACCTCAATTAGAAGAAAAACTGTGGGGCTAGGCATGGCAGCTCACAACTGTAATACCAGCACTTTGGGAGGCTGAGGCAGGAGGATCACAAGGTCAAGAGTTTGAGACCAGCCTGGCCAACATGGAGAAACCCCATTTCTACTAAAAACACAAAAATTAGCTGGTCATGGTGGCAAGTGCCTGTAGTCCCAGCTACTCAGGAGGCTGAGGCAGGAGAATTGCTTGAAACCAGGAGATAGAGGTTGCAGTGAGCCTAGACTCCAGTCTGGGCGACAGAGGGAGACTCCGTCTAAAAAAAAAAAAAAAGAAAAGAAAAAAGAAAAAGAAAATAATGTGAAATTTAGGAAACAAATGAAATAATATAGAGGAACACAGATGTTTTATTGGCAAAGCCAGAGCTCAACATCAGGTTTCCTGATTTCTAGGACTGTGCTTCCTGAAGCCTAGGACAGTTTCTCCTAAGGATCATTGCTGTGTGAGCAGAAAGCCATGGAGAAACCTTAGCCTAGATGACTGTTATTAAAATCAAGGTCAATTTTATCTGAACTTTTGCTTTCTAGTCTTGGTGATGGAGTGATTTCCAGAATGGTAAGGAAGGGTCCACAAAGAGCAGAAGCAGAGGAAAGGAAAACACTTGTCATCCTCTCCTGTCAATTATCCTTTATTATATCTGCTCTGGCTCATTCACTTCTACTCAGCATTGGTCATGAGGACAGTAGCTAAGAAGGGAAGGGTCCTCTTAATAAGCTGAGGAACAATGCCATCATGTCCTATGCACTCAGTGGTAACTTACTGAAATAAGACTGACAATTTTGTATAGATGGTTGCTATTCCGTTCTCAGTTAAAAAAAAAAAAAAACCATCAGATTAGAAAGCAGGTGATACATTATTTTATTCCGTTTTCTGACTAAGCAGGGGTTGATTTATGGACAAAGACTGCCACAAATGACAATAGGTGTGGCTCAACTAAATTTGAGCTATAAATGACAGGTTTCCACTTATATAAAGGCTGAACAGCCCAAGGGCAGACTGTAATTTTAGAGGGGTTGAAATGAGTATGGGGAGTGAATGATGAAAATAAAACCTGTATTCCAACTAGAGAGAAAAGAGGAGCTCTATCTGTAAATAATAGAGCAAATGTCCAAATAATATAGTAAGAAAGGAGAAGGTGAGATGGAGATTAAATAAACACTTCTTTTATTTGGGGAATTGGTGTTTTCAAAGAGGGGTGTGTGTGTGTGTGTGTGTGTGTGTGTGTGTGTGTGTGTGTGTGTGTGTGTGTGTGTGTGAGATTTGCTGAGGTTAAGAACAGAAAGAGCAGAGCAAGGTAACTGATGAGAAAGAATATAACCATCTCCCCACATTCCTTAAACATTGACCTAAGAAATATCTCTGAGTCTCCATTACCTATTAGGGAAGTATTTTAACTTCAACAACAAAGTTCTTGAATACCTAAAAGTTTATGTGAGTATTTTCTTGTGAAGTATCCTCAATGAAAGTATGAAAAACCTCTGATTATGCAAGATGAAATTCTACACAGAATGATTTTCATTGAGTTTTGAATATAATAATTACCTAAAGCCATAATTTTATTGTGATGAATCCTAAGAATATTTCATTTAAAGAAGTTAAATAAACTATAACAAAAGATCAGCTATTCAATTGTATTAGAACTTTCAATATATACTTGACAAATGATAACAGCCCTAAAAAGAGAAAATAATAAAAATATGGAAAAAGAATATTATAAACCTTTCTGTTATTAACTCTAAGGATCATATTGTCAGTTAGTACAGAACTGTGTAACGGTCATTAACAACAATCTTTCTCTCTGACCCCTTTGCCCATCAAGAACTGATTTGCTTATTAGGTCAGGTAACAATTTGCAGAAATGTCATGTAATAAGGGTCTTTCAGCAATGCTGTACATTATCATGTCCCTTGCAGCCAGTGGTAAGTTTTTAAAATTAGGTCTGCAATGTTGTACTTTGAGTTTGCTATTCTAATCTCAGTAAGAAAAACCATCAGACTCGAAAGCAAGTGATACACCTATTTTTTATTCCGTTTTCTTACTAAGGAGAGATGGGTTTATGGGTAAAGACTGCCACACATGACAATGGGTGTGGATTAGCTAAATGAGAGCTATACGTGATAGCTACTCACTAATATAGAAAGGTTGACTATCCCAGAGGCAGAGTATAATTTTAGCCAAGTTGAAATAAGTATGGGATGAAACAAAAAAGATTTTTAAAAACAAGCATAACCTAACTAGCTAGAAATGTTATGAATGAGATTTCAAGAAAGAAAAAGTGATAAATATATGTGTTTATGTGTGTATACATATATGTATCTATATACATACACATATACATATGCACATATATATACATACGCATATATAATTTTTAAGTCTAAGTAAGATGCTGTAGCACTTTGAAACAGAGCATCAATCTCTAATGATACCACCTGGAAGGATGCTAAAAGAGAATGGCATGATCTAATATGTAAATTACTTCCGAAATGAGAATGTGCTTCTGGGACTGCTAGCTGTTACTGGCTTTTGATTTACTAAACATTAATAAACAGAGTTTTAATATTGTTTGGAAAGGAAAGAGAGTTTTAAACTTATTTACAAGCGAAAGCCTGTCATTTGCAATTAGCAAAATCAAAAACCAAAATTAGAAGTGTTTGAAAAATACTGGCAATAAAAGCTTACACAACAATGCCACTTATATACAAAATAATTGACTTATGTTTATCATCTGATCATCTCTACTGTCTCCTCACTTCTTATACTAATTTTCTATAAGCCTTAAGTCTCACCAGTCCCGGTTTTTCTTTGAGTTTTGGACTAATTCTCTGACAAAAATAATACCTAAAGTTTTTTGCCACTCCTTTCTATTATTTTACTTAGATTTCTGTTGAAATATAACCTGTTGAAAAATGTGATGGTAAAGTTTCTCAGTCTTTATATCAATGAAAATATCTTTATTTTGGCTATATATTTAAATGCTATTTTATTTGATATAAAAATCAAAGTTGAGATTTGTTTCTGTCAGAGCAATGAATATTTTACTTTATTATCTCCTGTGTTTTTACTGAAGATAATTTTGATTTTTTTGGCCAAAAAATGATTTATTTATAGACTATCTTTGCTGACAGATTTTCATGTTTTTTTCCTTATCTTTGCTGTTCTGCAGTTTCAGTGAACCATCATCCTCTTTAAGAGTGCAATGTTGATCTAAAGGTACATGATTTCAAATTTCAAGCAACTCTATCTTCAGTATTATTTTTCTTTTCTGACAACTTTCTTCTTCTGGGACTTCATATAAGAGATGAGATAAAGTTTCAGATTGATCCTCCAGGTCTCATCACTGCTATTTGCTTTTAGTTCTCTTAAATTGCTTGATTTCATAGTATTTTCAATTTCACTGTGTGTCTCTTCAAATGAATTCTGTCTTAGAGCTTATAACTTACATTATTTTTCAATTAACAAAAATCTATAGTTTACATGAGGCTTAACTCTTTATATTGTATATTTTATAGGTTTTGATAAATGTATAATGACATGAATAAATTATTACAATATCAAACAAAATAATTGCTTCATTTCCCCCCCCCAAAAAAAACTCTATGCTTTGCCTATTCATTCTTCTTTCCCATCTAACCTCTGGCAAACACTAATCTTTATATTCTTTCCATAGTTCAGACTTTTCAAGAATGTCATTTGGTTGCAATCATCCGTGCATAGGCTTTTCAGATTGGCTTTTTTAAAAAGGCAATGTGTGTTTAAAGCTTTTTCGTGCCTTCTGTGGCCTGATAGCCCATTCTTTTATTCAATGAATTATTTGTGTGTAGATGTTCCAAAGCTTATTTATTCATTCATTCATCCTTTGAAGGACACTTTGGGTGCTTTTACATTGGAGCAATTATGATTAAAAATGCTATAAATATTTGTAAGCAGGTTGTTGTGTAAGCCTAAGTTTTAATTCATCTGGATAAGTACCAAGGAGCACAACTGCTGAATTGTATAGTAAAGGTATGCTTAATTTTATAAGCAACTATCAACTGTCATCCAAAGTGACTATATTTTTACATTCCTGTTAGCTATAAATGAGAGTTCCTATTGCTTCACATTCTTGTCAACATTTGGTATTGTCATCTTTTTTGCACTTTGGCCATTCTAATAAGTATATAGTAGAATCTTAGGGATATTTTAATTTGCAATTCCTTAATGACATGTGATATTGAGCAACTTTTTATATGCTTACTGTCATCTTTATAGTTTCTTTGGTGAAGTATCTATTCAGATATTTGGCCTATGTTTCAAATGGATTATTTGTTTTTTTATTGTTCAGTTCGAAGGGCTTTTGTATATTTTGAATTATAGTCCATTATGAGAGCTTTGTTTTGTGAAGATTTTCTCTCAATTTTAACTTTAGCTTGGTTTTTCATTTTTCTATAGTGTTTTTTGCAGAGAAAGTTTTAATTTTAATGAAGTTCAATTTACAAATTTTTTATTTGATGCATTGTGATTGTGCTGTTGTACCTAAAAAGTCACTAACAAACCCAAAGTCACCAGGTTTTCCATGTCATTTGCTAGAAGTGTTATAGTTTTGCATTTTACTCTCAGGTTTATGATCCACTTTGAGGTCACTTTCATGAAGTACATGACTTAGTTTTCCATCGGTTATAACAGAATACCTGAAACTTGGTATTTTATAAAGAATAACAATTTATTTCTTACAGTTGCAGAGGCTGAGAAGTGCAAGGTTGAAAAGCTGCATCTGATAAGGTCCTTCTTGCTGTTGGGGACTATCTGCAGAATCCTGAGGTTGCACAGGGCATCATATGGAGAGGGGACAGAGCAAGGTATCTTTTCATCTTCTTCTAAAGTCACCAGTCCAACTCCTTCTTAAAGGCCCCAACTCTCAATACTGCCACATTGGAGATTCAGTTTCAATACGAATTTCAGAAAGATAAACATTTAAACCATAGCCTTCTATCCATGACTCCCTAAAAGTCATGTCCTTCTCAAGTACAAATACATTTATTTCATCCCCATAGCCACAAAATCTTAACTTATTCCAGCATCAACTCCATATTCTAATGTTCAAAGGCTTATGTGCAAGCTGTGAAATCAAAATAAATTATCTGCTTTCAACCTGCAATAGTGGTACAGGCATAAGATAGACATTTCAATTCCAAAAGAAAGAAACAGGCCCCACACAAGTCTGAAACCCAGCAGTGCAGACTTAAATTTTGAATCTAGTCAATAATCTATCTTACCAAGGGCCAACTCCTGGACACATTGGAGTAGGGGGTTATGTCCCCAACACCTCAGGGAAACACACCCCTATGGTTTTGTTGGATGCAGCACATGTGGCTGCTCCTGCTTGTTGGAGTCCTGAAGCTTTTTCAGATGAGCATTGCATGCTGCCAGTGACACCACTGTTCTTGAGACCTAGGTAGTCCTGCTCCCATGTCTCCACTAGGCATTGCCCTGGTTGGGGCTCTCTGCAGCAGCTCCATCTCATCTTTTTGTTCTGTACTTCTCTAGTGGCAGCCACCTGTAGTGGCTCCACCCCAAAGACATGTCTCTCTCTGGAGCCCTGGGCTTTCTGGCACATCTTTTGAAATCTGGGTGGAGGCTGCTAAGAATTCATAGAGCCCCAGTTGGGGCAGCGAAGAAGTCCTATGCTGGAATTTGGGGAAAAGTGTCCCAAATGAGCAATGGTCAGTGAGCCTGTAAAGGGTGTCACAGGCCCATCTCAAAATCATTCTGGCTTCATAGGCCTTTGTATTGATAGGAAGAATAGCTCAGAAGATCTCTGAAATACCTTTATAGTCTCCCTTCCATTGTCTCAGGGAATAGCACCTGGCTTACTTCAATCCATATGAGCATCCTTGGCAGTATCTAGGCTAAAGCCTTGGTTTTCCTTCCTGAACTTGCTTTTTCATTCTTTACATAACCAGGCTGCTAATTCTGATATCTTTCCAAGTTGCTTCTCTTTTTATTATGAATACAATTGTCGAGTTATTTTATCCCTCTCATGGGTTAATGTGAGTAGTTAAAAAGGCAGCAGCTTGAATACTTTGCTACATGGATATTTTTTCTACTTGATACCCTAGTTCATCACTCTCAAGTTTGGCCTTGAACAAAGCCCTCAGACATGAACACAGTTCAGTCAAGTTTTTTGTGAATTTATGATAATGATGGCCTTATGTTTCCAAAACCTTGTTCCTCAGATCTTGCCTGATTGGCCCTCACAATCAATATTTCCACCATCATTCCGATCATAAGTAACTCCTTAAACAGTCTCTGAAGAGTTCCAAACTTTCCTTAGTCTTCTTGTCCTCAGTGCCCTTACCAACATTTTTACCAAAATGCAGGCTTTTTACAGGCTATTCCTCCAAATTCTGTCAGCCTCTGCCCATTACCCAGTTCCAAAGCTGCTTCAACATTTTCAACAACCCAACTCATTGCACCAATTTTCTATCTTAATCTGTTTTCTGGTGTTTGTAATGGAATACCTGAAACTTTTTATTTATACATTTAAATTTACAAAAGCAATGAATTGATTTTAAGACCTAAGATCCAATGGATGTAGGTTCCAAATTCAGATTCTTGCCAGCTTCACCCATGGTCTCTGTCAGGCCAGGTAGGTGCTTTCTTTGGTAATTCCTATTTTTTAGTTTCCTGAAGAGATCTTTTCCCACAAGCCATCTACATTTTTTTTGTAGAAGTAAAGGGGCCACATCTGGTGAGAAACTTCTTGTTGGCGGGGACTGTCTGCAGTCCTGAGGTGGTTTGGGGTATCTTATGGCAAAAGGGCTGGGTATACTAGCTCAGGTCTTTCTTTCCCCTTCTACAAAGCCACCAGTCTCACTCTATTGATACCCTATAAACCCATTTTTCATTAACCTATGAATCCATTAAATCCGTTTGTGAGGGCAAAACCCTCATGATCCAATCACCTCTTAAAGGCCCTACCTGTAAATACTACAACATTTTGATTAAGTTTCAACATGAATTTCTGAGATGCAAACATTCAAACCACAAGAGTAAAGGTATGTCTACACTATTTTTTTAATTGCATTCATGTGGATGTCCAATTGTTCCAGAACAATTTGTGGAATCCTTTGTCTATTTAAATATCTTTGCTTCTTCGTCACAGAGCAGTTTACCATTTTTAGGCCATTTTGTGACACTGAAAAGAAATATCTTAGGCCAGGTAGTTTCCAAAGAAAAGACCTTATATTGGCTCGCAGTTCAGCAGGCTGTATCACCATGGCACCAACATGTGCTTGGCTTCTGATGACAGTCTCACTAAACTTTCAGTCACTGCAGGAGGCAAAGAAGGAAGCCGGCACCTCACATGGTGAGATGAAGCAAGAGAGTAAGTGAAGAGGTGGCATGCCCTTTTAAACAACGAGATATCATGGAAACTGAGTGAGAGCTCACTTATTACCAAGAAGATGGTGCTAAACCACTCATTTTTGACCCACTTCATTATTCACTCATCTCCTACCAGGCCACACATTCAACACTGGAAGTTACATTTCAACATGAGATTTAAAGTAGACAAATATCCAAACTATATCAACTATACCTGTATCAGTCTATGTTTATGTTTTATGTTATTTTCCATTGTTCCGTTTCACTAATCTTTTGTCACAAGCACAGCGTCATAATTACTGTAGTTTAATAGTAAGATTGAAGTTGAATCTGAGCAGACCTCTGACCTTAATATTGTGTTAACTATTCCGTCTTTTGCCTTCACATATAAAGTTTAGAATCAGTTTGATACCGACAGAATAACGTGCTGGAATTTTGATTGGGATTACATTGAATTTATAGACCAATTTGAGAAGAACTATTTCTTTATAATATTAAGGTTTCCTATCCGTAGGCTTGAAATATCTCTCCATTTATTTAGACCTTCTTTGGTTTCTTTCATCAGAATTTTGTAGTTTTTCTCATAAAGATTTTATACATATTTTATTAAATTTCTGCCTAGGTATTTCTTTACTTTTGAGTGGGCATTAATATAAATGGTGTGTAGTTTTCAATTTTCAATTCCAATTGTTTGAATATATAAAAGCAATCGAAAGAGCGAGCTTCAAGATGGCTGACTAGAGGCACCTGATACTTGCTTCTTCCACAAAGAATGACAAAAACAATGAGTAGATAAACACACATAGAATAGAGTGTCTAAGATAAAACACTGGAATTCAACAAGGAAGTTAATGGGAACCTCTGAGACATGGAAGGAGAAGACAGCAAAGCAGCCAAACTGGCTGAGATTGGCTTGGAGTCAGGAAGAACATCCCATTGCAGAGAAAAGCTAAATGAGAAATCTGCAGCAGGCCCCATTCCTACTGTGGACTCCTATAACCCTAGACATAGGAGGACACCTTGGCACTCTCAGGCCCTGAGAATAGTATAGATACTTGTCTGGAATCCACATGATAAAATTGTTCCAGAGAGGGAGATTATTCTGGAACAATTTTGAGGGATGTCCCAGTCATCCCTCAAGAGCCAAGCAACTGCATGCAGCACAGTATCATTTTGAAAGCCCAGCCCTCACAGGGCTATATCTTGCCCTGAAGCCCAACAGCTTCTGTATCTCCCCATCACTGGAGGGCTGCATACACCACCACATCCAGCAACAGGGCCGCAATGTTGTGACACTGGCTGGGATGGTATAAGGGCACACTCTCTGGGGACTGAGGACATGTCTGCCCTTATCACCATCATTGCCACTGGTGCCCAAGCAAGCCATTCATGTGCCTAGGGATAGGCCAGGCACCCAAGCGCACCATCAGGAGGCTTGAGGATAGGCCACCTTGCTGCTACTAATGGTAACCACACATGTCATCCAGAGGGCCTGAGGATTGATCCACCCCATATGCCACCACTGACATCGGCACACACCTTTCAGGGCTGAGAAAAGACCGGCCACCCACTACCAGCACCTGTGCATGCCATCTGTGTCAATTGTACACATGGTTAAGGATTAGTCCATCCTGGATGCCACCATGCAAATTTAGGATCCACCTTCTTAGCCCACTGTTCACATCACTAGTACCGGAGCAAGCCAAGTCTGAGTGCTGATCCACAAGACACTAGTGCCCAAAATACAGTCCAGTGGCCTGAGGATTGTTAACTTTGGCCCACTATAGCTAACACTGGTATTCAAGAACCAGTCCACTTTATTTCCCCATCATCAGAAAATTATCACCAGTCTCTACTCACAACTGCAGCCTAAACCACTGAGAGACTCTCAGAAACCACTAATACTGATGATAGCTGAATAAAACAATACAAAGATGGCAGTACTGTGTCCACTCAGAATCAAAGACAAAGCACCATATTCAAGTAACACTATAGAAATATCTACAGAAAAATATCTTTCCATACAAAAGCAAAACCATAAAACTGATAGAAACAACTGTTACAATAGACGTGCAGATATCAATAAGGACACAAGGAATATAAAAAGCAAGGAACCATGACTCCTTTAAAAGAACACAATAATTCTCCAGTAACAGGTCAGAAAGAAAAAGAAATACTTGAAAGACATGAAAATGAACTTAAAATAATGCTACTGAAGAAACCTAAAGAAATCAGGAAATAATTTATGATATGAATAAGAAATTCGATAAAGAGATAAATATTAAAAATAAAAAACAAAGATCCTGGAAGTGAAGAATTCAGTGAATGAAACAAAAATATAGTCAAGAGCTTCAGCAATAGACTACATCAACCAGAGAAAAGGAATTTTTGAATTTGAAATAGATCTTTAGAAATAACCCAGTTAGACAATAAAATACAAGCAAAAAAATAAAGAAAGTATACGTGACACATAGGACACCATAAAACAAATACATTTTTAAATATCGGAATGTTTATGAGGAGAGAAAGTGGGAAAGGCATACAAATCCTATTTAACAAAATAATAATGGAAACTTTTCAAGTCTTGGGAGAGTTATAGACATATAAATACAGAAAACTCAAAATTCTCACATAAATTTAAGGCAAATTATCAAACTGTCAAAGGTCACAGAATAAGGGAACATTCTAAAAACAGCAAGAAAACATTGTCAAGTCACAAATAAGTAAATTCCTATTAGACTACCAGCTGATTTTTAAAAACAGAAACCTTACAGGCCAGGAGAAAATGATATTATATATTCAAAGTTCTCAAAGGAAAGAAAAACAGCCAGTCAGAAATACTATATGTAGCAAACTATTCTTCAGAAATGAATGAGAAATAAAGTTTTTCCCAGAGAAGCAAAAACAAGGAATTCATCACCATGAGACCAGCCCTACAAGAAATGTTTGAGGGGGTCCAATACCTGAAATTGAAAAGACAATATCTACCATTATAAAAATACACACAAAAATATAAAATTCAAAAAAAAAAAAAAAAAAAAAAAAAAAAAAAAAAAAAAAAAAAATAAAAAAAAAAAAAAAAAAAAAAAAAAAACACCAAATTGTAAAAATAAACAATAAAAGAGAACAACAGGTCTTTCTGTGCCTGGATTATTTTACTTAAGATAATGGCCTCCAGTTTCACCCATGTTGTTAAAATTGACAGGATTTTATTTTTTTTTAATAACTGAATAGTAATTTTTTTGAGATAGAGTATTGCTCTGTCACCCAGGCTGCAGATCAGTGGCACCATCTCAGCTTATTGTAACCTCCACCTACTGGGTTCAAGTGATTCTCTTGCCTCATCCTCCACAGTAGTTGGGATTACAGGCACCCATCACTGTGCCTAGCTAATTTTTGTATTTTTAGTAGAGATGGGGTTTCACCATCTTTGCCAGTCTGATCTCAAACTCCTGACCTTGTGATCGGCCTGCCTCGACATCCCAAAGTGCTGGGATTACAGGTGTGAGTCACCATGCTGGGCCTTTACCACATTTTCTTTATCCATTTATGCAATGATGGGCACTTGGGTCGATTCCATATCTTGACTATTATGAATAAACACAGGAGTGCATATATCCCTTTGATATAATGATTACCTGTCGGTTTTATAATTATTCAGTAGTGGGCTTGCTGGATTGTATCATGTAATAGTTCTATTTTTAGTTTTTTGAAAAAGCTTCATACTGTTCTCCATAATGGCTGTACTGGTTTACATTTCCACCAACCAGTGCACAAGAGTACCCTTTTCTCGACCTCCTTACCAGCATTTGTTATTTTTTGTCTTTTTTATAATAGCAGACAATAAGGAATATCTCAGAAGTGTTTATAATAGAAGATAAAGAAGGCATTAATGTAGAGGAGAACTTCGATGGAAATACAGTTGATTCTTGTTTGTTCACTGTGTTTTGTTCTACAGTCACCAAATATATGGAATTAGAGAATACTGAACCATTGTTCTAAAGAGAAATACAGGGTTAGATTCCTACAAGTATCTAGTCACATTGTTTTTTCTATTGATTTAAAACATAAACTTGTTTTACGTGTATTTCTTTTCAAAGAAACTTTATTTAGTAAATATGGTTGGTTCATTGACGCTGAACTCACAGCACTGTAACTCAGGTCTAAAAACGGCTTATCGAACACATCTATTTTCCTTGTAAGGCACATCGCAGACTTCTTGCACTTAGGAACACTAGGTAGTACCTTAGCACTGTGATTGGAGACAGCAGAATAAGAAAGAAAAAAGGACAAAATGTGAAAAAATAGTACTAAATAGACTCCAAAAATGAAACTTGTTTGGCACATGAGAGCTGAAACAAAATGCAGAAGATTGTCTACCTCCGCTGAGATCATGAAAGTTGGGTGACTTCAATTTTTGACATTTTGTGCATGTCTGGAAATGACTGTAAGCACCATGATCTCTGATGTGAGGATTAAAAATAAATTGTGATGAGTTGTCAAATTTGCAAATGTGAAATCTGAGAATTCTAAGAATCAACTGCATCTGGAACATAAAGAGCCAACATGTGCGCATATAGCTACTTGCCCTTTCTCCCACTGGCAATATCTGCACTATATAAATCAACCAACTTTCTATAAGTCCAGGTTGTCTGCCCTATCCTTGTTAATCTCAGGTATGATAAGAAGTCCTAAATAGCTTGTTGGGGAGCTCAATGTTACAGATATATGACATAAAATTAGAAATAGCCTAAATGTTAAATAAGGGAGACGCGTGATAATAATTTATGAAGTATTCTTTAAATTGATATCCTCTGCAGTCAATCAGTATGATATGAATCTATTAGGTTTCACCAGTGTGGACATATTCTTATGTATGCTAAATGATAAATTCAATTCAGCACACAGCATGATATGGCCCACTTCAGTGGTATGTTAATTTAAATGAAATATATTTTTCTGTGAATTAGGCTGAAGAGTTCCCAAAAAATTTCTGTCATTGTCATTCCTGGACAGTAAACTTTGAGATGCTTTAATCAGCTACTTTATATTTGGCTATCTTGATTTTCTGTTTTTCTAATGTTAAATTTTCTTTGTACAGTTAAAAACAACAATGAAATAGAAAAAGCCTAGGTGATTAAGATTAATTCAATGAATTGTTCACCATAAGTCTTACTCAGCATTGTCCATATGTAAAATTGTTTGCTTTCCTCTCCTACCATTTCTGTTTTCCTGTCATTTCAGTTCACATTTCTGGTCCTTCAAATCACATCAAAGTGTGACTGTTAGTCAAAAACAGGAGAAAGCAGAAACAAATTTACACTGAAGTGTATAAACACTTGATGTTTCTTAAATTGATAAAATGTAGAATTTGAAGGCTTTTATTATAAACCAGGTAAGAACATTATACAAATGAGCTTTTTTGACCTTTAAAATAGCCCTGTGGAATTGGTAAATATTATTTCCATTTTTCATAAATATGCAACACAGAAACAGTAGAGAATTTTCTTTGTCCAAGCATACACAACTACTGAGGGTTGGAAGTGAGATTTGCAGTCAGGAAAACTATTTTCAGTGCCCATACATAGACCACTGTGCCATTTTCCTGCCTCTAATAAGACCTTATGTTCTCTATTTCATCATCAGAGTTGAATTTAAAGGACATATTCTCAAAATAGGCTTTTTTCCCATCTTGAGAAGAAGAGCTATTGGGGAGGAGGAAAAGGGTTGGGGTGGGTAGGCAAGCTGAAAAGGAAGAGAAGGAAATAAAATCCCCTAGGAAGTCTTGAAATCATCTAGAGGTTCTAGTTGTTATAGTCTGCTTTTCATGTAGCAAGTTAGGAAAAAATATCAGTAGACATCTTATATTTTGTGCTTATAAACTTAGTTGATGAATGGTGTTAGCTAAAGAGTATCAACCACCAAAAGCACGTTTTGCTCTAGGAAATCCCAAGATCCAGTCACAAAGGGATATTTATGGGAGAGCACAAGAGATTTATGCTGTTTATGTTAAGGACTGTATGTCTTGGATGATAGTTTATCTTTTACTCCAGAACAAGGATTCCAAATATGCACATACTATGAAGACATCATAACAGAAAGAGGCCCATAATGTGATAAATTCCAGTCTGTTTCAAGAAAAAACTATTATTAAACTGATCTTTTAAAAAATTTATGAAAGCAGAATACTCAGTCACGACCACCTATCATTGGCTAAAAAAAGAGGGTATGTAAAATATTGTGTATGCCTGCTAAGTTTGTATTCCAGATTTCATATTGGAAAATACAATTTGAAAATTACATGTTTAATCTTCTGGTCAATTCTAAGAGAATAAGTAGTGAGGAATAATGCTGTCCACTTGCCCCTTCAATGCTTATTTGTTTTGTGCTGCTAAGAACACATTAAATTGCGTAACATAGTTTAAAGCTATCAAAAAAATTTCTCTAATATACTGATGACATATTATTAGCACAAACTCATTACTATCATTTATCTAGTGCCAACTGTGTACCAAACATGTGCAATATCATTACCTCCCAATCATCTCTACCAGTAGTTTGATTTTATTGTGCATTCACAGTTTAGACAACAGTGTCTGGTGAATAACATTATGTATTTACATGTGTGTGTACATATATATATATAATGTATATAGACACACATTGACATGTATATTTATATATACACATATACACATACATATCTGTCTATATATACATAGATACATATAATTATATATGTGTGTATAAAATCTTAGGTTATATATTTATATTTTATATATCCTCCAAACCTCTACACAAGGCTTACAGAATATTCTTTCTGAATTTCAGCGATATCTGAAAATCTAAAATAAATTTTCTACATTAAAACCTAAGTTTCATAAGTTCAGTTTGTCTTATATTTTTAACTATCAATACCAGTAGTTACATTTTTTTTAACTAGTGTAATGCCAATAAGAACAAAAATTAATAATGAGGTAGCAGATGAGGCAACAATAAAAATCAAAGAAGCTAAGGCAAGAATAAAAAGGAAATTTAAAATAGAATGTACAATTTAAGCCAGCAAAAGTAAGTCAAACAAATGAGACACAGGAAAGGGGATACAAAAAAAAAAAAAAAAAAAAAAAAAAAAAAAAAAAAAAAAAAAAAAAAAAAAAAAAAAAAAAAAGAAAAAAAAAAAAAAAAAAAAAAAAAACCACGAAATGTCTTAAATGTAAGATGTAAATAAGATGGCATGAATGATTCCTAATATAAAAGGAAACTTAAAATATACTTAAGTATGATGAATTCAAAAATTAAATACAGACGCTTCCTGACTTATATGGCTTAAAGTATGATTTTGCCTTTATAATGGTGTGAAAGCATACACATTTGGTAGAAACTGTAGCCTCGTTGTAAGTAGAGTAGTATCTGTACAGAATCTAAGATGGAATCAAAAAACAGAATAAAATCTAGTCATATGTGGTCCACAGTGAAAACAGATAGGTTGTAAATAAATATATGGGCAAATATATACCAGATAAATATAAATAAAAACAGAACTAGAGTTTTAATTTTAATATATATTATTGTGTTCCTGGACAGGAAAATAGAAGCTTTTCCAGATTTTCAAAGGAAAAATAATAAGGCTGGAAAATGTTGGTAGGGTTAGAGGAGAAACAATAATAAGATGAGATTATTCCAAAAGTTATAACTTCAGGAAGGTATTATGATTCTTTGATTAGAGAAACATAAAATGAAAAATAGTGTTACCAAGTGCACAATCACCCTCTGCGGCTGATATCGCAAACATGGCCATCACCAGAACCAGAGCCTACAGTTCTGCTTTTGATGCAGAAGCCTCTATGTCTGCATTTGTCCACAGTTGCTGCTGCTAAAGCCGCTGCAGTGGCTGCCATTGCTGCTATTGGGGATGGAGCCCAAATATTCTCCTGCTGAGACACCGAGGGCCCCATGGCCATCAACAATACTAGAAACTTGCTCTTTGAAGGGAAACCCAGAAGTCTGTATTTGTCTGAAACTATTAACAAAAGCACTAGTGGAAGAAAAAATAGAGGAAAATATGGTTTTTTTCCTCTACTTCCAATAACCATTTCTGTGCCTCCCATTGGAACTTCATGGGAATCCTTTTTACAAAGGTTTTTGAAAATTCAGTGTGCAGGTTTTCAAATCCATACTATAGAAAAGCAATCAGGCTGGGTAAAAATAAAATTTAGAACCAACAAAAGCCACCATAGCTCACCATTTTTAGTAATCAGCCCCCATTCTTATCAACAATGCAATAGACCATACATACATATGATAAATTCTCTCTAATATGATTCAGCTACACCTTATGTGAATTAACATAGTCTTAATTCCCTAATTCCATTATTCACCATTTCTGTCACCAGTGGATTTAACATCTCATCTAGTTCAATGAAAATTCAAATTAAATACCCTATAATCTTAAGAACAAAATTGCAACATAACCAACACTAACACTGCATCAAAAAAGATGAATAAAAAATATAAAAGTGAAATAATTGGTAACTATTAAAAGTATGTATATAGTACAAGGAATTAAATATGAACAGCACTGAAGTTTTCACTTAAGAAACAACTGCATATATATATATATATATACAGGGTTAATAACTATGACATTAAATTAATAATGAAATATTGGAAAGAATGTAAGTGTTCAAAAACAGAATATTGATTAAATGGGACAACCACACAATCATGTATGTACTATGCAGCTATAAAAAGAAATAAGAGTCATGCCCATGCCCAGTGGCTCACTCTTGTAATCCCAGCACTTTGGGAGGTAGAAGTGGATTGGTCACTTAAGCACAGGCATTAAAGACCAGCATGGGCAACCTGGGGAAACCTTGCCTCTTCAAAAACTGCAAAAACTAGCCAGCATGGTAGTACACGCCTGTAGTACCAGCTGCTCTGGAGGCTGAAGTGGGAGGATTGAGTGAGCCCTAAAGATGAAGGCTGCAGTGAGTCATGATCATGCCACTGCACTTCAGCCTGGGCGACAGAATGAGCCCCGTCTCAAAAGAAGAATAGTTTCTTTCAACTGATGTCTTAGAGACACACAGTTTAGTTTTGAATGTAAGGTGCATATGGTATAATCACTGTGATTATTT
Source organism: Cebus imitator (assembly GCF_001604975.1). Taxonomy (NCBI): domain Eukaryota; kingdom Metazoa; phylum Chordata; class Mammalia; order Primates; family Cebidae; genus Cebus; species Cebus imitator. Next base: position 1,008,665 of record NW_016107608.1, read on the forward strand.
TATATAAGAAATGAAGGAAATTAGATAATATGTTGTAGATATACACTGAGCTTTGATTTAAAAATATAAATATGAAACAATAATTTCTAACTATGGGACCAGATACTCTTGCATAACAAAACCATCTAAAGAGTTTTTGCTTTTGATTCACTAAATAATCTTTTCAAAATTTAAATAATTTTCAAATGTCTAAAATAAAATAAAAACAAATGATTCCCACCATATACCAAACAGTTAACAAAACTCAGAGCAAGGATTGATCATAAATAACTTGAAAACATGGGATTTTAACTGTAAAATTTTAGTGAAATGTATCCTAAGAGCAAAAGGAAGTAGAAGAAATAATCTTTATATGGTAATTTTAAATTTTGTATTGATATTGATATGGTTTAGAAATTTTTTACATTATAATTTATAGCAGATCAGTTATACTTTTTGGATTATGATTTTCACTGTAAAAGGTGAAGATACAATCAACTTTTAAGTACAAAATATACAGCCATGATAAAAAATTGATATAGTCTTAAAAAATTAAAAATACATAATATATAGCTCTGACTACTAAATTGACCTCAAATCAATGCCAACCCCAGGAGCAAATGAATGCTCCTAAAACTTACATTTTGATCTCAAATATAATTTCTTCAAAGAAGTAACTAAGAGTCTTTAGAGACATGACTGATTGCAGATTTGAGTCAGGTAAGTGATTCAGTTTGGATGTCTATCTCCTCTAAATCTCATATTGAAATGTGATTTCCAATGTTGGAGATGGGGTCTGGTGGGAGGTGATTGTGTCATAGGAGAGAAAACCTCATGAATGTTTTAGTATCATCCCCTTGGTAACAAATGAGTTCTCCCTCAATTAGTACACAGAAGTCTTGGTTGTGTAAAAGAGTCTATGACCTCCCTTTCCTCTCTCTTGCTCGTGCTCTCAACATTTGACATGCTGACTGACTGCCCCTTTGCCCTCTGCCATGATTTCAAGTTTCCTGAGGCTCTCACCAGAACATGAGAAGATGCCAGCATGATGCTTCCTGTACCTCTTTTCTTTATAAATTAAGTAACTAAGACTGTAAGATATAAGGCAAACCTTCTATAACATTTTTGTACAAAAAAGCAAAGAAATTTACAAAGGAAAAAAAATGTTAGTGTCACATAAAAAGGATTAGGAGCCAGACTGCAGGGTAAAATTGTCGCAATTTGCGCAACTAAAATAATAGTGACATTAACAATTACAAAAATAATGAGTCAATTAAAATCTGTAATTATAGAATGATACTTAAAGAAATATAGAAAAAAAAAACACTATCAAAGTGACCAGTAAAACATCTCTTTTCTTTCAAATTGTATTAAAATATGTATATGTTTTTCCTTTGTTTCCACACTTTATAATAACTGAATAAGGATACTTTATATGGGAAAAGCTCCACTTTAATAAATATTTCAGGAGAATATTGCTCAATTTATCGGTAAAATTAGAAATTCATTATTGCTCTACAATAGCTAATAAAATTTACTTATACCATGATTATCAATTGAAGTGAAAACAATTACTTGTAAATTGTCAAAGTAATGCCACACAGTTACCCTCTATTCTCAAGAGAGGAAAAGGAATCATAATGAAGCGTTCCTTTATCATCACCCTGCTTCTAGAGGTCAATATTAGCATCATCAGTAATAAGTACATCAGATAAGTCCCCTGTAGTAATGTATAGCATCATTTATGATGCATTTTATGCAAGTGTGTTTAACTTAATTCTATCAAACCTTTAAATGTGAAGAGAGAGAATAGCTAAACAACCTAAATGACATCACATAGTAAACCAAATATTCTGTAAGATTAAAGATATATATTTTTTAAATTATACTTTAGTTCTGGGGTACATGTGCACTTTGTGCAGGATTGTTACATAGGTATACACATGCCATGGTGGTTTGCTGCATTCATCCCCCCATCATCCACATTAGGTATATTTCCTAATGTTATCCTACCCCAATGCCCCCACCCCGCTATCCCTCCGCTAGCCTCCCCATCCCCCAACAGACCTGGTTATTATCTTCCCCTCCCTGTATCCATGCATCCTCATTGTTCAACACCCACTTATGAGTGAGAACATGCCCTGTTTGGTTTTCCGTTCTCGTGTCACTTTGCTGAAAATGATGGTTTCCAGGTTCATCTATGTCCCTGCAAAAAACATGAACTCATTTTTTTTAATGGCTGCACAGTATTCCATGGTGTATATGTGCCACATTTTCTTTATCCAGTCTATTATTGGTGAGCATTGGGTTGGTTTCAAGTCTTTGCTATTGCAAACAGTGCCACAATGAACATACATGTGCATGTGTCTTTATAACAGAATGATTTATAATCCTTTGGGTATATACCCAGTAATGGGATTGCTGGGTCAAATGGTATTTCTAGTTCTAGATCCTGAGGAATCACCACAGTCTTCCACAATGACTGAACTAATTTATACTCCCACCAACAATGTAAAGCATTCCTATTTCTCCACATTCTCGCCAGCATCTGTTGTCTCAACATTTTGTAATGATTGCCATTCTAACTGTTGTGAGATGGTATTTCAATGTGGTTTTAATTTGCATTTCTCTAATGACCAGTGATGATAAGCTTTTTTTCATGTTTGTTGGCTGCATAAATGTCTTCTTTTGAAAAGTGTCTGTTCATATCTTTCACCCACTATTTGATGGAGTTGTATTTTTCTTGTAAATTTGTTTAAGTTCTTTGTAGATTCTGGATATTAGCCCTTTGTCAGATGGGCAGCTTGCAAAATTTTTTCCCATTCTGTTGGTTGCCAGTTCACTCTAATGATTGTTGCTTTTGCTGTGCAGAAGCTCTGGAGTTTAATTAGATCCCATTTGTCTATTTTGGCTATTGTTGCCATTGCTTTTGGTGTTTTAGTCATGAAATCCTTGCCTATGCCTATGTCCTGAATGGTATTGCCTAGGTTTTCTTCTACGGTTTTTATGGAGTTAGGTCTTATGTTTACATCTTTAATCCACCTGGAGTTAATTTTGTATAAGATGTAAGGAAGGGGTCCAGTTTCGGCTTTCTGCATATGGCTAGTTTTCCCAACACCATTTATTACACAGGGAATCCTTTCCTCATTGCTTGTTTTTGTCAGGTTTGTCAAAGATCAGATTGTTGTAGGCGTGTGGCGTTACTTCTGAGGCCTCTGTTCTGTTCCATTGGTCTATATTTCTGTCTTGGTACCAGTACCATGGTGTTTTGATTACTGTACCCTTGTAGAATAGTTTGAAGTCAGGTAGCATGATGCCTCCAGCTTTGTTTTTGTTTTTTTTTTTGTTTTGTTTTGTTGTTTTTTTTTGAAAGTTATCTAAAAATACTACTGGCTCTTGTTGAAACTTCTCTCTTTCTTTGCTAAAGATTTTATTCTAGCTAAAACTTTTTAAACATCTCTGCTAATGTCCTGCTGTGTCTCAGTTGATGATTGGTTCTTTTCACAGGTGTTTCTGTAATCTACCAATGTAGAATTTAATTAGCTACAGTAGTTTCTTTGTTTAGCTTTCACTTTTCTATACAAAGTGTGTAGTGTAAAGTTTACCCTCCAAAACTGCAGGAGAGATGTACTGGGAATAAATACATTCAAGGGAAATATTTTTTCCCCATAATCCTATACCAGGCCCAAGACACAAGATTTCTTAAACTGTTTATTATTGGGCCAATTTATTTCCAAACCCCTTTCCATTAACTTTAAAAATTATTATCATTTATAATTTAGACAGAAAAGAACTTTGGCAGAAAAAATAATCAGAAAGTGACAAAGTAAAACTGCAAATGAGTGAGGAGCTAATTGATGCACTGAGGTCTGGGAAGAGGCATAAAGTGCTAGGATTAAGAGCCATGATGCAGACATTTTTATTATTCTAAGACTACACACACTTCACTCTGAATGAGGCAACAAAGGAATACAATAATGAAGATAGAACAATTGTTCTTGATTGAAAAAGAATATGAAAGTCTATGGAGTCTGGCTGCCTCTCTCTTAAACAAAATATTTTTCTATATAAGGAAATATCCTTTTAAATAGTAGTTTTTCATCATGACTGTATATTGGAATCATCTAGAGAGTATTAAAAACTACCGATGACTGCTTTCCACTCTGAGTTGCAAACTTAAGTGGTCTGTATTGTGTCTGGAGCATCAGAAATTTTTTTAAGCTTTCCACGTGATTCTAAGATGGAGACAATTGTAAAGCCAGTTGCATGGAAGGCTAGAAAAAAAAGGTTTGAAAATAAGTTGAAGCCAAAAGACAGAGAAAATCATGAGTGGTACCTTCAAAGAGTTGCTGAACATAGGGAAGGTCTAATTGAGATTGGATGCATGCTTAATTTATAGTACTCCTAACCAGCATAATGGTTTAACAGTATAAACATTGTTGACACATATAATCACACAATCAAAGAAAATTCTGAGGTTAGTATATATATGGGAACCTCAAAATCAATTACAACCTATTACTCCAAATATTCCTATGACCTAGGTAAAAATGAGTACCTAAATTGTCCTATAATTTCACTTTAATAACATAGACCTAGTTATTTTACATTGCCCATATCTATTTTACAATAAAGTCTTCATGTGAACCAAAATCTTTATCCATGCCATGGATGCTTCAAAATAAAGTCAATGCATGAGACAAAATTGCAATTAATGCAAACATTCTATAATAGATGTAAGGAACAATGTATGTCACTTTCGACAGCTTTGCTTTCCAAATGAAGTCTTTCCTTCCAGTTTAAAGGCAAAAATAAAAATAAGATTTTAATTACTAAGCTATTGACCTAATGGCTTTTTTGTGATGGTTTTCTTTTTCAACCAATGACAAAAGCAAATTATTTGATGCATTATAAAATTTATGTTCTAGAAACTGTTATGTCTTTAATCACTACTCTCATAGAATGGTAACTGCTTGGTTATGGGTTAAATCACACAACTGGATCCCTCATGTTTCTTGAATAGCAGTATGTTTTTGCCTGATCTCACACTACTATGAAGAAATAATTGAGACTCGGAAATTAATAAAGGAAAGAGGTTTAATTGATTCACAGTTCTACACAAATGGGGAGGCCTCAGGAAACTTACAATCATGATGGAAGGCAAAGGAGAAGCAGACATTTTCTTTACAGGGCAGCAGGACAAAGTGAGTGCCAGCAGGAGAAATGCCAGACGCTTATAAAACCATCAGATCTTGTGAGACTCACTAAAGATAACAGGAACAGCATGGCGGAAACTGCCCCCTTGATTCAGTTATTTAATACCTCCATCTGGTCCTGCCCTTGACATACAGAAGATTATAGGGATTACAATTCAAGGTGAGATTTGAGTGGGAACACAGAGTCAAACTATATCACAGTGTTTCTCAAATTTATATTTTTATGAAGAAAAAATTATAAATCATTTGATTTATTTTATTAAAAACAATTAAAATATAGACATAAAATTAAGTGTAGGTTTCTGATATCACCCTTTTATAATTTTAAAGCCAAAATGATTTCACAAATTAAATATAACAAAGCCAAACAAAAAAATTTCAAATTAGTAACATTAAAATATACATACTTTACTAAGAACAAGTGCCATTTTAACACAAATATTAATGCCTTAAGAAAAGAGGTTTGCTCCTTCTTTGGCTTTTCTTTATTACCTTGTTAAACTTCATTTATACCACCAAACTTAACTATTAAAATCACTGCAATATCCTTTGTTTGTATAGTGCATCACAAACATAAAATCAACCTCTGATTTTATCTCGCTATCCCATAATAACCAGGAAATGGAGTTTAGAAAAAATGTAACAGTAAACACAAATACGATGGGCCTTGAAATTATATTATAATCCTCAATAGTAAGGTAGCTATCAGATGTGCAAAATAGAATACTACTTCTTTTGTTAGATTTTAGTTGAAAGGAAAAATCGTATTTTCATGAAGAATTCAGATAATTCTATGATACATCTCTTACTCTGTTTTACAAATAAGGACATAATTAGCCACAAATAAGAGGTGGTAACTTGACTTATTGCTCCAAAACTCATAATACTCAAAGACAGTAGTATTTTATCCACACAGGTTCTTAATGTAAGTCTTCGATAGTTGGCTATTTCTACATTTTAGTTCCTTCTGATACAAAATAAAGATGATAGTATTATCAGTTTTGGCTTCTTGTTATTAATAATAAACAGATGTGTCATAAATACCATGTTGTATTCTAACATACATTTTAATCATAAAAACAGATTGGAGTTTTGACTTCATGAAGATCTTCCCCATTGTGAACTTAGAAAAATTGAAAAATATATTTCTAAACTTAATAGATGTCAGAAATTCACACAATTTTTAGGGAAAAGAACACACAGAACATCCCATCAGGAAAAGATAATTACATATTAAATAAAATGTTAAATGCAGTAACTAAAAATGAATTTGATAAAATGCCATTATTATTGGTTTCTTTTTGTTTGGTCACCAATATGATGTTAAAATCACTCAAAGTAAGGAATGGTTATTTTAGCTACATATTTCTATACTATTTTTAATCTAGATAAATATTTATGTTTACATCTCTTAAAAACATCACTCAACTCAAAAAAATCAAAAAAGGCTTAGGCATCAAAAATTAAATATTCATTGAAAACACAATTTAAAGTCAAAAAATATTTAAAAACTGTAAAAAAAAAAATCACATTAACACTTTATACTCAGCATAAGTAGGTTTTCATGATTATTTGACAATTGCTTGGCCAAACTCATCAGTTTAAGTATCTGCCTACCCAAATAACCACAATATTGAGAGTTTTCTAAAATTTTCAGCACAATATTGAGAGTAGTTTTCTAACATTTTCAGTATTTCTAACATTTTCTAACATTTCAGTATTCTAACTTATGACTATTACTGTCTAATAAAATCTGAAATTACCTTTGCAAAACTGAAGTTACAAGTTGCTCATTGCATATTTAACTTTCCATTGGGGGAGAACTAACAACAAACAAACAAAGAAAAGTATTTCTGCTAAAGATTATCTATAACTTCTGCTGCTTCTTATCATAAAATGAATTAAGGTCAGAAGTAATACCAAAGACTGGTATCACAATTTTCTGAAATTTCACCTGCCCTGTTTAAGACTTCATTTCTTTGGATGTGTTTCTAATATTTTATTTATTTACTTTTATACTCCTTAATTTAATTCTTAATTATTATGAATACCTAACAGTTGTACATATTCATGAGGTGCATGGGATATTTTGATAGAAGCATATAATGTGTAATTATCAAATCAGGGTATTCAGAGTATCTATCACCTCAATCATTTATCATTTCTTTGTGTTAGAAACATTCAAATATCACTCTTCAGTTATTTTTAAATATACAATATATTATTATTAACTATAATCACCATATCGTGCTAGTGAATACTAAATTTTATTCATTCTATCTAACTTAATTTTTGTACCCATTAGTCATTTTCTCTTTTTTCACTATCTACTTCCTAATACCTTTCCCAGCCTCTGGTAACCATAATTCTACTCTCAAAATTCATGAGTTCAGCTTTTTTTAGCTCCCACATAGGAGTGAGAACATGTAATATTTGTCTTTCTTTATTGGCTTATTTCACTTAACATAATATCATTCAGTTCCATGCAAGTTGTTGCAAATGACAAGATTTCATTCTTTTTTATAGTTGGATAATTTTCCATTTTGCATATGTGTTGCATTTTCTTTATTCATTCATCCATTGATAGAAATTTAGGTTTATTCCGAACATTGACTATTGTGAATAGTGCTTCAATAAACATGAGAGTGCAGAGACAGATCTCTTTGATTTACTGATTTTTTTTCTTTTGAATACCTTCCTAACAATTGATTTGCTGGATCACATGGTAGTTCTATTTTCAGTCTAGTAATGAATCTCCACACTGTTCTTCATAGTGGCTGTACTAATTTACATTCCCACCAGCAGTGTATGAGGGTGTTTTCCTTTCTCAGCATTCTCACCAGTGTCTTTTGAATAAATGCAATTTTATCTGGAGTGAGATATCTCATTGCAGTTTTGATATTCATTTATCAGAAGATTGGTGATGTTTAGCATCTTTCTCATATACCTGTTGGCCATTTGTAGGTCTCCTTTGAGAAAACCTGTTTAGAACTTTTGCCCATTTCTTAATTAGATTATTTTTTCCTTTTTTTTTTTTTTGAGCTCTTATATATTCTGTGTATTAATCCCCATCAGATGAATAGTAAGCAAATATTTTCTCCCATTCTATGGGCTGTCTCTCTACTCTGTTAATTGTTTATTTTGCTACACAGAAGCTTTTTAGCTTAATGTGATTTTTGTCTATTTTTGCCTTTGTTGCCTGTTCTTTTGTGGTTTTACTCAATAAATCCTTGCCCAACCAACATCCTGGAGGGTTTTCTCAATGGTTTTTTTTTGTTTGTTTATTTGTTTGTTTTGGTTTTTTTTCCTAGCAGCTTCCTAGTTTCAGGCCTTAGATTTCAGTCTTTAATCGATTTTGACTTAAGTTTTACATGTGGCAAGAGATAGGGGCCTAGTTTAATTCTTTTTTTATGGATACCTAGTTTTCTTAGCACTATTTATTGAAAAGATTTACTTTTCTCCAGTGTATATTCTTGGCACCTTTGTTAAGAATGGGTCCAGTGTAGAGATTTAAATTTATTTCTGGATTCTATATTCTGTTCTACTGATCTATGTGTCTATTTTTATGCCAGTACCATGCTGTTTGGGTTACTATAGTTTTGAAGTGTAATTTGAAGTCAAATAATCTAATTACTCCAGCTTTGTTTTTTGGCTCAAAATGGCTTTGATTATTCTGGGTCTTTTGTAGTTCTATACAAATTCTAGGATTATTTTTTCTATTTCTGTGAAGAATGTCATGGTAATTTTATTGTTTTGTTTTTCAGACAGTCTCTCTCTGTCGCCCAGGCTAGAGTGCAGTGGCATGATCTCAGCTCACTGCAACCACCACCTCCCGGATTCAAGCAATTTTCTTGCCTCAGCCTCTCAAGTAACTGGGGTTACAGGTGCCTACAACCACAATTGGCTAACGTTTGTATTTTTAGTAGAGATAGGGTTTCACCATGTTGTCTAGGCTGGTCTCCAACACCTGACTTCCAGTGATCTGCCCACCTCAGCCTCTCAAGGTGCTGAAATTACAGGCATGAGCCACAATGCTGGGCCAACCTTGGACTTTCTTCAGAATTGTAAGTAATACATTGTTTATAAGCCACTCAGTCTATGATATTTTATTATAGCAGCCAGAAAAAACTAAAACAATACAACTTACATATGCAAGACAGTGGAATGAGATATTTAGTGTTGAAAGAAAGAAAATAAAACCACAAACCTAGAATTATTCTTCAAATGTGAGGGACAAATAAGGGCTTTTAAAAAATGCCAAAAACAAAAAACAAAAAAAAAAAAAACCTGAGGGAATTTGTTACTAGCTAATTTGCTCAGTAAAGAATGTTAAAAGAATCTCCTCAGGCTGGAAAGAATATAGGTCAGAAAATGGCATCTATCTAAAGAAAAAAATACAGCATCAGACAAAAATAATGCAGGTAAAATAAAAGTATTTAATGTATTATTCTTAAACATAACTGCTTAAAGAAATGACACTAACAACGTATTGAATGACTGTTATATACAGGTAAGTGAATCAAATGTCAGCAGTGACACAAAGGATGAAAGAAAGAATAGGACTACTCTGTTACAAGCTACCTGTGCTACAAATAAAGGGGAAGAGTGTTATTTGAATGTACACAAGATTATTTAAAAATGTATATTGTAAGCTCTAAGGCAATATTTGATTTGCTTAGAAATATAATTAATATACTAAGGAGATAAAATAGAATTATAAAAAAGTTATCAATTGAAACCTAGGAAGTCAGAAAGGATATAAAAAATATAAAGATGAACACAATGAATAGAAAGCAATTACTAAAATGGTAGTTTTAAATGCAACTATATCAATTATCACTTTACATGATAATAGTCTAAACACTGAATTTAAAAAGCAGATTACTGGATTGAATTAAAAAAAAAACCAACTATATGTTGTCTATAATAAACCCACTTTAAATATAAAAATATTTATAATTTTATGTATATTACTTAAATTTAATCTTCAACTTAAAACTAATAATATGGGAAATATACAGCACTATAACACCAATAAAAACAGCACTGGAATAGCTACTTTCATTTGAAAAAGATTTCAAAACAAAGAAGATTATCAGAAATGAAGAGAAGCATATCAAAGTAAAGCGGTCATTTATTCAAAGGGAAATAACAATCCTACCTATGTGAGTGCTTACCAACAGAGCATCAAACTATGTAAGGCAAAAAACTGACGACTGAAAGAACGAATAGAGAAATTAACTTTTTGTTGGAAATTTCAGCACATCCCTGTCAATAATTAATATGTCAGGTAGGCAGAAAATGAGTAAGGAAATATATGACCTGAGCAGAAGTATCAATCAACTCAATCTGCTTGATAATTATAGAATGCTTCATCCAGCAATAGCAGAATTCACATTCTTCCCAAGCATAAATGGAATATTCAATGGTAAATTATAATTTAGCTATTAAAAATATTTTAATAATTTTAAAAGAATAGAAATATACAAAGTGTGTACTTTGATTATTGAAATTCATATTAACAAACTGAAAAAGAAAAAAGATCATATTAAATGATGGAGAAAAGTTTATCACACATTCATGATAAAAACTGCCAGAAAACCATAAATAGAAGCATTTTTAATAACAGATATATACAAAAATATCTATAGTTAACATCATAGTTAATAAGAGACTGAATACACTCGTCTCAAGTTCAAGAATTAAGCAGTATGTCATCTAACAATACTCATATTAATGACATCAGCTGAACATCCTATCTAGTACAATGAAAAAGAATTTAAAATGACATACAGATTCAGAGGAAAAATTAAATGTGTTCTTAGTTTCAGGTGACATGACTGGCTACGTAGAATACCTCAAAGAATATAGGAAAACTAATACACCGAGTATAGTAAGTTCACTGAATACAAGGTCAATATAAAAAGTTGTTTGCTTTTTTGTGATATGGCAAATAACAATTGGAACATACTTTTTAAAAAATAAGTACAATGTACAATAACAGCAAAAAAGTTCTTATGTTTAAATATAATCTGTACAGCATCTGTATATATAAAAATCAGAATCATGAAATAACTCAAAGATTTAGGTAAAGGAAGAAATATTCTCAATTCATGGATTAGGATGCTCAATATTGTTAAGATGTCAAGTTTTTAAATACTATAGGCATCAGCAAACAGGTCTGAAAATGTATATGGAAGGTCAAAGCATGTAGAAAAGCAAGAAAATATTTAAAAAGAACAAAGTTGGAAGACAACACTTAATTTCACGACTTAATATAAAACTAGAATAATCAAGACAGATCATTACTGGGGAAATAATAGTCACATAAATCAATGGAACAGAAAAAAGAGGCCAGAAATACGTCTACACAAATATAGTCAACTGATTATTGACAAAAGCACAAAGGTTTAATGGAAAAAGGTAAATTTTCCTACAAAGGTACTAAAACAATTGGGTATCCACATGGAAAAAACTGGACCTAGGTATGGACCTCACAATTGTACAGAAATTAACTCAAAATAGGCTATAGCCTGAACAATATCCTAAAGGAAAACAAAGGAGAAAATTTGAGTAACCTTGGGTAATGGGGTCCGTTCTTAGATACAACATTAAAAAATGTTTCAGGACTTTTTCTTAGTTTAGCTAAACACAGAGCGCTTTTCTGTTCCACGGCCATGAACATTTAGGCTCTTCGCGAGACCTGGATATTCTTCTGTATTCTAATGTCACAATATGCAAAATTATCAGAGGCCGGTATTTGAGAGCACATGTCAAAGTCCTACAGCTTATTATAAACCATCTTTTAAAAAAGGATTAAAACAAGACGACAACTGTCTGTGAATAGCAAAATGCAAGAGTAGTTACAGTTAGAAATATGATTGACAAAGAATTTTGGTTATCTCCGTGGTTTACAATAACTTAACATAACCCTAATTATAATTGATAGCATATACTCAGACATTAGAATTTTAGAAATCTCATACAATTTTGGAACATATATTAGCATTATTCACAAAAAAGTAACCTAGAGAGGACTGAGCATCATTTTGCAATCCCATGTTCCTAAACATGTCAAATAATCCTGTTTACCTCTCTTTTCTAGATACTTCAGGGGCCCTGTGAAGTATTCAAAAAGCCAGGTACCAGGAAAGACAATTTTAAAACTGAAGTTTATTTTGGGAAGGGTGTTAAACGTTCAAGGTTTAAAACACTTGATATTATAAAATAGAATTTCAGATCATCATAAATTATTTTGCCAAAATGATGACTCAGAAATTTTAAAGAAGCGAAAACCTTGCATAACCCTTTATAAATTTTGCCAAAGAGCAGATTAGCAGCTGGGAAAAACCTTGTTATTCTTTTATTTGAATATTCAATTTAGAGGAAAAACCATGTAACACCCTTTTTGGAATTTAGTCAATATTTTCACACATGGAGCCTCTTCTGCAAGATTAATTTTCACAAGCCTTCCACCACTTCCTTGATCCTTCAGCATTTTCCTAATATAACTTAGCACAATCCTTTAACACTAGATAAAAGTTTACATTTCCACGCCTCCATATAACCTTTCACTAAAAAAACGCATTTCACTGTTCTTACACACCTTGCATGTAAATCTATTTCTAGTAGTTTCAATTAAGTCCTAACATGTTTTAATTTTAAGGTAACACTTGGTAAGTTGTTTTAATTGTGTGCTAAGCGCAGCGAAGCTTTGCCTTCTGAGTTAAGGGTGTGGTTAGTTCCGTCTATCCCCAGGCCTTACCAATTGTGAAGCCAGCAAGTCAAACGGTTCTTAAAACCCGAAAAGCAGTTTGTAACCTCAAAACACTTAGCACACCTTGCATCTGACGTGCATTTTAACAGTAGAGTTTAGGTCCATTTTTATATTTCAAAGATTAAAGTCACGTAAGCTGAAAGTTACCATGGCTTTTACCTTCCCTTAAAAACGGCATTTGATTGAAGCACTTAAGTTTCCTCAGGACAAATTAATTAGTGCTCATTTTACAGACATTACCCACAACACACACCAAGACAGGCAGAAGAAAACCCAGTACCTACAAAATCCTTTTTCACAACCAAAACTTCACAGAGAGTACAAACATTGATAGTGGGAGGGCCTGGTTTAGTAAAAATGTTTTCTAAAAGGAAAAAAAAAAAACAAACAAACAAAAACAAAAAACTAAGGGTTAACAGCTGATGGGGTAGAGAACGAGAAGAAAACAAACAAACAAAAAAACAGTTTAAAAACGCCTAGAGAAGAACCTCTTATTCTTTTGCAAGTGGTTCCTCCATCATAAGCATGATTACTATCAGATAGAGTTAAACCCCTTGGCCAGGGGTTGGGAAGGCTGGAGCAGTGACATGGGGCTGTGAACCAGCCGGGCAGCTGTGCAGGACCCTCGGCCCATGCATCCCATTCTCAGCAGGGATGGTGGGGGGCGGGGGGCAGCGGGGAACTGCTGCTCACAGGTGGGTCCTGAAAAAGGAAGGAAAAGGCCATGAAAAGGCCTTTGAGCCAGATGGGATGGAGGCATACTTTTCCCCAGCCCCAGAAGTCCAAGAATGAAAAGGCTTAGACACAACAGTGAGAGGTTTTGTGTCCCCATTTCACTCACCGCTTCTTGAGCTCCATGTTGGGCACCAAAAATGTTGCAGGACTTTTCCTTAGCTCAGCTAAAGATGGGGTGCTTGTCTGTCCCACGGTCATGAAAATTTACAAATGGCTTAAAGGGTAAGTAAAGCGGGGTTTTATCGGCTGAAAAGGAAAACAGGAAGGGAGAAACAGGAACTCTCACGAGGCCGGGGTCCCTCCACTAGCGTACTTCCCACTCAGCAGCTTCAATCTCAGGTTCCGCCCCGGAAGAAGAGGAGTCAGGCCCCTCCCTGCGGCAAATCTCCTGAACTTCCTGCGTCTCCACCTGAGTGTGCAGGCTGTTTGGCGTTTCTGCAGGGACACCTTCCCCCAACCTGGCTGTCTCAAAAGTATACAGTCCATGAAAGAGCAATTTGAAAAGCTGAGCTTTATTACAAACTTCGCTCTGTGAAAGACACTTGTAGGAAATATTTGCAACTGGCATGTCTGAAAAAGGACTCGTATCTAGAATATGCAAAGATCTCTTAAAACCTAACAAGAAGTCTGGGCGTGGTGGCTCACGCCTTAATCCCAGCACTTTGGCAGGCCAAGGTGGGCAGATCATGAGGTCAGGCATTCGAGACCAGCCTGGCCAACATGGTGAAACCCTGTCTCTATTAAAAATACAAAAATTAGTTGGGCATGGTGGCATGCACCTGTAATCCCAGCTACTCAGAGAGCTAAGGTAGGAGAATTGTTTGAAGCCTGGAGGTGGAGGTTGCAGTGAGCCAAGATCATGCCACTGCACTACAGCCTAGGTGACAGAGAGAGACTCGACTCTGTTTCAAGTAAGTAAATAAATAAAACCAACAAGAGGAAAACAAAGTTTTTTAAATGGGCAAAAGATCACAACTATTTCACCATAGAAGACAAACAGATGACAAGAATACAAAAAAAAAAAAGCCCACCATAATTTGTCATGAGAGAAATGCAAATTAAAACAACAATGAAATAACTTTATATCCCTATTAGAAGAGCTAGATTTAAAAATATTTGAAAATACCAATTGCTGGAGAGAACAGAACAATAGGATTCTCATTCATTGCTGGTGGGAATGTAAAATGGTACAGACACTTTGGAAGATAGTGTGATAACCTACCTTTTGTTAGCCTAACGGACTCTCTCCCATGTTAGCTTCTTGACCAGGACAGACTCCATATTAGTTTCCTCACTTGCCCCCACTTCTGTTCGCTTCCGCTGAGCACATAGCTGGGTTAAGCAGACTCCAAGCAGACCCAGGAACGTCCTTTCTGATGAGATACCAAGTTAAGCTGTACCAGCTGCACCTGAGGATGTGTTTGCTGATGGTATCAGCTGCTCCTTGGAATGTGCCCACATTTATAACTGTTTATCTTCCTGTAGTAGTTTATCCTTTTAACTGAAAGCCCCTACCTCTACAACTGTATATCTTCCTGTAGTAGTTTATCCTTTTAACTTTTTGCTTGTTCTGCTTCTGTAAACTCCGCTTTAGCTAGGCTCCCTCTTCCCCTCCTTTAAGCAAGGTATAAAAGGAGACAAAGCCCATTCTCTGGGCGAGAGAATTTCGTGCTTTAGCGGTCTCTGGGTCGCTGGCAAATAAGGGACTCTTCATTCAGTCTCAGAGTGTGGTGCTTTCTCTAACTTGCTCAGGTACAACAACAGTTTGATAATTTCTTATAAAGTCAAACATAGACTTACAATGCAATTCATCAATCATACTAAAAAGCATTTACTCAACTAATTTTTTGACTATAAAATATTATAGTCAAAAAATCTGCACACTAATGTTTATAGCCGCTCTACCCACGGAAACTGGAAGCAACTAAGTTGTTTTTCAAGAGGTTAGTGGAAAAACAAACTGTGATACATGCATACAATTGGATACAATTTAGTTATTTTTGTTAAAAGAAGTACCACTCTGCATAATACAGTGGATACATTAAATGCATATTACTATGTAAAGGAGCCAGGGTAAAAATGCCATGTGTTATATGATTCCATTTGCATGACATCCTGGAAAGGCAAAAATTTGTAGAAGGAAAAAAGATTAGTGGTTTCCCAAGGTTTGTAGAGGAGATACTTTTGAATAAAATTTTGTGAGATTTTTGTTTTTTTGTATTGTTTTTAGAGTTTTGAAAATATTCTGCAAGATGCTATGCTGGTATTTACATGATATTATTCATTTGTCAAATCCCCTAAAAGTCTATAGCACGAAGTTTGAGACAATGTATGAAAATATGGAAATTAAATTAGGACATTGAGGGATCCCCCGATAGCATGCATATTGTGACAAAATATTGTGACTGTCTTGCAAATGTATGTTGTATTCTCATTGAGAAGGGTGGGGTGGGGGATGATACTAAGTAACTTTGAAAATTTCTGGAGACTTTAAGATTAAAGACAAGAGGAACCATATATAAGCATTGTCTTCCAGTTGGCAAAGTTGTTTCTTCACTGTTAACAGTTCTGGAACTACTGAAGTTGTATTTTAGGATCAAATAAATCAGTAAATGGATTGCAAATGGTGGGAGCCAGACATCTCACTGTTGGAGTGAATGTTAAGTATAATCGAGGGGCGTAGGCTAGAGTGAACCATGTGATACTGGATTAGAGTTAGAGACATTAGTATGAACTTAGGTTTAGCCTAATATAGCTGCAGATGGGAAAATAGAAAACCAGTTACAGATAAATGTGTATATATGGGCTAGTAAACACACACATAGTTCCAAAATCTGTTACTAAGTGATCCTAGAAGCAATACCACCCAAGTAATTATGAGTAAATACACTCATTGCCCAGATCTTTGTCCCTAACACTCTTCTGCAATCAAAGAATTCAGTCATCTTGAGACACATGTCTGATTGTAAGACAGGAAATATACAGGGTAATCCTAGCGGTATTGTCAAATGAAAGGAAATGTTGAAAAAAAGAAAAAGAAAAGAAACTACTGAGGTATGTCAAATGGACATAGGAGCTAACTGAAAGAGCTTGAATTGTCAAAGTTGGAAAGCTTGAGCAGCAAAATAAATAATGTAGTATTAGATTATAACCTAAAGCATAAAATAAATATCTACAAATTCATATTGACAAAAATAAATGACTGAATAAATGAATAAAAGAAAGTTGATTTCTCATTTAGAAAAGTTCCGTATATGTTATGTTGGTATTGCCCCTTCAAGGAGGTGGACTACAACTCTTCACCCTAAATATGAGTTATGCATAGTGACTTTGTTCCAAAAAGTATAATATAGAAAGTTGTGAGAGGGACTTTACAATGAAGAAACTTACTGGTACCTCAGTCAGCTGAAGTACCAGTTAGTATCAATTGTGGTAACTCATGTTGACGGTACATATCGATGATATACTAAGAATAGCACTTTAGCTCTGTGTTCTTCCTCCCTCAAAAACCTAGAACTCAAGTCTAATCATGAGAACATATCAGATAAATCCCTGTTGAAGAACAGTCTAGAAACACCTGTCCCATATTCCTTAAATCACAAAATCCTACATCAATGAAATCAGAGAAAACATCACAGCTATGACAAACCTAAGAAGGCATGATGATATGTAATATGGTGTCTTGGATGGAATCTTGAAAAAGAAGAACACATTAGATAAAAACTAAGAAAATCTGAGTAAAATATGAAGTTTTGCTAATACTAATATATCAATATCATTCCTTAGTTTTGTCTTACCTTTCATACTAACGTCTTAAAAATAGCCAAACTATATGTATGTTACACATGAACTCTATAAACTATTTTTCTAAATTTTCTATAAATATAAAACTATCCTAAAATAAAAATCTTACGTAAATGAAAAACAACAAACAACTGATGCTACATCTGAAAAACAACAAACAAAAAAACTATGTGCTTTTTTGTTGTCCCAAAAGAACATGAACCTAGTAATGGACAGCCCTCGGTCACAAATTTTCTTTCTAAATTTAAGTTATATTTATTCATAGTAATTAAAAAGCCATCATTTCATAATTTTTCTATTGGGATCTTTGCTGGAATAAAGCCTAGGAACAAATAAGCACTTTTTTTTTTTAAACTAAATAATAAGTACTGAGAGATTCTGAAACATTTCTTTCTTCAAAATAGAAATGTCATTACCACTCCAAATTGATAATAGTTTCTCTTTTTTTTTCTCTCTCTCTTTCTTTCCCAAGGATTAATTCATGATGAGTAGTGTTACATTCTCTTCTTTAGACACATTAAGGAGCCCTTTCTATTGCAGTATATGAAGTATGTAGTTCAATGCTCAATAAATTTTTTCAAGTATAGCTTGTAATAAATGGAAGGTAGAGTGGATTTTATTAACCATCAGATATGTATTTTTTTTTTCTAGAATTTGGAGTAGGAAGCCAATTTGGAAGGCACACATACATCTTTAAAATGTATTGGTAGAGACCTGATGAGCAATGCTATTAAACAGAACATTTCTTATAAATTGATGATCTTCAAGTAGTAGGGTGTGCAGAGAGTGCCTGGAATGATATCCTGAATATTATCCTCACTGCCTTTTCAGGGCAATTCACAAGTGGAATCATTTGAAAACATTGTCAGAGAATTATGGTTTAAAAATATTTTGAATCTAATGTTAGAGGGATATCATTTTAATTCATAATTATCTTTAGGTTTTCAACATTATCTGAATTCTAGCTATGTTAGTAAAATACAAAATCAGTTTTTAATGGAATCAAAATATCGTGATTAGTTAACAGAGACTGACAAAAAGCCCTAGATTATCTTAGTTAAGTATAACTATTAACAAAGAAAACGACAATGAAACTCAGGACATGTGTTCTGATACTGTAAGAAGTTATCAGGTATGTGAAAAACAACTTGAATAATACATTTCTATCAATAGTCACAAGAAGAAAAGATTTTTCAAGTACAATTGAAATACAGAAAATGATTGGCCATGAATAATTATTAATGCTTCTTTTTGTTAAAAGATACCACTACGTTATTACAAAAGGATCTACCTGTTATTTTAAAATCATTTTAAAGTATTTTAAAATAAAATTTAATGCTACAAATATGTTAGAACACCAGAATATATACATTTACTATACTTGTTGCTGGATGGGGTCAGGAGACTGCAAATTTTAGGCACTATAAATCTAAGTGTATGTGTATATTTATTTGTGCATATGGGTATCACAATTTAGAATAAAATTTATTTTAAAAATAAACACATGCAATGATATCATACAACTAATTTTTCAGTCCACAAATTACCAAGGGCCTATTATTTTGCCAGGCATCATTCTAGGTGCTTAAAATATATAAAGGAATAGAACAGACAAAAATATCTGTCTTATTTCTTTATGGCGTTTTCTATAATTACTAATAATAATGTTAATAATCTAGTATAGTGTTTTACATACAAGGAGGCCAAAAGAAGACACACTACAAACAATTAATTTTAATAAATAAGTATATTATATGTTAGAAGGTGATAACTGCTGTTGCAAATATTTTTTAAGTAGAACAAGGCAAGGGATATTTAGAATACAAAGGGGTGGGGGAATGAGTTCAATTTTTTTTTTTTACAGTAGAAGTCAGAATTTTTTAAATTTTAGATTTGTGCCCATATAGCACGGTTTATTATTGGGAGTAATTCTGTCAATAAATTGCAGAAGCACACAGTACCCCACACCTCTAATCCTAGCACTTTGGGAGGCTGAGTTGAAGGAATCATTTGAGTTCAGGAGTTCAAATGCAGCCTGGGCAAAATAGTAAGATCCTGTGTCTATGCAAATAATTTTAAAAATTAGCCATGCATGATGTTGCGTGCCTGTTGTCCCAGCTACTCAGGTGGCTGAAGCAGGAGGATTGTGTGAGCCAAGATAATTAAGGCTCCAGTGAGCAATAATTGGTTACACCACCACTCCGGCCAGGATAAAAGAGTAAGACACTGTCTCAAAGAAAAATCGCAGGAGCATTTTAATCAGGCAGAGAATAATTTGAAAGAATAACTAAAGGATCAGAGTTCAAATTGTAAACTGGTCATTCACGGCAGCTGTTCTCAAGAAAAGGATTTTAAGTAAAGATTTGAAGAAAACCAGGAAACTAGAAATGTGAGTATTTATTTATTTATTTATTTATTATACTTTAAGTTCTGAGGTACATGTGTAGATCGTGCAGGTTTGTTACATAGGTATACATGTGCCATGGTGTTGGCTTGCTGCATCTATTGCTCCATCATCTACATTAGGTATTTCTCCTAATGCTATCCCTCCCCAATCCCCCCACGCCCTGCTATTTCTCCCCTAGCCCCCCACTGCTCAACAGGCCCCAGTATGTGATGTTCCCCTCCCTGTGTCTATGTGTTCTCATTGTTCAACACCCACTTATGAGTGAGAACATGTGGTGTTTGGTTTTCTGCTCTTGTATCCGTTTGCTGAGAATGATGGTTTCCAGCTTCATCCATGTCCCTGCAAAGGACATGAACTCATCATTTTTTATGGCTTCATAGTGTTCCATGCTGTATATGTACCACATTTTCTTTATCCAGCCTATCATGGATAGGCGGTTTGGGTTGGTTCCAAGTCTTTGCTATTGTATTGTATTATCTCCAAGAGATCACAAACGCTCACCAGCAAGGAAACAAAACTGGATGGAGAATGAGTTTGATGAATTGACAGAAGGGGGCTTCAGAAGGTGGGTAATAACAAACTTCTCCAAGCTAAAAGAGCATGTTCTAACCCAATGCAAGGAGACTAAGAACCTTGAAAAAAGGTTAGACAGAATGCTAATGAGAATAACCAGTGTGGAGAAGAACATAAATAACATGATGGAGCTGAAAAACATAGCACAAAAACTTCAAGAAGCATATGAAGCATACACAAGTTTCAATAGCTGAATCCATCAAGCGGAAGAAAAGGTATCAGAGATTGAAGACCAACTCAATGAAATAAAACAAGAAGGCAAGATTAGAGGAAAAAAGAGTGAAAATAAATGAACAAAGTCTCCAAGAAATATGGGATTATTTGAAAAACCAAGTCTATATTTGATTGGCGTACCTGAAAGTGACAGGGAGAACAAAACCAAGTTGGAACACACTCTTCAGGATATTATCCCAGAGAATTTCCCCAACCTCACAAGGTAGGCCAACATTCAAATACAGGAAATACAGAGAATACCACAAATGTATTCCTTGAGAAATGCAACCCCAAGGAACATAATCGTCAGATTCACCAGGGTTGAAATGAAGGAAAAAATGCTAAGGACAGCCAGAAAGAAAGGTCGGGTTACTCACAAAGGGAAGCCCATCAGACTCACAGCAGATCTTTCAGCAGAAACCCTACAAGTCAAAAGAGCATGGGGCCAATATTCGACATCCTAAAAGAAAAGAATTTTCAACCCAGAATTTCATATTCAGCCAAAGTAAGCTTCATAAGCGAAGGAGAATAAAATCTTTTATGGAGAAACAACTGCTGAGAGATTTTGTCAACACCAGGCCCGCCCTACAAGAGCTCCTGAAGGAAGCACTAAACACGGAAAGGAACAACCAGTACCAGGCACTGCAAAAACATACCAAACTGAATATTTGGACTAAGGAAGTTTCAGGCAGCCGTAACATCCAGCACGATAGCACCAAATCAGGATAATGCCATGGGCTCCAGTAACAATAGAGAGACCGGTGTGACTTGAGCAGAGTGAGCAAGGTAAATTATATTATGAATAAAGTTAGGGGTAACAGAGGCCTTTCATGGCACTAAAGGCAATTTTAAAAACTTTCCATTTTACTCTGAGTTAAATGGAAGACATTGAATGGAATGATTCAAAGAAATGGAATGATTTGACTTATAGTTTACAAATTTTATTAATAATCTTACTGATCTTTTAAGATTTAGACTATAGAAGAGCAAAGCTAGAAGCAGGGAAACCAGCTAAGAAGCTACATTGCTGTAATCAAGGCAATAGTCATGTAAGAGAGTAGTTGGAATGGAGATGAAAAGATGTGGTCAAATTCAGGATCCGTACATAAGGTGGAGACAGCAGGATTTACTGACATTTTATTAAGATGTGAAAAATGAGAGAAAGCAAAGATAATTGCAAAAAATATATATTTTAACCTCATCAATAGAAAGAATGGAGTTTCCATTATATCAAATGAAAAATAAAACTTCTCGTTCCCAGAAGCAACAGGGACTTCTGATGTCTAGTCTGGCACATAAGGAGCTTGGAAGTCATCACTCTGTCTTAACAATAAAAAAGCAGGACAAACTGGAAGATCAAAACTCTTCTTAGATCTGTCAGAGAAGTGAGGTCAAAAGCAAATCACTGTCCGTCGCCTAAAATGGAGAATAAAAGACAGGTGAATACAGACAACAACTTAGTGGAACAAAAACCCACATACAGGAAACTCTGCAGGAACCAGTGCCAGGATAGGAAAACCTAAACTCTCACTGAAAATTTGCTGAAGGCTTAGTGTGGACAAGTCTGTCTTAAGGGAGACTCCACACTTTTGTGAGTTTTAAATCCAGGAGCTCTACAAGGTTCAAGGGGAAAAAAGTAAACATTTTGAAATATCCCAGTGTATTCTCCTTTTCTTATCAAGGCCTGCCCTCAAGAGAAACTGTTTTATCAGATCTTAAGCAGTTGGGCTTTTATCAGAGCCTAACCAACCTAAAGGGCAGAGAAGTACCCAACTCCAACCTCCTCTACTCATCCTACACCACTTAATGGATGGGGTGGGGTGAGAATGAAAAGGACTTATAAATACAACACAGCAGCACAGGCTCACTATAAGAATGAGACTTAATGTTAGAGCTATGAAATGCTTTCCCTTGCCCCACACTTTACCACCACATTTTCCTAAAGTCCTGTTTGCCTCAGTTTCTTTTACCCAGTCTATTACCTCTGGCTTTCAAAAAATTACAAGTCATGCTAAAAGGCAATAAAAACAAACAACACAGTTGGAAGAGACAGAGCATCCATCAAAACCAGACATGTCAGGGATGGTGGAATTATTAGATAGAGACTTTAAAGCATCTATGTTTAACATGCTAAGGGCTTTAATGGAAAAAGTAGACTGCATGCAAGAAGCGATGGGCAATGTAAATTGAGAGATAAAAAAAATTTTAAAGAGTCAAAGAAATGGTAATGATCAGTAACACTAAGACAGAAATGAAGAATGCTTTTGAATGGCACATTATTATACTGGGCATGGCTGAAGAAAGAATCTCCGGCCTTTAGGGTATATCAATGTAAATTTCAAAGCTTAAAAGCAAAGGAAAACAGATTGAAAAAAAATAGAATGGAATATCCAAAATGTGGGACAGCTATACAAGGTGTAACACATGTGTAATGAGAATACAGGAAGAAGCAGAAAGAGATAAAGGAACAGAAGAAATATTTAATGCAATAATAACTGAGATTTTCAACAAATTAATGACAGGCACAGAACCAAAATTCAGGAATCTAAGAGAACAAGCAGAATAAATGAAAAACAAAACTGAGCCACACTGTACAGGAAATCAAAGACAACTAAAAAATGTTTTGAAATAATCCATAGGGGAGTAGGGAGCCCCGTACAAAAAGAATAACAAAGATAAGAATTAAAACTGACTTCTCAACAAAGCTATTAGAAGGGAGACTTGGTAAAATTAAGACTGTAGATTCAAACAGTTTGAGTTTAAGATGTCTATCAAACTCCAAGTGAAAATGTTGAATAGTCACAGAGCTTCAGAAATCTGTAGTGTAGGAGAGATCTGTGCTTGAAATATACATTTAGGAGTCAATGTCATGTAGACAACACTTAAAGCTACCAGAGTGGCTGAGATCAGTGAGGAATTAAGTATTCACAGAGAGGAGAAAACAAGGCTGATCCCTGAGGCAAACTAACTTGACGCTTTCGAAATAAAAAGAAGGAGCACCCAAAGAATTTGAGAAGTGACTGGCTGGCAACGCAGAAGAAAAATCAAGAAATTCGGTGTCCTAAAACCCAACTGAAGAGTGTGTAGTAAGGAAAAAGGGAGCAGTTGTTAACATGTGGCTAGTGAGTAAATTAAGATGGGAACTGAGAATCGACTATTGGATTTAGCTGGTTGAAGGTCATTGTTGACCTCATGGAGAGGAATTTTGATGGAGCTGTAGGGACGAAAGCCTAATTGAAGTGAGATTAAAATAAAGTGAAAAGAAACACAGTGAGTATAAATAATTTGCTCAAGAAATTTTGCTTCATGATTTATTGTTAGCTGATGGGAAAGAAATTTCAAATATATTTTTTAATATGAGAGAAATATTAGCATTCCAGTGAAGAGTGAAAAATTGAAAAGAATTGCTGGAATGATGCCAGATGAGATATGCATAAATTAATTAACATGACTTACTCTGATACCTACATTGAAAAGAAGCTTCTGTTATTTAACACAATAGAAATTTATTATTGTTCACTCTACTCTCTCAACAGGGTATTCAGAAGGTTATTATCCATGCAAGTTGTCAAGACATGGAGCCTCCTTCAATCCTGTGCCTCAGACTCATTAAGGCCTAAGAGTTCTTTTTTTGACCCAACCAATGATTAGAAAAAGACAGCATGGGGAAGGCATACTTGCTAGTTAGCCATTTGCCCAAAGAGACATATATGACTTTTCCTCCCATTCCACTAGTGAAAACTAATAACATGACTTTCCCTTGGTACAGGGGGAGCTAGGAAATACAACCTCAGCCTGGTCAGAATTCTCACCGAATTATTTACTAGGGATAGAAAGTATGTATCTTTCTATCCGTGGTAAATAATTGTTAGGATGATCTCCTAACCCTCTGTGCCACTGATGAAATCTAGTGTTGAAGTGAGAGAATTGGCTTTATATAGATCAAAGTCATCACCTCAAAATAAGAATGGAAAATGTGTTATTTGGGGTTTGAGAAATGGGTAGTGAATGGACTCAAGAATACGGTATAATTTCCTGAATTAATGGCCCATTTGAATAGTTTCATAGGCATGAACTTCTAATGAAAACAATTATGTTAAATGTCCAGCCATGTTCAGCTATATAGATGTAGTTCAGTGAATAAGTGGGAAATTGAAATTAGATAGATGTAAGCAAATGCAATGTAGCATAAGAGTTGTAAGAGAATAAAAACCATACAAATTATATTTTTTATTATTGTCCATAAAATGTAAACAAAACCAAGGGGATGTTAAGAGGATGAGGGATCGTGAAAATTGATAGGATCGATTGATTCTAGGTTGAGTGGTCTAGCCAGAATCCTAGAAAGGAAAACAAATAAACAAACATAGAAACAAGAGGTAAATCATCAGAAAATGTGCTGCAAAGAATAAATGTTACAGAGGGGTTACATTTATTGGTAATGGGAGTATCTAGAGAGTGAGTGGTTCAGGTATTGTGGAAGACAAGATTATTTTAATAAAATTGAGGCCAGGTGGATGTTATCTACACCAAGAATTATGACAGAAGTAATTGGAGAGTGATTGTGAGCTAGGGCGTAACTCATGGAAAAATGAGGAGGAATGATGCAGAGTTTGGAAGATAGCCATACCTGAAGAAGAGAGGGTTTAAAAATTAAATGGTATGAAATACAATGCTTGAGGTTTTTAGGAGAGTTATGAGAAAATTCTCTCAAACATGAAATGAGAACCCAAGGACATCTACCTTACTGCCGTACCCAGTGGTACAAATTCTAAGGGGGAAAAAAATATGTGAGTATGCTATAGGAGAATGCATACTTAGCAAAACTCATCACTATTTGGAAATAGAGAAACAGAATTAATGAAACATATGGGAGAGCATCTTTCATATTTTTTGCAAGGCTACATTAAAATAAAAATTTATAATTGAACAGTACTGTTTCAAAAGTACAAAGGCAGGGACAATAGAATTTATACGGAATGTAGTTAAACTGTATACAGAACAGACAATTCCCAAATAATCATGAGGCAGTGTCACTTACTGACTATGCCTCTCCTATCTTCACCAGTAAACTAAAATTTGAGCCAAAATAGAGTTTAGCCATTCTTTTTGCGAGGCCTTTAACAGAAACTGAAAGTCCATCGTCAATTGACCTGTGAAAATTGGCCTTGTAGCACAGCAATATTTTTGCAGGGTGTATTAATATTTTCTTCTGACTATGCGCATTAAGGAAGGATTTTTCAAAGAGGGGCACATGGCTGGGCGTGGTAGCTCAAGCCTGTAATCCCAGCCCTTTGGGAATCCGAAGTGGCTGGATCACATGAGGTCAGAAGTTTGAGAACAGCCTGACCAACATGGTGAAACCCCGTATCTACTAAAAATACAAAAATTAGCCAGGCATAGTGGTGCATGGCTGTAATCCCAGCTTCTCAGGAGGCTGAGACAGGAGAATCACTTGAACCCAGGAGGCAGAGGTTGCTGTGAGCTGAGATCACGCCTTTGCACTCCAGCCAGGACAACAAGAGCAAAAGTTCCTCTCAAAAAATAAGGGGGGGCGGGTAGGGGCACGTGTATTTTAGTCTTTGGAATTAAAAGTTTGTGGAATTTTTTTGACAGTGGACTCAAAAATATTTTGACTGACTTACCCATATGTTACACTGCAAATATGAGCTACCACCATTAAATAATTCCTCACTTAGAAGTAATTTCTCCCCCTTCTGTCTTAACTGAGAATGCTACTAGTTTCTATATATGTCCAACTATGTACATTTTTAGAGAAAGTAGAACCTGTAATATTTCATTTCTTTTTTAAAAGCAAAAAACTCAATGGAATTATAAAATAATGAAATTTATTATTTAACAATACACACCAAAAATGTACATATCAGAATTGAACAGCTTGAAGAATGAAAACATCCTTGTACTCACTCACTCTGTTAAAAAACCAAAATCAAGCAAAACTCCAGATATTAGCACCCGTAAAGCTTTCTGTGAGCTCCATCCCAACCGTTATTATTCTCCTTTAAAGGTTACCGAAGTTTTGACTTTTTCCCTGAAATTTGATTTTTAAGCTTTTTATAAGTAATGTTACAGTATAGTACAAATAAGTAGAATTCTAAGATGGCGCCCAATTCCCTCTTTATGGTATAGGCCTGTATACTCCCATTGAGTGTAGCAAGGACTTGTGAATAAAATGAGATTTTAATTCCTGTGATTAGGTTACTAATGGCTTGATTTTAAGTTATTCGAATAGGAGATTATATTTGATGAGCTTGACTTAATCAGTTAGAACCTTAAGAGTAACTGAGCCCTTACTAAGAGAGAATTACCAAACTTTAAAGCCATAGATGTTTTCCTACCAACCTTGAAGAAGTATACTGCTTTCTTATGAGAAAGTGATTTCCAGGAGTTGAGAGTTGGTCAATTGCCATCAAAAAAGTCTAGTCAACAGCTAGCAAGAAACATGGACCTAAGTCCTATAATTGCAAGAAACTGAATTCTGCCAAAGCTTGCATGAGTCTGAAAGAGTACTCCAAGCCTCAGATAAGATACCAGTTCCAGGCAACATCCGGATTTCAGCCTGGTAACATCCTCAGCAAAGGACCCAGCTGCTTATTCCTGAATTACTGATCCATGGGAACTATGAAATAACTATATGTTAAGATGCTAAATGTGTGACAAATTTTATGTAGCAATGGAAAACTAGTAAATGCAACATGTACACTTTTGTGTGTGGCTTTTTTCACTCACTATTATATTTGTGAGGATTATTCCTGTTGTTGTATATAGCAATAGTTTATTCGTTTTTGTTGCTCTATAGTATTTCACTGTATGAATATAATTACATCTCAGATTATTTATCTGTTTTATTGTTGTTTCAAGGTTTTTGCTATTACAAATAGTGATGTTATGAACATTCCTGAACGTGCCTTTTGGTGCACATACTCTGGTGGATAGGAGTGGAATTGCATCTGTTGAATATGTATATGTTCAGCACTAATAAACACTGAGAATCTCCAAAGCAGTTTTAACAAATTACAGTTCCAAAAGCAGAGTGAAAGTCAATTGCTTTCTACACTCACAGGTAATTGATATTAATCTTGTCATTTTATTTGTTTCACTTTTTAAAATTTAGCTTTCCTGGTGGGTGTGTAGTAGAATCTCATAGCAATGGTGATTATCGATCTTATAAATTATTTTCACTTTCATTCTTTTTTGGGTCTATGTACAGACATCCTAAGTTTAATTTAAATTGTGTTGTTGTCCTCTCTTTAAACCAGCTAAGAAGATAAAGTAGGGACTTGACTTTTGTGGCGAAGTATGGAGAGATTATCCTTTTCAAGATCAGCAGGGAACTATAATTACAATGAAAAAGACACGATTTGATTTAATCACACAGACTCGTTTTACCACCAACTACTCCTCCAGAGGTACTTCTGAGCTCTGCAGTTCACCCTTAGTTCCAACTCCCACACAGAGTGTAAGCACAGCTGTTGTGTACAGACATTACTAGCAATTTTAGCTCAACTTCATATCAACGTGTCAGAATTCCAGTGGTAAATGAAATAATTTTTTTGTTATTACATCTTTTAAACATTTTCTCTTTTTGCAATACTTGATTACAAATGGAAAAAAAAACTAAAAACAGGGAACACTAAAATAATGCAATATTTTAATTTTCATTAGATTGATAAAATAAAACACCAAAATATGTTTGTAAAATAATCTATTTCTTATTAAAAGTATATCTCTGTTAGTACAAATGTCTTTCTCCTGTTATATTTACTTCATAATAAGAAAGACATATCTAACTTAAATTATGAGATAGTATTAAAGAAATCACATAAACAAAGTGATTTCCTGTTGGAGTTTTTCATAATAAACTGTCTCAAGGGCAAGAGGGGTATCAAAATTATTTTATACAATGCTAGCCAATAGAATTTAGCTTCCACGAAACATTTTAAGCCTACAAAAGAGTATAGAAATAGCAAAAGAAGTACTGTCACATGTATCATTCACCATTTATAATTTTAATATGTTGTCATAGTTGATTTAAAAATGCATGTCCGATAAATAAAATATTACAAATCTTAATATTTTCTTTCCTGCCCCAACAGAGAATCACTAGCCTGAATTGGTTGCAACTTATCCCCATGCCTTAGAGTAGGCACCTTTGTCTTGTTCCAGTTCTCAAGGGGAATACTTCCAGCTTGTTCCCATTCAGTATGATACTATAGATTGTGGCACAAAACAATGTAGAAGGCCTCCTCTACTCTTTACTCCATTTTCCCTAATACTATTTTACCTAACTATAATACAATAACAAATCCAAGAAATTTACATTGGTACTAACCTTATTCAAGATTGCCCCAGGTTTTCATGCATTGCCTATAAGCTTTGGCGGGTTCCATGTGGTGTTAATTCTGCAGGTGTGCAGAGGGGAAAGAGTTGAGGCTTGGGAGCTCCATCTAGATTTAAGAAGATCTATGGAGATGCCTGAATGACCAGGAAAAAGTCTGCTGCATGGGCACAGCTTTGATGCAGAACCTCTACTAGAGCAGTGTGGATGGAAATGTGGGGTTGGAGCCCCCACACAAAGTCCCCCCTGGTGTGCTGCCTAGTGGAGCTGTGAGAAAAGGCCCACCATCCTTCAGACCCCAGAATGGTAGATCCACTGACAACTTGCATTGTGCACCTGGAACGGCAACAAGCACTCAACGCCAGTCTGTGAAGGCAGCCACAGGGCTGTACCCTACAAAGCCACAGGAGCAGAGCCTCCCAGGGCCCTTGGAGCTCACCCCTTATATCATGCTGCCTTGATGTAAGACATGGAGTGAAAGAAGATTATTTTGAAACTTTGAGATTTAATGATTGCCCTGCTGGATTTCAGACTTCTGTGGAGCCTATAGCCCCTTTGTTTCAGCTGATTTCTCCCTCTTGGAATATGTATTTATCTAATGCCTGTATCCCTATTGTATCTTGGAAGTAACTACTTTTTATCGATTTTAGAGGCTCATAGATGGAAGGGACTTGCTTGACTCAGATGAGACTTTGGGCTATGGACTTTGAGTTAATGCTGAAATGAATTTAGACCTGGGAGACTTTTGAGAAAGGAGGATTTTATTTTGCAACGCGAGAAGGACATGAGATTTTGGAGGGGTCAGGAGTGGAATGACATGGTTTGGATTTGTGTACCCCCTCAAATCTCATGTCTACTTATAATCCCCAGTGTTGGAGAAGGGGTCTAAACAGTGAGTGCATTCTCCTGAAATCTCATTATTTAAAAGTGTATGACACCTCCCCTTTTACTCTTTCTCTTTCTTTGGACATGTAGGATGTGCTTGCTTCCCCTTCACCTTCCAAAGTGATTGTAAGTTTCCTGAAGCCTCCCCTGCCATGCTTCCTGTATAGCCTACATGATAACAGATAATACATGTAGCAAGCAAGAAATTGGTGTCAAGTCTGACTGAGGTTTCCTGCCTGAATGTCAGCATACTATTAATAGACATAGTTTAGTTACAAGACTGGAGGAAAAGATGGTCAAATTACACAGTTATTAGAAGTTCAGGAGGGAATTTGATGGAAAATGTGGGCTATAAATGGAAATACAAGCTAATAATTATTTATAAGTTAAGGTTTTTTTTAAGTGGATAACTTTAAGGAAAGATTTTATTTATCCTCTATATTCATATAAATAAAATGAAATAATTCGCTTACAATTAACTTTAACCCAAAAATGTATTAAATTGAAGTACAAGAAACTGCCAACATCTATCTTTTGAACTACAATGATAATATTTTATGTTTCATTCTATTTTGCACATTCACAATCTCTTATCTAAAACTTTGGAGATCCAATATATTTTATAATTCATATTCATTTATTTAAAAATATACATACATATACATAAGTTCTGTATATATATTTATAAACATACATGTACTATCTATGTAAAATACATAGATTATTTTAGTGTATATATTAAATATTATTTAATATATATTTCTCTCTCTTTGGTCATATAAGATGTGCTTCCTTCCCCTTCACCCTCCATCATGACTGTACATTTCATGAGGCCTCCCCACCCATGGCACAGGCTGTGACAGCACCCCATGATCAGGCACACTAAAATTATTTAACAAAAATGTAATAATATATACATTGGGTATTATAAATAAAGTCAATGAATAGCCTCATTCTAATTCAGAATGATTTTTGCTACCAAATAGATTATTTTAAATTTTGCTTTTCAGAGCTTTTTAGATTTTAAAACTGCCAGATGACTTTGTGGACTATAGTGGATGCAATAAATACTATGTTTTCAAATGTGCATATTTTTGCCCCATATATAAATATTTAAATAACTTATTTATACTTTATTTTTATAATGGACCACGATGTTAATGGAGATGATGAAACTACATTTTTTTCTTTTTCTTCTGATAGGATAATCAAATGGTATTGCTTAAACAATTCAAAATCAGAAATCATGACCTAGCATATCCTTAGGGGGAGACATGTGATAGCAATAAGCAATGCATGTACACACTTGTAATTCAAAGTCACTGAGGTGAAAACTGTCAAAACATTACTAAAATTGACAAGGATATATGGTTCATTAGGCTGGAAACTGATGTGTTATAAACCAGTTGGTGATCAGCTTAATACTTTGAATAAAGTTGCACATTATTAAAAAACTTATACTTGCTGTAATAATTAAATCTCACATCATGTCTTGAAGAAAGATACATGCAATTGTGGACATTTATAAAGAGACCAAACCTAGTGCCCATCAGAGCAGAATAATCAATAATCAAATTTAACATATCATTGTTTTAATTGAAAATTCCTTACAATGTTCTCACTATTGACTTTAAAGACTTAACAGTGCCAATAAACAAACTCTTTTAATTAACATAGCATTAACTTATAAATGATTCAACATTCAGAATGGTTAAATAAAATAAAAAAGTAGTTTCACCTGTAGGTGGAAAAATATTACATTTCCTGTGGTTATTTCTCCTGACATTTGAAATCTATTCATGCATGCAAAATATTTTTTTGTTATTTATACTTGGCATTGATAATCTAACAAGAGGATTGTTCTAAGTCTCTTCCCTAGTATAGTCTGTTTAAACTACTGACCTTAGTTTATTTTTAATGTAATTGCATGGCTGTATGATAATAGATGTACATGTACAAATACTATGTTAAAATTTATTGCTACAGAAATTTTTACCTGGAGGTGGAGTGCTAGAGTAGCATAAATCTGAAATGTGTGGCATTGTCTCAGAGAATGGGCAGTTGGTGAAGAAACAAATACTGTCGAAGTGGTACTGACGATGCTCTTCATAATCCTATTGTCTTTATTAACACAAAAGGTAGACTATGCTACCACCAAACTTTTCACATATTTTAAAGCAGCCTTTGTCAATTTCTTTGGCAGTAGGGACTGGTTTTGTGGAAAACAATTTTTCCTTGGACTGGCAATGCAGGGAAGCAGACGGTTTTGGGATGAAACTGTTCTGCTTCAGATCAGGCATTAGATTCTCGTAAGGAGTGAGCAGATCCCTCACATGCACAGTTCATGTTAAGGTTCAGGCTCCTTTCAGCATCTAACGCTGCCACTGATCTGATAGGAGGCAGAGCTCAGGTGGTAATGATCTCTTGCCTGCTGCTCACCTCCTGCTGTGTGGTTCAGACCCTAATAGTCCCTGAACTTGTATCTGGCCACTGGCCCCAGGGTTAGGGACCTCTGTTATAGAGGAATTTATTAGCAAAAGTTTCAAAAATTGAATGTTTTTATTGCTTTTAGTAAAACTCTACAAGGTAAGATGGAATCAGAAAAAAAATTACATAATTTGTAGACAAATATGGAAGGAGAAACAGTCCGGTTAAGAGAAGTTTTCATTTAGCCACAAGTTGAGGAAGACATGTGTCTGGCATAGAGACCAGTAAGCAAAACATTCTCCAAGCTGAAGAACTGACAAGATGAGAAGTCTGGCTGTGGATAGTTTCAGAAGATATTTGAAAGAAAGAGAGAGAGAGAAGCAAAAACAAAAACCTACATTTCTAGAGAATTTGTTGCAAAATAAATCACAAAACTTTTCTGCAAAAAGCTTTGGATGGCTCTATCCTTAAAGCAGCACCAGTTTCCAAAACTATGCTAGCAGAATGTAGACTTTGAAACCTATGATTCCAGATACACTTAGAATCATAAAGACTAGAATAATATTCTAGCAGAAGGAATGACATGATTTAGTTAACCAGAATATGTTAATTTAACTATAAAATAGAACATAGTCACCTTAGTTAGGATCATATGTCTACATTGCTCCATGGGGGAAAAATAAATTTGTCGGAGCCAATACTTCAGGGGAGGGGTGGTCTTTTTATCATAACTGAAGAGCATGCACCCTAAAAACACAAAAGGAAACTTCCAGCTTATGGTAAATAATGTTTAAGATTATATGTATATCATAAAGTAAGTAGATTAATAAATGAAAGGGAGAGGATAGTACTGTTAATTAAAAGCAGAAAAAGGAATGTGTACCACTAACTAAAACAAAAAGAATTGTGGCAGACTGATGCTTCCAAAATAAACTAAAAAATAAAAATAAATTAATAAATAAATAAGGCATGAGAGAACTGAAGACATGAAGGGGCAAGATCACAGAGTAGGCAGAACATTTCTATTTGGGGTATTTGCTGTTTGTGGATGCCAGGAAAATATGAAATATGTAGGAATATCCTTTAGAAAATGTATGCAAGATTAGTAAGCTGAAATCACAAATACTGATGAAAGAAACGAAAGAAAACCTAAATACTGCATTCACTAATTGCAAAACTTAAAACATTGATTTGCCTTAAGTGGATGTATAGATTGTATACAGTCTGGAAGGAAATTCTAGCAGGGACAACCATCTAAATTAGATGTATATGGAAAAGCAAAGGAAATACAATAGCCAGAGAAACTTTTTAAAGGAAAATAGAAGACTTGCAGTACTTAATTTCAAAATTTACTATAAAGCTATAGCAATCAAAAGAGTCTGGTATTTGCATAAAAATGTTCTAATATAACAATAGAATGGAATGGAAAACCTGGAAATAAACCCAAACTTACATTGTCATATAATTTTTTTAAGGCAACAATAGAATCCAAAAAATACTTTCAACAGATGTTCATAATAAGGGAAAGAAAACAACTTAGATGCCTACCTCACACCATCTACAGCTATTAATTGCAGCTAAGTCATCAACCAAAGCATAAAACCAATTATAATAACTCTAGAAAAAAAAATACTATGAGCATATTTTCATGGTTTGGTGTAGGCAAAATTTTCTTTAGATATACATAGAAAACATTTAGTAAATTAACCTTCACCTAAAAATTTCTGGTCACCAAAAGAAACACACAAAAACAAATACTAGACGTGGCTATTCAGTTCCCAAAGACAATATTGTTTTCCTACTTCTAAAATAAATGTTTTAACTGAATAAGTTATAAGAACATTTTTTTGATTTTCATTTTTGTAGATCAGGTAAGTTTCACTTAGTATTTTTCAGTGTGGTCTTTAACTATGTAACCCCCATGATCCAATTCGTTAATTCCAGGACTTTACTACTTGAACAGTCTTGAATGATTCACCCTGGAAATCTGCACATTAGCTAGAATCCCAGGTGCTTCCTATTTGCATTAAATTTGAAACTCTTTAGACAGAAACCATGCTATGAAGGCCAGTAGAATTTATAGCTCATCATCTCTTCAGAATCATTAGATTCACCCAATAACGCTTATTGCTTTCCGCTTCCCACTTTCTGACGATCTTATTCTCTTTTCTGGCTTTCATGGCTTTGGTGCTCTATTTCTATAATTCTGTAGCCCTATAATCCTATCATAATCAAGTAATGTCTTATTTATTTATTCACTATTTGTAAATGTTCATTGGGTTGTACCCTAAATAAAATAATAAGTATTAACACTATTATTGACATTACTAATTTCAAATATGCTTACTATTGTATATTCTACAATAACAAAGAAAACCATTTTTTCTTTCCCTGGATAGCATCCAAAATATCTGGAGCACAACCCTTTTGACAGCAATCCCTTCTCACCTTCTATTCATACTTCTTCTTGGGCCATAATAAATACTAGGTATTACATTTTTCTAATAAATAAAATACTGAATATTGAAATAATGATAACAAACACACAATTCCCACCATTTATAAAATAATTTTGGATGTATATTTTGTTGTTCTATCCAATGAAACATTGGTTTGAATAAACACAATCTTTATAGATGAGGAAACTGAGTCACAGAGAAATTAATAGAACGGATTGTAACATTTCTGCCAGTGGAGTCACTAAACAAGTAGAATGAGTTGTGGCAGAAGCAAGGCTTGATATTGGTCTTTCATCGATTCAAATAATTTACACTGTCTCTTGGACTTTTTAACACAATTTGTTTTTCAAAATTGCTCTTGATACTTAATTTACTTGAGTGCACTTACGAAAGAATATTGCAGAGAACAGGACACACAAATATTTTTTATTGGTTAGAACTTTTATTAAGCATTTACATGGAAATGAGA
The DNA here is from genome assembly GCF_001604975.1 of Cebus imitator. Taxonomy (NCBI): domain Eukaryota; kingdom Metazoa; phylum Chordata; class Mammalia; order Primates; family Cebidae; genus Cebus; species Cebus imitator. Next base: position 1,043,968 of record NW_016107608.1, read on the forward strand.
AATCATGTTATGTAAATGACAAGGAAATGAGTATTATAATATTGCTCTTGCACTTTCCTAATAAGTATTAAATGTCAATATTAGAATAGTTTTACCAGTCTTCAATGTACAGTGATGGTCTTAAAGAACTCTGAATATGGTCAGTATCTTTGTCTAACCAAACAACAAAACCTTACTGTTAAACATTAATTTTAGAGAAAGTTCAGAGATTTCACTGTGATGGTAGCAAAGCAAACTCAATACAAGAACATAATTTTATGCTGGAACTCAACTGTGCAAAGCAAATCTATTCTTCACTGTAACTATCATTATGCAAGCAACCATCACCCAAGGGTATACAGATCATTCTAGGTCTGTTCATCCCTGGCAATACAACAGGTTATGAAGCATTTGTTAATCTTCGAATTGTAGCTAGGAAATTTGATTTTAACGATCATCATGCGTCGTAGTATGGACTTTTATTTTCAGGATAACTTTAACCCTGGAACCTTCTTTTGTTTCTCCCATATAAGGGACAGCAGCTCCAAATCTTAGATAAAGTGAACTGAGTGCCTTACATAAAAGGACAGGTGTTCCTACTTTCCTGTTAATGACTCCCCGAGTGTGGATGATGATGATCCTTATCAGTCATTACTAAATTTACTTCACAGAAATTAAGAATTAAATTACCGTTTCAAGGCTCATTGGGTCTTGTTAAATTTGTTGAATTGCTCACATGTGTGTGTCTTGTCCTCCATGGGGTATCTGTAAAGCAGGTGTTTCAATTCATTGAAAGTTTGCTGCATTCTATTCCGCCCAAAGATTATTATACAATTGTGTTTGAATTCCAGGTAGGGTTCTTATGTTTGAAGATCACACTTCAAATAGTCATATTTGACTATTCAAGTTTAGCATAAAGAGGAATAATATGGAAATGGTCTCTTATGGGAGCTTTTAAAAAAGAGTAGTGAATGTGAAATTCAAGGGCAGATAGGGACCACATTCCAAACTTAATATCTTTCTCACTTGTCTCAGCATTCTGATGCCAAACAATTCCAAATACAAGTGAAAATGGAAAGATCTTTTGCATTTTTATCCATGCCTGTGGGGACGTGTCTTCTAATGCTCTAAAAGCACAACTCATTTCTCTTTGAATGCAGGGGATATTAAACCAGATAGAAATTACTGCTGTTGTGTAAGTCTTCCCTGCCCTCTTTGTCCATATACTCTCTCTTTGGCAAGAAGAAAGTGCCCCAGACAATGTCACCTTCAATTTAATGTTCTCCTTTGAAAACCAAAACCAAATCAAACTGCATTTTTAAGCACAAAAAAGAACAAGATTCAGAATCAGATCAAATAACAGCCTGGGCTTTAAAACAAATGTTTATATTTCTAAATCAGCCACTTTTAAATAGAATTAGAGAATCTTATAGCATTTGAAAGATCAATTAATATGTCTGATATTTATTTTATATCATGACGTTCTATAATTTGTGCTACATTTATATTGAAATTTTAGATACAGGATGAACTTTCACAGTAAATGTCTAACATAATTATAAAGAAAAGCAATGACACACAAAAAAAGAAAAAAATGAGAATGGATTTCTGCTTCTTTATTCCCAGTGTAGTTTTCTCTCCACCAAGTAAGAGTGCCTACATTTAAGAAAGAGAAAAAATGGCTTATCTGAAATTCATAATAATAGCCATAATAAATAAAAACCAGAAGCTACTTACAGTGATAATAATAACAATAATAATTACTCAAGAACTGTTTTATTATCCCTGTGGACAGTGTCAGCAATTTTTCTTAGATTTATGAAACTGTAAATAAGAAATGAGTGAAGTAAATGACTTAATGGTCAAAAGGTGAGCTTCTAGCAAAATACTAAAGAAGCAAATGATTGACAACCCACCTTTAATAGCTAGGAGGTTAGTACAGCAGAACCTCCTGCCATTTGGCTACACATTTCATTTTTGAGGTGTACTAGTCCATTTTCACACTACTATAAAGAACAACCTAAGACCGGATAATTTATAAATAAAAGAGGTTTAACTGACTCACGGTTTTGCATGGCTGAGGAGATCCCAGGAAACCTACAATCATGGTAAAAGGGGAAGCAAGGCACATCTGACATGGCAGCAGGAGTGACCAAGTACCACACTTTAAAACCATCATCTTTCATGAGAACTCATTATCACAAAAACATCATGGAAAAACCAGCCCCATGATCCAGGGAAAGACTTTCCTTGACTTGTGGGGATTGCAATTTGAGATGAGATTTGGGTGTGGGGAGATGCAGAGCCAAAACATACCATTTTGCCTCTGATCCCTCCCAAATCTCATGTCCTTTTCACATTTCAAAACCAGTCATGCCTTTGCAACAGTTCCCCAAAGTCTTAACTCCTTCCAGTATTAACTCAAAAGTCCAATTCCAAAGTCTCATTCGAGACAAGGCAAGTCCCTTTCTCCTAATTAGTCTGTGAAATCAAAAACAAGTTAGTTAATTCCAAGACACAATGTGGGTAATGGCATTAGGTAAATGTTTTCATTTTAAATGAGAGAAATTGACCAAAACAAAGGGGCCACAGGCTTCATGCAAGTCTGAAACCGAGCAGGACATTCATTAAAACTTAAAGCTCTGAAATAATCTCCATTGACTCCATGTCTTTCATCCAGGTCACGCTGATATAAGAGGTGGGCTCCCAACGCCTTGGGCAGCTCTGCAGGGTACAGTCCCTATGGCTGCTTTCCTGAGCTGGCATTCAGTGCCTGTGGCTTTTCCAAGTATGTAGTGTAAGCCATCCGTGGATCTGCCATTCTAGGGTCTGGAGAATGGCGGCCCTTTTCTCACAGATCCACTAGGCAGTGCCCCGGTTGAGACTCTGTGTGGGGGCTCCAACCCCACATTTCCCCTGTGCGTTGCTCCAGTAGAGGTACTCCATGAGGGATCTGCCCCTGTAGCAGACTTACACCTGGTCATCCATGCATTTCCATACATGCTCTGAAATCAAGGCAGAGGCTCCGAAAGCTCAGCTCTTGTCTTCTGTGCACACAAATGCCCAACGTCATGTGGAAGCTGTCAAGGCCTGGGGCTTTCCCCCTCTGAAGCAACAGCCTAAGCTCTACCTTGGCCCCTTTTAGCCATAGCTGGAGCTGGAGCACCTGAAATGCAGGGTGCCGTATCCCAAGGCTGCACAGAACAGAAGGGCCCTGAGCCCAGCCCATGAAACCATTTTTTCTTTCTGTGCCTCCCACCTGTGATGAGAGAGGCTGCCTTGAAGATCTCTGAAATGCCCTGGAGACTTTTGCTCCGTTGTCTTGGCAATTAACATTCAGCTCTTTGTGACTTATGCAAATTTCTGCATCATTCTATCACCTGGTCAGGCTGCAAATTTTCCAAACTTTTATGCACTGTTTCCCTTTTAAACATCAGTTTCAATTTCAGATCATCTCTTTGTGAAAGTATAAGACTGTATGCTTTCGGAAAAAGCCTGACCACATCTTGAATGCTTTGCTCCTTAGAAATTTCTTCTGCCAAATAACCTAAATATTCTCTCTCAAGTTCAAAGTTCCATGGATCCCTAGGGCAATGGCAATATGCTGCCAGTCTCTTTTCTGAAGCATAGCAAGAGTGACTTTAACTCCAGTTCCAAAAAATTTCCTTTTCTCCATCTAAGACTTCGCCTGGACTCTAGTATCCACATTACTCTTGGCATTTTCGTCAAAATTATTCAACAAGTCTCTAGGAAGTTCCAAACTTTCCCACATCTTCCTGTCTTCTCCCAAGCCCTCCAAACTGTTCTAATGTCTACCTGTAACTCAGTTCCAAAGTCACTTCCGCATTTTCAGGTTATCTTTATAGCAGTGCCCCGCTATCTCAGTAGCAATTTTCTGTAGTAGTCCATTTTCACACTGCTACAAAGAACAAATTGAAACTGGATAACTTATAAAGGAAACAGGTTTAATTGACTCACAGCTCCTCATGGCTTGGAAGGCCTCAGGAAACTTAAAATAATGGTGGAAGAGGATGCAAGGAATGTCTTACACAGCAGGAAGAGAGAGAGAGAGAGAGAGAGAGTGAGGGACTGCCACACTTGAAAACCATCAGCTCTCATGAGAACACATTCACTATAGCAAGAACAGCATGGGGGAAACCTCTTCCTCCATGATCCCACCACATCCTATCAGGTCACTCACTTGACATGTGGTGATTACAATTTGAGACGAGATTTGGGTGGGGAGGCAGAACCAAACCATATCACAAGGCAATATTTAATGTCAGGGATCAATTTATGGGAAATAGTTATTATTACTTTAAACATTTCTGCTGTTTCTTTCTCTCTTGCTGCTTTTTCTTGTATTCCCATTAAATGTCTGTTACACCTTTTTAGTTGTCCCATAGTTCTTGTATATTCTGCCCATTTTTTGTTCTCTTTGCTTTTTGAGTTTTGGCAGTTTCTATTTGCCATATTCTCAAGCTCAGAGATTTTCTTTCTCAACTGTGTGTTATCTACGAATGAGCTCATCAAAATGATTCTACATTTTGGTCACAGTGTTTTCTATCTAGCATTTTATTTTAAATCACTCTCAGAATTTCCATCTCTCTGCTTACGTTATCCATCTGTTATTGCATGTTGTCTACTTTTCCCATAAAAACACCTAACATATTAGTTATAGCTATTTATATGCCCTTGTCTGATAGTTCCAACATCCTTGCCATGTTTGGTTCTAATGTTTGTTCAGTATCTTCAGACTGTGTTTTTTGCCTGCTGTATGGCTTATAATTTCTTATTAAAAGTTGATCAGGATGTACTTGGTAAAATAAACTTCACTTAATAGGACTTTAGTAAAGTAATGGTAGACAGAGGGAACCTTCTGTAGTGCTGTGATTATGTCTCAGTCTTTCTTTTGGTGAGCCTGTGACAGGGGGCTTTGGACTTCACCAGTCCCTATACCTCCCTTGGGTGAGAGGGGATGGCTATAGGGGGCTGCAGTTGAATATTTCTCTTTCTCCACCTGATTAGCTCTGATAAAACCACAGAAGGTCAGTCTCTGACAAAATAGTTTCTCCTGAGGGCAAACCTTATTAAGAAAAACAGAATGCAGTTGTTGTATTTTAAAATTGTTCCTTTTTCTCTTCCTTCCAGAAGTATTAGGGAATATTTTTTTCTCAAATACTCTCTGTGAAACTAGATCTAGTCCCCAGAGGTAAAACTCACAAAAGTGTAGGAAGTCCCCCAGTGACTGGTCCCGTTGGTTTTAAACTCAGACTCATCCACACTAAGCCTCCAGCAATTAATAAATTACAGGTTACGTTTTGCTGTTCCAGTGCTGGATCCTGTGATGGTTTCTGCCCATAAGCCTTTGCTGTGGTAAATCGTGATTCTCTGTATCCACCTGCTTGTCTCCTGAGTTTTAGGGTCAGCAATTTGCCCTGTGATCTCAATTCTCTGACTAATCTGAGGTTTTTTTTTTTTTTTTTNTTTTTTTTTTTTTCAGTTTGTTCATCCTTTTATTTGTTAGGATAGAGTGGTGACCTCTAAGTTTGCATGCCAGATTGAAAGGTTATAAAATAGTTTTAATCATAATAATTTATAAGATAATTTTGCAAATGACACAAAAAAGAATTTTTCACTGCAGGATTTGATTAAAAACACTGATTCAGGAGACAGTTCAGACGTTTCCAACATTAACATGTTTCAGATGCTGGCCTAGCTTGTTTAGTTTTTAATCCACTGGATCCAGGTTCCTTACAGTGTTATTGCACCTTCTTCTTTTTCTATTTTTTTTCTAAGACAGTAAAATAAATCGATATAAATCTTATAAAATTAATAACAAACATTGCCTTAAGATCCATTAATATTGCTAATGAAACAGTTTCTGAGGTCTCTTGAAAGACATTCAAAACTCATAATGAATTTGGAATAAAGTATCCGATAATCAATGTTAAAAAAAATGCATTGAAATTCAGCTCATATAGCCTCCTAAAAATTACCAAGGAATACATAATTTACACAAAAATACATTTATAACTCTCCATTTTTCTATGGCTACTTTTCCTTTGTCGAGTGTTTCTTAATCTCTGTACAAAGAAAGAAAAAAATTTTTTTTTAAATCTCTGTACAAAGGTATCCAAAATAAGGTGAGGAAGTTAAGATTTTTACAAAATAAATCACACTAGGAAGCCACTTAATAATTTAATATGACCACATATTAAGTAGTGATGGATTTTTATTCATATTTTAAGTAGCTAATTCAAATAAATATATGTTCACAAATACTGCAATTAATGGAAGAACATATAATCATTTGTAGAGATATTTTAATGACCTTGCTTTGTTCTTTATATACATTCAATGATCTATTTTTTCTTGATTTTAGAATTTTGAAGTACATTTTATACTTAAATTACACAGATTACCTCTATTTTACAAAAACAAAAATGAAAAAGAAAGGTGAGAATGTTTCTAGAAAAAAAAGAAAATTGTTAATTAAATCATAGTGTTTTTTCTAATAATTATTTTACTTTTTGCAACTACCATGAATCTCTATGTGTTTGAATAAACACATGAATTTGTTACATCTACCTAATTGCTATATGCCTTTAAAAATGCAATTAGATTTCCCCACTTTGTAACTCTCCACAGGCAATAAAACCTTATATTCCAAATAAGTAATATACTGGTAATAAACATAAAAACAAAGGTCTCCTTTAAATCTTCCAATTCATTTTTAAAATCTCTAAATATATTAATGTTTTTACCATAATGTTTTAGGAGTTCTTCAGATACATTTTTAAACAAACATGCAAACATCCAAACTATTAGATCTTTATCTAATTTAATTTATATAAAATTTAGATATTATAGGTTTTACTTTTTCTGTCACTTTGATTTTTCTTCATAATTTTTTAATCAATTATCTAATTTATCTCTATCATTTGTGTTGTCCTTGTTAAGACTTTCAAAGTGTGTCACAGTTATTCTTTGCTTTTCCCAGATTAATCATACTGTAACTTTCATCCCTGGAAGCACCCTTTAAATACATCCCAAACTAAATGTCAATCCAATGACGCTTTTCTGTCACTTAGGTTTAATCAATAGCCCCTAATGGGAGAAAAAAATCAAGATACGACTGCTTATACATGGTTCCAAGCTATGGGTTTGAAATACAAATTCCTTTGTAGTTTAGATTCTACCCATCTTAGAGAATACTTTCTAAAATTTTAGTGCCAAGAAAATTGTAATCTCTGAGTCATATTTGTCCAAAATTCTCACATTTAATTTGGAGAGGTCATATATGAAATATAATTTGTCCCAATAATGACAAATCTCTTGATACTTAGAGAATGGACCGATTAATTGTTACAGGGTTTCACTTACTGAGAGTGGTATGTGGAAAGATGATTGGACCATCACTAGACACTCAAATACACAAAAACTGCAAAATCAAAATTTCAATGTAATCTTTGCAATATTTCAGTTTTAGTTTCTGCAATATGACAATGATCAAATTTGGAATTATTGTCCATGTATATTTGTGACATAATATTTAATATCAGTACCATGGGCAATTTCAATCATTAAGAGAAAATTTAGGCAACTTCCTTAAGCTCGCATATATTCCCCAGATAAGTGGACATAAATAATTTTAGTTTACATTGACCCTCTACTGTTGTTTTCTATTTTGTTCAAGGGATGTGTTTAGCTAGCCAATATAACTTGTTAACACAGTGAATTTCCTAGCAGTGATTCAGTAGCTGTGGCAACAATCAGCATGGGAACACCTAAATGCTATAGATGGGTTCCTATTGATTGCTGTAAAAACACAGAAATAAATGTGAACTCTAAAAATCTATTTACAGCCATAGATGTAATCCTTAAGTACAGTTTGCTGATTTTCAGCTGGCTTTGCTTGAGCAACTCTTTTCCTTCAAGGGCACCTATTACACAGCAACATTTGTAATGGAGCCTTCAGTTGCAGTGTATTTGGAAACACCTATCTTTTAACATAGAAAGTATGTTAACAATCACTTTCTTGACAATCAATATAATGAACCCACTTGGTCAGGCTTTAATTTATACCCATGTTTTATTATACTAATTATATTATGACAATTGTATACTGATAATATAATTGGTCAATGTTTGTGTATCAGACCATCATGTTAGGAGCACAGTGGCAAATTGAAAAACCCATTGGAATGATAAGATTTAAATAAAATTCATCTTCTGATACTTCCTGAACACGTGTCATTCATCAAGCTCAGCTTCTTTGAGTTTTAGGTTTTTTTTGTCTGTTACCATTTCTAGCATTATAAATTCGAGAACTCCAGAATTCTATGACAGCTTAAAGATCCTTTATGCTAATATCTTTACAAATCTTTACAAATTGAAGCCCAGTATCTGGGCTCAATTACAGTCCTCTTTCTTGCATAAGGATAGCTGCTAAGAGAGAAGTAACAGTGGTGGTATTCCCAAATTTAAAAACGGGTAAAGTAAGATAACTCAACAGGAAAAACTAATGACAAGCTAATTAGAACACTTACTTTAAATAATCATTATTCCTCAATAATGTGTACTGGTTTGGTAATGTGTTAGTTTGCTAAGGGTGCTATAGGAGTGTTTATAAGTCACAAAATATAAACAATGGAAATGTATTGTCTCAAAGTTTTGGAGGCTAAAAGACCAACATCAAAAAGTCAACAGAGTTGATACTTTCTGAGGGCAGAGTGGAAAAATCTGTTTCATACCTGTTTTCTAGCTTATGCTGTTTTTCTGGCAATGTTTTGCATTCCTTTGCTTGTAGAATCATCACCAGAGTCTCTGCCCTACATTTTTTATGGCATTCTCCCCTGTATATAATCCAGTGTTCCCAATTTTTCCCTTTTTGTAAGGATATCTGTCATACTTAGTAGGAGCACATCCTAATGACCTCATCATAACTAATTATTATCTTCAATGACCTATTTCCAAAGAAGATCACATTCTGAGGTAGTGGGGGTTAAGATTTCAACATATAAATTTGAGGAGGAGCACAACACAACTCATAACAGGTAGAATACAAATTTAGCACACAAGGATGTTGCAGCATGAATTACTAACACTCCATTTGGTAAAAAGTAAATGCTCCCTGAAATATTCAGTAATTTCTCGCTCATAGTCCCATTGATTTTGAAATGATTATTTTTCTCCAGAAAAAACATATTTTAAATGTCACCTAGAAATTAATTATTTTCCAAGCTATTTGGAATAATAATAGTATTGACATCTTTATGACCAAAACATAGAAAGTCTGTCAGATGCCCGAATAAATAAATAAATAAATAAATCTGCTACTAGGCATCTAATGTGTCAAATCCCAGCACTTTAGTCGTTATTCCTTAATGCTGGCAGTTAATAAAATTAACATATTAAGCCTGGATAGCGTTCAGCTCCAGACTTTGGCAGGAATTTACAAAAGCTAAACTTTTCTCAAGATTTAGTGATGATGACAATTAAAAAAGAAACAAGTAAAGTTCATGGAATAAAATCTCAAACTTGCCACGCCGCAAGTTATATGAACACACACATGCATATTTACCTGAACACCTTAAGAAGCAAAACTTGTGTCCCGTGTTACCACTGAGAAAGGAAACCCTCTGGTGAAATTTCATTAATAATAAACCCTTGGACTGCCCAATTCAGATATCAGAAGACTCATTAAATGCAAACTCAGAGGTCTTAATGATAGTGTGGAAGTTTATGCCTTTGGTAGCTGAGATGAATTTTATTTCCCTGAGCTTTATGAGGGTAATATGTTGTAAATGTGTAGTCAAGTAATAGATAAGCCTGCTACTTTAAGGCTGTAGCTGTAGACATTTGCTTGAGAGCAAAAGGGCTTGGGGCATGGTTTTATAGAGGGGCTATATTTCATCACAATATCCTTCCACTCCAGCTTATAATAGTAAATACAGTTGAGCTCATTTAAAAATCTCCTCAAAGACTGTGGAGAAAAAGAGAGTTCTGACTCACCAGTCTTACCAATAGCTTTTTTTCTCGTTTAGCACTTTCTCCACTGAATAAATAATAACCAGAAACATTAACAATTTGGAAGTAATATTAGCTCCTTCAGGCCATCCAAGTGTCCAAACGTGTCACTTTTAACTATGGAGTCATTGCAGAATCCTTTTTACCTCTGTTATATGTCATATTTATCAAGATGTGCTCATCTTTCACAACATTTTTATCACCACATAATCATTTTATTCAACTTTTTAAATTATTTTTGATATCTTTTATTTGTAATTTATAGCAATAATTACTTTAGAATGTCTTGTCTTCAGGGAGCCAAACTCTCCAACGTGATTTCATTAAAATTTATAGAATAAAGAATAGGGAACATAAAAAAGCACTAAGTAAGTGATCTGAGCTGTTTATGGATCTAAGTCAGGAAAAGCTTATGTCTGTGTGAATTCACACTACTGTAGTGTTTTCCTGAAGACAACTACTAGGTATAGTAAGAATATACTATAATATAAAACATGATATAATAAGCCAGTATTAGTATATTATAACACACTTCAAAAGAGTGAGAGTGGAAAAGTGGACTAGGCACCATTTAGAATAAATTATAATAGCCAGGCTCGGTGGCTCACACCTGTAATCCCAGCACTTTGGGAGGCCGAGGCGGGTGGATCACGAGGTCAAGAGATCAAGACCATCCTGGTCAACATGGTGAAACCCCGTCTCTACTAAAAATACAAAAAATTAGCTGGGCATGGTGGCACGTGCCTGTAGTCCCAGATACTCAGGAGGCTGAGGTAGGAGAATTGCCTGAACCCAGGAGGCGGAGGTTGTGGTGAGCCGGGATCGCACCATTGCACTCCAGCCTGGGTAACAAGAAGGAAACTCCGTCTCAAAAAAACAAAAAAATTATAATAAAGTAATTAACAAGTATTTGATATGCATAAGGGGCCAGGCACTGTGCTAGGTACTTTGTACAGATATGATAGTAATATTTGCAACAATTGTGCCAAGTTGGTGATATTGTTATTTACAAATTGAGCTCAAATGAGCAAGCACAAAAGTATCTTTTTAACCTTCTCCCTCATGAATGTATATAAATAAAATAAATCAAGATATGGAATCTCAGAAGTCACTTTTCAAGAAAGTATTTGATTTTGATATTAGATTGAAAGCACTGAAGTGCAATTGAAATAACATGGTTTAGAGAATAATAAATGAATTTTTCTTATTTTTGCATCTGTCCTCGCACTAATAATCGCAAGAAGAAAAGCAAAAAAAAATTCCAATTTAAGATTTCTTTTAAAAAATTTCTTTAAAAAGTCACTGATGGCCTTCTTTATGTCAAATGCCTTGTGATGAAAGTCATAAAAGAAACAAGCCATTTCAGATATGTGGAAATATAATGCAATTAATCAGTCGGGTTTGCTCAAAAACCTTTACCCACCTTTTAAAATCCTCAGTGACAGTAAATGCAAGTTGAATAGTCAGTGTAGGCAAGTGGCTATTGGATTGACCAATTATAAAATTACAGGGTACTTTATTATACGGAGTTTCAGTGTCTACCTCACTTTTAACAACTTATCAGTGCTTAGTTATACTGGGAACACTCACCTGTCTTGAAATTTTCTCCTTGCTTAACTTTCAAGCATCATTCTCTTCTTTGCCTTCCAGTTCTCTCAACACTATCCTCTCTCCCTCCCTCCCACCCTCTCTCTCTCTCTTTCTCTTTCTCTTCTTTTCTTTTCCTTTCTCCTTCCTTCCTTCCTTCCTTCCTTCCTTCCTTCCTTCCTTCCTTCCTTCCTTCCTTCCTTCCTTCCTTTCTTTCTTTCNTTCTTTCTTTCTTTCTTTCTTTCTTTCTTTCTTTCTTTCTTTCTTTCTTTCTTTCTTTCTTTCTTTCTTTCTTTCTTTCCTGTTCCTCCTTCTTTCAGGAAGTGATTACTTTTATACTAGACATTCCTTAACTGCTCGTATAAACCAAGATATTATTTATGTCCCTTTCCATTTTACTCCACACAGCTTCCTCAAAGTGAGTGAGCTCATCATTTCTCCCACTGTGAACTTCTCTTTATTTCCACCTTAGAGTGAATGATGTTGCTAATCACTTTTGTACCAAAATCTGAAATAAAAGTTTTGCTCTTGATTCATCCCTCTCCTTTATCTCATCATACTGCAATAGTCACAAAGTTTCCTTTCTCTTATCTCTAAATATATCTCAAAGCAATTCTTTCTTTTGCCTTCATCCATACTGCTTTTTTCCCAGCTTACATTATTTCTTACCCAGATCTATGTTATATATTTTATTCAGAAATTTATGAGGAAAGAAGAATCAAATAGCCTCAGGAGTGGAATCACATACATGAAATCCTAGCTAGCATTCACTGTACTCCCAGATTCGGTGAGACCTGTCACATTTCTTCTGGGCTACTGTATTTAAGTCTTCATCATGCAGGAAGACTGCTTATGCCTACACTAAATACGAAACCTGAGTGAATCTGAATAAATAATAGCCATCAACCAACTTATTACTCATGTTATTCTTCATAGCCCCACAAATAGCGTGGGTTAATGGAGTCACATTTGAAGGAAGAAAAAAGGAAAGGAGCATATATTGTTACTGATTCAATGTCTGACTATCCTGGGTACATTATTTCTGTTATTTTGCTACACTACACAGCTTTTGAGGGCAAAGTTTGTGTCCTGTTCAGTTCTATGGCTTCAGCACTATGTTTCTAACATAATAAATATTCAATAAAATTTACTTATTAATTAGTGAAGTTTTGTAACAACTTTATGAAGTAGTTCTACTACTATAAACATTTAACAGATGAGCATATCAATATTTGAAGAATTAATCTATACTAAGTTTTACTCATTTATTCAATTTTGGAAAGTTCCCATGTCCTGTGAGGATATATGACTTGTCTGCATAAGACAAGTCAAAGTTGCTATACCCACAAATTTCAAAATCCAGTGAAGCAGAAAGGACAAAACAAGAAAAAGATGGATGGATGAATAAGGACAGCATCCTGTTTTACACACTATTCTTATTTCTAAGGTGACCTAAAAATTCACAGATTAGCCAACAACCAGCCATTTAGCAACAGTTTATTGGTACCTATAGAGATATCTAAGCAATTTTTCAGATTGTGATAATCTCTATGAATAAAATAAAATAGGATTATGTTACAGATTGATTGAGGAGAAGTAGGATAATATTACATGTTATAATCAGGAAAGGGGAATCTCAGGTGAGGACATTTGTATGAACAGCGAAGGAGTAAATCATGTGAAAATCTGGGGGAAGGGGGCTCCAAAGAGATAAATAAATGCAAATGCTCAAAAAACGAAAAGAATGCCACAGTGGCAGGTCCTAGTGAGTATAAAAAGGGTGGGATCTGATAAAGTCCTATTCATAACTTGATTTAAAAAGGAAGAGCAGAATCTGATTCCAAAGGCCATGTTGTTATAGGTCAATTCAGCCGCCATCTAAAAACTTAGTGTAAAATTTTATTTATCTTCTTGGAAAACAGATGTATATACTTATGGTTATTTTGTATATTGGAGTTGTAAATGTCAAAATAATATCCTAGTGAAGTAAACTTACAGAGCAGATCATCAAAGATTAATTTATGTCCAATTGTAAACATAAAAAATTTGGAAATTGAAATCGTCTATGTGTGCATGCTCATATAAATCTTTACTATGAAAATATAGAAAAGATTAATATCTGTGTTTATATATATTTCATAGCGATAATTTCCAAAGCCTACATTTTCTTTCAAGAGTCTTCTGAATTTAGAAACGTTATGTTATTTTAACATCCCCTAGTGGTTCTTTGATAAAATTGGGGGATTGCTTGACAAATTTAAAATGTAAGTCTAAGTAAATACATCTTCTTCTCAGAATAAAGTGTATATTCCATTTACTCCAAGCAAAAAGAAAAATAAAAAGGTAAAACAAAATAGGACAAAATAAAGTCACTGTTTATTCATATAAGATACCAACTTATTAAAAGAGATAAAGCAACTTTCCTTCAAAATATACAATATTTGACATTCACTTCACTAATTTGAAAATAAAAGTTACTGTCTAAATATCATCAGCTATGGATTTCTCTTGACACTTAACTGGAAGCAATAATGTAATTGACTAGTTTTTCCTTTTATGAAACCCTATTTCTATCAGAAATGTGTAAGAGTGGAAAAACAAAAAAGTTTAAAATCCCACAATAACAGATATTTGCAGGCTTTTCATCCATAGGCAATATATTTTTGCCAAATAATTATAGAAAATTAGTAAAAGAACATGTATTTATCTTTTCAAAGTTACACTTGGATGACCTGTGGTACAGAGTTGTTAGGTTACAAAGGAAGTGTGGAGTCAATCTAAGACTCCCAGGTATCCTATTTGCTAACTTTCTGCTACTTGCATTCAATGATGGCCCTCCTAATTTTTTGTCTTTTCTTTTTTTCTATCTGAGCAGTTATACATCTTTCAGAATCTATCTATTAATTGACATGATATTTATGAGTAATTGTGACATGTACCTTCTTCTCTTGTGACTCTTGAAGATGCAAGAGCTGTTCTAACCATCTTAAATACACTTGAAAGGGGAGCTTTATAATCTCCAAGCTTGCTACAAAAGAGAATGAAACAAATGAGTCTTGATTCTAGCCCTACATCTGTTGTATATATTTAATTCCAAAGATTTTTATTCTTTCCACACATTCATGGCATCTGTGGCCACTTGCTTACATTGTCAACTATCAATTCACAGCCCAGTTTCATTAACATATCCATAGATGGCCTTTAATAAGGCTTAAAGACTTTTGAGAAAACCCAAGCAACCAATTATATAATCCATCTACACAATTTCAAATGGACTAGATTATGGAAGATGATAAATATGCTGATGACGTGACTTACAATATATACCTTCCCCTGTTAGAGAGGTTGAGATATAAATTGTTCTATGTTTAGAGCTTCACTAAAATACATAAGTATTTATCTGGGTGAAAAAGAGCTCATTTTCTTCACCCTTAGTGGTAGAAGGGGTATGCATTTTGTTCAGCTGATTTGGTTTTATGCTCTCATGCTCAGGTTGAAAAGTATAAATGTACAATAATAAAGTAATGATAACAGCTATGTTCCCTTTTCCATTTCTACCTTAATAGCTCTAGGTAGGTAATTTTACTGTGTATATAAATCATTAGTCTTCAGCAGTCATCCCATTCTCTAGTTATTCTTAGCCTCCAAAGCAGTTTTATTTTGCTAAGAGCCGTTTCTCATTGTCTCTGGAGTGATGGCAAGGGTGAGGGAGGATTCAAATTAGCTTCAAGGTAGATTTACTTGTATTACTCAGACATATTACCCCAGTGACATATAGACCATTTCTTAGTCAAATGCTAATTTACAATTGTCCTTTATCTATATAACCAGCATGCACTGCTAAATCCTTTCTGACTAGGTTTGATTTCAGTGATAAAAACTAAGCATTTTTGATGATTCCAGACTTCTTAGTGAAAAACAAGAACAGTTTTGCCCATGATCTTACAAAATAGCCAAGGAAAGATTTCAGTGAGAAGTCCAGAAGCAATAGCTATGAAATAAATAGATTTCCAAAATGTAGCCAAATGAAATGCCCAATGAACTTTAAGGGCTTAAAAGATTTACTAAACCACTTCAGTCAGAAATGCCATGAAAATAAAATTAAGTGTAAGCAATAGAACTTTGACAAGCCATTTGCATATTCTGAGCCTTATTGCACATTAGGACTCTGTCACTTAATAAGATTTAATGTGAGTGTTTCCATAACTTTTGTGTTCCTACAACTGTACATTTCAGGTATTTAGGGTACAATTAAGTTCCGAGTAGCTTTTTTGAAGGAATAACAGAATGAATAAAAGAATAATGTTATTTTCTTTTCGAGATTTTCTTGATTTTTGCCTATATTTTCCTATAAGAAGTACTTATACTAATGTGAAAATAAGTTGAAAAGTGAGAATCTGTGGTCTTCTATTTCCCTCCTAGTTCTAAAAAAGAAAATAATAGCATAGTACTAACTACAATAAATGAACAAGAAAATTTATATGCCTGGTCCATAATAATCACTTGATAAGTATTTGTTGAATTGACGCTTTTGACTAAAGGCACAGGAAAATAAGCACAGGCAGAAGCAGCCTTAAGGAGATCAGAATGGGCTCACTCAAAGTAGTCTCAATCTCATAACAGTTAAAAAAAAATTAGAAGTCTTTTTTTTTTATTGCATTTTAGGTTTTGAGGTACATGTGAAGGACATGCAAGATTGTTGCATAGGTACACACGTGGCAGCGTGATTTGCTGCCTTCCTTCCCATCACCTATATCTGGCATTTCTTCCCATGTTATCCCTCCCCAACTCCCCACCCCCTGCTGTCCCTCCCCTGATTCCCCCAGACAGACCCCAGTGTGTGATGCTCCCCTCCCTGTGTCCATGTGTTCTCATTGTTCAACACCCACCTATGAGTGAGAACATGTGGTATTTGATTTTCTTCTCTGTGTCAGTTTGCTGAGAATAATGGTTTCCAGGTTCATCCATGTCCCTACAAAGGACACGAACTCATCGTTTTTTATGGCTGCATAGTATTTCATGGTGTATAAGTACCACATTTTCCCTGTCCAGTCTGTCATCGATGGGCATCTGGGTTGGTTCCAAGTCTTTGCTATTGTAAACAGTGCATTTTAGGTTCTGGGGTACATGTGAAGAACATGCAGGATTGTTGCATAGGTACATACATGGCAGTGTGGTTTGCTGCCTCCATCCCCATCACCTATATCTGGCATTTCTCCAAAATAGAAGTCTTTTGGACAGTTTTTATTGGTGTCCTCAGATTGTGTAATGACAGCCCCAGTTTTACAAGTAAATGGAGCATGTTTTGGAGGATGAAAGACTCTGTGATGTGCCCAGCTTTGTACCCCATGTTTGTCTGATTTGCAGGTTCACCAGCCATTCTTTTTGACCTCTCATTTGAGAGCCTCAGACAGAGACTTGAACCTCTCGCATTTTGTCTGGGCTCCTGAAATCCTGCCCAGACAAAATGTGAGAGGTGAAATTATATCTGGAAAATTTAATTCACAAGGAAAATGAGTTTGGAGAGTGGGGTGTGTTAGGCAGTAGAAGGAATATGGCATTCTGACCTTGTGTCCTGTGGTCCCCTAAACCGAATAGGGACAAAAGGTTACAATGTATAGATTAAAACTACATCCACACTACAATCTGATTGAATTTAGGGATTCTTTTAGGAAGTCAGGGCAACTACTGAGCCTTGCATGATGAGATGGTGGGTATGCTCCTAAGGGATCCATTAAGGTTCCCCAGCGCTGACAATCTTGTCTGGCCCAGCTACCCTACTCCCCTCTTCTCTAGCACTTGTGACCTGCATTCAAGCACATGTCACACCTGGTAATGACTGATGCTTGACCCGCCGCACTCCTCTGCCAGTGCTCCTTTTCTTCATCCTACTCCCTTAGGAGGAGTTAAGTGGCTTTAATTTGCATTTTTTAAAGCTACTGGATGTTGAAACTTTCCTTTCTGAAACTTTTGGCTTCTTTACCAAGGCTGATGGTTTGGATGAGGAGAAAAACATCTAGTAATTATTAACATGCTCTTCCACTACATATGATACATTTTTTTTCACTAAATTTGTGTCATATTTTACAATACCTTTTCCTCTTGAAAGCTAGGCTTGTTTGTGACTTTCAAACAAATGACAAAGGATCTTCCTGAGCAATATTAAAGATAATTCCTTCTGCAGCAATGGCGTCTCCCACCCTCACCTCCCTTACCCTTATTCATCTTATGAGATTGCAGCTGCAAATCAGTAGAAAAATGAAAAAAAACCAAGGCTACATCTTAGCAAGTACCTCCTTTTCTTATTAATTTACATGTCCTTCCTCCTACCTAGCATATAGAGTAGTAGCATATATGTGATAATAAAACATCATATTATATAATTTCAATTATTGACAATTTACTAAATGCCAGGACTTGGCAAAAACCACCCGGTTTATCAAATGCAATAATTTAATTATTATCCAAAGTATTCTATTTAAAAATGTTGCCTAGATTTTACAAATGGAAAATGAAAGCTTAGCTTATGAGATAGTGATCTGCTTAAAAATAACCCAGCTAGTTAATGCAAGATCAAAGATGCAAATGTAGTGTTATTGTTCATAAAGGCCATAATCTTAGACAAAATAAAGCATTACCTCTTAATATTAATTCTTAAGCATATGCATCGAACAAAGTGAATGAATGTCCAGGCAAGAAGGCTAAGCTTAGTCTACAATGTAAAATCACCAGTTTGTCATACGTTCTTAATTTTTTTTTTTTTTACAAAATGTATTGATTATTAAATACTCCCAGCTGTTAAAGATAAAATACACATGTTCCAGCTGTTTATTTTATGATATCTAAGCAGTAAGAAGAAAACAAAAGGGTTTACAAAGATGCTCAATTTGCTTTAGTGTCATTTTATTGTAATTCCTCTCTCTGTAAGGAGCCAGGTCTTTGGGTAGGAGTTCCACTTTCAATTTGGCTTGTCACCTCTTCAAGGATAGAAAAGTGGCATTCAGGGCTAGTGACGAAAACTGCCCCTCTCATATTTCCACCATGCATTCTTGTTCTGAATGCCCCCCTGATTCATCACTGAACTTGAAGATTAACAAAAAGGTTTGGAGGAACTGTGGTCAAAGAAAGATCTGCTCCCCTAGTCAGACCAACCAGTCAAATGGACTCTGTGTCAGGCAGTCCAGGCTGACAACATCACACCTAGGAAAAAAATGGTCAGTAAGATCATTCATCTTAAAGGAGAGACAAACTTTATTAATTATCTAGCTAACATTTAACTAACAGAGGAGGAAATGGAATACCTAAAAGCTTTTATTAATGGCCTGTGAAATATAATGTAAATGTATATCTTAATTCTGGGTTTTCGGACTCCCTGGAAAAGTCTAAAGCAAACAACCAAACAAAAGTTGCTTTGGCTGGAAATTTTTTTTTTTAATTCACACACACACACACACACACACTAAAATATAAACTTTCATAGGTGAACACATGGCATATTTAATGTTGTATTCCTAGCCTATGTTCAGGTACCAAAATCTAGCTAAAAGTTAGATACCAAAATAGAGAGCTCAATCCCTGGAATGCGATGTTTTTAGTCTACACATTTGGGAATTAGTCAGCTTCTCTTGTGGCATGATCCGGGCTGGATTCTAAGTTGCATGATTTTGCCTCTGTAACTTGTTAGAACCTTGGCCTCAAGACCTTCACTATTATGTCTCCACTCAGGCCTGGGGCAAACTATTCCTGTGCTGGCTGTAATCTAGGGCTGGGTTCAAAGACTTGCACCTACAGCTCTAGGTTCTCTGCTACCAGGGACTTTGTCCTGACCTGCCACGTCAGCCTCCTCCATAGCTTGATGGCCTTGAGCACTTAATCAGTGTCCTTAGAGTAGGTTTTGGTGTTCAAACTGCTCTTCAAGAGGTCAACTCTTTCTTTATAAAGCTAGCTTGTAGAGAATGGGTTGGTCTAGTAAACCTTTACATCTTACTAACCTATACTTAAGTGTATGACAAAGAGCAAGCAGTATCAAGAAAACTGACAGAGTATTTGATTCATAAAATAAGTGATGGCACAAATATTTTTTTAGAAAACCTCTCTTTCATGTTTTGCATTTCAACTAAATCTCAAGTTCCATGAGGACTACAATTACATCTCCTGGTACTTCTAGGGGATAAAGTGTGTGCTTAAATGGCATTTTAATTTAGGATACCCATAAGTTCAATGTCTATATCTGGCGTTACCACTAAAACTATTTAATATAGTTACTGTTCCTAGCTATAATGTGGAACTTTGTTTAAAGAAACAGTGTTATGAAAGGGTGGTTTTCAATTCTGCCTGCATATAAGAATCATTTGGGAGGTTTTAAAACTCTGATGTCCATGATAACTCCTAGACCAATTAAATTAGTATTTCTTGACTCGGGATCCAAGCATCAATATTCTTTAAACTTTAAACTTTTCAAGTGATTCAAATGTGAAGATGGAAAGGCTTCTTTTTTAGCATGATTATCACTGGTGAGTGGATAACCTGAGTGAATTAATGAACACATGAATGACTCTATAAATACATATTTGAATAAAAATATGTATTTATACATATTTAAAACATATGTATACATTTGTGCATATGTGTTTCTTGCTAATGAAATAGAGAATGTAAACTTTTCTCAATTGCCAGTTACAAATATATCTATTATTACAAATATATATATTATTTCTCTGTAGAAATGTGTAGCAATTTTGTTTTGCAAAGTAGCAAGCTTATTAAGTTTATACTTTTGATACAGGTCATACACCTAACTAATTTAGAGTATTTGCACTGTCCGAAAAGAAATCCAATATCCAAATATTTTGGGATCACCTCTAATTAAAGATTGCAACAAGGAAATTACATCAAATTTCATATAAATCAATTCTTGACTATTGTCTGCTGTTATATGATACCTGGAAAACTAATTTAGATAAAAATAGTTCCTAACCAATGGATTTGCTTGCTGCTGCTTTAAAAATATAAATATATAAGCAAACATAAAGGCAGTATCATCAGCTTATGAAAATTAATCAATTATTTCAGGGCATTGTGAAGCAGACTCACATTTGAAGTTATGTCAATGTTGATATCGTCTCTTTGGAGATAATTCAGTTTTTCTCTTCTGTAGTTATTTCTTTGGGTTGCACCACAAGGACTTGATTAGTCATCAATTATTGAATCAAATGTTTACTTTGTGTTAGATTTTTTATATGTGATATTCAAATTTTTAATAAAGAAAAGGCATTGCCATTGTACATGAAGCACTTATAATCTATCAGAGGAACTTGTAACTATTTTCATAAACACATATCTGCTGCTCTTAAAATGCTAATGTCTTAAAAGGAAATATGCACCAAGATGATTCTGTATAACTAGAACTGAAGCACTCTCTCCTCTGTTGCCTTAGAGATACGCAGTCACTACTGAGGATAAAAAGTATTTCACAATCTTTCTCTACTGATGAGATAACTTTACACATGAACTATATCCACATATGTGAATAATCCTCTAAAGAAAGTTGCTAATTGCATAGCATATCATTAAGACAGAAGGACTTATAAAAATGTATCATATGTCAAGGATATGAAAAGGCAGGAAGCTTGTTGGTTATAATCATTGCCTTTTATCCCCCCAAAAGACCATCTAACATGGTAGAATGCTTAGGATTGATTGAAATAAAAGCAACTTGATTTTTAAGTCTACTGAAAATGTAAAGCGTGTAATTAAATAATCAGCACATTTTCAGACTAAATTTCAACAAAAAGCAGAAAGTATTTTCACAATGAGTAAAACCATGTGACATGCCAAAATGTGTATTACCAATGTCACAAGCAGAGAATTTAAAAATTAGAAAAAACAATCTGATTTAGAGTGAGGACTTGCTAAGTAAAATTGAAATTTAATTATGATATTTAACTTACATTTGCATTGGATATCTTTAATTTTATATATATCCAATAATTTCTAAATACATGTAGACTAAAAATTGAGAGGAAGCTTATTAAGACTGTGTTGTCCAGATAAGAGAAAACTTAGAACATTTAGAAGACAATTTGCTGTGGGTCATACACTCAATAAGTGGTGGGCCACACAAGAGGGATCATCCCTCACCTAAAAAAGCTGATGGGGAAAGGTGATAGATAACAGGAATTACATTACAGCAGTGCTAGGATAGCTTTTTTTTCTTTGAAATAAGCTCTTCTAATAGTCCATTTTCTAAAGTGAGTTAAGATTCTTAGGGGATATTGTGCTTCTTGTGATAACCATCACCACTTTCTGTTTGTTAGTACTGATAGATTACAATCTATAGATTTTATGGCAATAGGGAGAGCACTATCCTGTGACTCCAATGAAAGGTGGGCATTTTCTGTCTGAGGTTTGAAATACATTAATGGATGCTTCTGTTATAACACAATTGAATAGAGACTGCCCACTTTAAAGGCGCAGGGATGAGAAAAAGATAAAAATATTAAAGAAAAAGATAAAAATATTTTTTTCTAATGAGATTTCCTTTTCCATTGGTCCATGCTAGCAGTGTCCCTACTCAGCCTCTCTCAAAGCTATTGCACTTGGCTTCACACATAACGGTGATGACCTCCAGGTGAATTTAATGGTGATATAAGGAAATTACAATATCAATAAAGGCAAAAGGTGCAAGTGTTTTTATAATGTAAAAGGAAAGCAGAGTGTGCTGCAACCACTTTCTACCTTTTTTATGCAACAAATAGACAGTAAGAAGAGAACTGAAGGAAATAAGAATCCAATACCATACTATGTATGTGCCTATAACTCACAGGAAGTGATGTGCTCTGGACTTGCTGGAGGAACCTTAGGGGTGAAGCACAGGGAAGAAATCAGAAAATACCATTGGATTGGTTCTCCTGAAGGGACTCTCCTACAGCTGACATTATATGTCTCCTCAAAACCTTAGGTACAGCTGAGTTAAAATATTAGTCCCTTTTATCAAGCCAAGAAGGAAGTTCCGAATGCAGAAAATAGAAAGAGACATGTATTCTTTCAAAACAGTGTTACTCAAATGTTAAGATGCCTGCAAATTCCCTACAGCTTAAGAAAATGCAGTTTATGGGTCCTTAGGTCTGAAACAGGGCCTCGGATTCTACACTTCTAACTAGCTCCTGATGATATCAGTGCTGTTGGTGTTCGGGCATTTTGATTAGCCCAGCCGTAGAGCATAAGATGACTTGAAAGGCAAGGCAGATGGCCAAAATGTGTACCAACGAAAAGCATTGAGATTTCTGATTTCTCCTTGAGAACAGAAAGGCTGATATAGGGTCAGCACTGCCAAAAAACAGAGTTGTGCCCAAAAGTTAATAATAATAGGTTTTTATTTTCCTAATTTTAGTTCAGCAACATAATTTTTAAAGTAACTCTTCCTATAGATTGATTTATTCAAGTTTAAACAGCAAAGATTTTAGTTAGGCAAAAATGCATTTTCGCTCATTCTTATTCAGTTCAACCCATTTTTGTCTGGAGTATTATCTATTTTTCCCTAATTCTGGGTTTTCTGAGACCAACTGCTTATCTCATACAGACTTTCCAAAAATAGTGCTTTCTTGAACCTCAACTCTGCTATTCTGCCAGTGTGTGCACACAGTAAATAGAGATACATTTATAATGTGAGCCAAATGAATATATAATTATGAATGAAAATTTGGTGAAAGAGAAATAACTAATTTAAAAGACATAATTATATATATATATACATAAGTACATTCCCACTTAATATTATACTCAAGCTCCACTATTAAGTCCAGATTAGAATAATTTCAGATGTGTCAGAAAGTTTCCATACAGAACTAGCTGAATGGAAATGCCAAACACATTTATATTTTAGGTTTCTCTTTGTATTAGGCCATTCTCACATTGCTATAAAGAACTACCTGAGACTAGGTAATTTATGAAGAAAAGAGGTTTAATTGACTCACAGTTCTGCAGGCTGTACCTGAAGCCTAGCGGGGAGGCCTCAGGAAACTTACAATCATGCAAGACGGACAAAGGGGAAGCAAGTACATCTTCGAATGGTGGCAGGAGAGAGAGAGAGAAAGGGGAAGTGATACACGCTTTCAAACAACCAGATCTTGTGAGAGCTCACTCACTATCAAGAGAACTGCAAGGGGGAAATCTACCTCGATGATCCAGTCACCCCCCACCGGGATTACAATCCCCCCCAACACTGTGGATTACAATTCAACATGAGATTTCGTGGGGACACAGAGCCAAACAATATCATCCTCTAAAAGCCAATAGTATAAGCTCGTTTTTAAACATCTCTAGATCTTACTTTGCTTATTTGTAAAATGAAGAATCTGGGATACACACTCTTTAAGTTTTCTTCTAGTTCTAAAATTCTTGGATGACAGAGTGGGAGAAAATCTTCATAATTTATACATCAGACAAAGGACTAATATCCTGAATCTACAAGGAACTCAAATCAGTCAGAAAAACAAAAAATCATATCAAAAAGTGGGCTAAGAACATGAAGAGACAATTCTCAAAAGAAGGTATACAAATGGCCAAAATAAAAACATGAAAAAAATGCTGAACATGACTAATGATCAGAGAAATGCAAATCAAAACCACAGTGTGATACCACTTTACTCCTGCAAGGATGGTCACAATCAAAAACTAAAAAAAACATAGATGGTGACATGGATGCAGTGATCAGGGAACACTTCCACACTGCTGGTGGGAATGTAAACTATTGCAGCCACTCCTGAAATCAATATGGAGATTCCTTAAAGAACTAAAAGTAGAACTACCATTCAGTCCAGCAATCCCACTACTGAGTATCCTGCCCAGAGGAAAAGAAGTCATTGTTAGAAAAAGATACACACACGTTTGTTGCAGCACAATTCACGATTGCAAAATTAAGGAACCACCCCAAATGCCTATCAATCAACGAGTGCATAAAGAAACTGTGATACATGTATATTTGATGGAATACTACTCAGCCATAAAAACAGTGAATTAACAGCATTTGCAGTGACTTGGATGAAATTGGAGACTATTCTAAATGAAGTAACTCAGGAATGGAAAACGAAATGCTGTATGTTCTCACTGATACGTGCAAGCTAAGCTATGAGGACTCAAAGGCATAAGAATGATACAATGGCCTTCGGGGACTTGGAGGAAGAGTTGGAGAGGGGCAAGGGAGAAAAGACTACAAATAGGATGCAGTGTATGTTGCTTGGGTGATGGGTGCACCAAAATCTCACAAATCACCACTGCAGAACCTACTCATGTAACCAAGTACAGCCACTACCCCAATAACTTATGGGAAAAAACAGTCTCTTCTAGGAAGAATTCACTGATTAACTCAACCTGTCTGAACTCCTCTGTTTACTATCATTATTGATAAACATTTTCATCTTTAAAAAATAATAAAATAGAATAAAAATCTTGGATAAACAATAAGTGAATGTTCTTTAAGAGGCTTCTCTTTTGAGGTTGCCACTTTGTATAAGAGGATAAGTACTGCTACTTTTCTGCTGCCACAGGGCAGTCTAGCCCCACCCTCTCATCAGTAGCAGAATGTTAAAAAAAAACATCCTGACAGTGACTTTGAGACTGATTGAGTTTGTGTTTTCAAGATAAAAATGGTCTTCATCAGTCCTTTTAATTGAAAGTAAATTGGTAACAGAAAGCGATTACTACAAGGAAAAGAGAAGGGTGGATCTGCTTATAAGTTTCAACATCAATAGCCTTTTCTTAAAGGGCTCGTTCAAAGAGGAGATGCTCGATGAGCAGAAAAGAAGCAGAAATAAGATACTAAATTCTATTTTTAAGTGGATCCCTTGATGCTTCATTTGCCTAAATAATACAATGGAATACTAGTTCAAATTCCTTAAGCAAAATACCATTAGGACATGAAACTCCACATCCTTCCTAAACAGTACCAAGTCATCTGCCTTTTATTTTTATATGAAATTAAGACTCATGAAGCACATGTGGGACACTGTGCTAGATGTTAGGATTATGTATACTTGTCTTTCTGGAATCCATTTACAAGCTGTCATAGATACAGGAAAATAAAAGGAAAACAACATTTAGTTAGTGTTTACAATATCCCAGGCAATGCTGGAGCACGCACATATATTGCCTTAGCTTCACTGCTGCAACTCAATGGGTTGGTATATGTACCCTTTTTCTCAGAAAGTAAGTTGAGACTCAGAGAGATTAAGGAATATGATCAAGTCATAGTCCATAGAGTTGATATTTGTATCTGGTTTTCTGACTGCAGAGATTTTATTTGGTCAGTATAGAGTCACTTGGCCAAACAGATTAATTGTAAAGCTCCATGATGCCAAGTGCAATGAAGCCAAGAAATAGATGAAGCTAAATCTGCTTTGAGAAAGCAGAGAAAATTTGACTTTGTCAGAAACATGTGAGCTGTCCTTTCAAAGAATGAGAATTTTGCCTGGAGGAAACGGGCAATCGAAGGTAACACGAATGGTATCATTTATGCAGTTTCCAGCTGGTTACAAAGGCTTGAACTATACAACAGGAAGACTTGAAGAAACTGCATTAAGCTTTACAAAGTACTTTTGCTGTTTTGACAATAAGGCTTCTAATGGAGATGTACTTAACACATACATATTTATAAGATCAACTCCATTTTGAAAGATAAACCATAAGACCTACTTTACAAAATGTATTTATTCATTTAATGAATGCTTACTTTGTTCAAATACCAGTCAATGATTTAATAAAATCTTGCAATTTGTAAGGATTCATCATTTCTAACTACTTCTTTATTATATC
Organism: Cebus imitator; assembly: GCF_001604975.1. Taxonomy (NCBI): domain Eukaryota; kingdom Metazoa; phylum Chordata; class Mammalia; order Primates; family Cebidae; genus Cebus; species Cebus imitator. The sequence continues at coordinate 1,070,377 of NW_016107608.1, forward strand.
CAGAGACATCTAAAAGATCACTTCAGGTACAATAACTCCTTCAATCTCCGGATTCCTACCAAGTGTATAACAAGTAAAATTAGAGAACGACATACCCCAGAGCAAAAAGGAGGCTGCTGAAATTGTAAGTTTAGTAAGAATCAAATTTTGGTTATCTTTATGCTATTACATACATACCAGTAAAAATATCCAAGCCTTTCTATGCAGTACTTTTGAAATTACAAATATAAAACTCTTCCTGAAAATATACAAATGCTTTCTCACATAAGATGGCAGAGAAGATGAAATGGGTTGGTGGAAAGGGGTTTTGCAATAAAAATATTCTCTTAGCATTTACAAAATACCATGGGATCCCTAAATCTTCCAATTTAATGTGTTCAGGGATGAAAACTGGTGCTAATTCCTCTTGGTCAAGCTCTCTAAATAGTAACTAGCTAGCATGCATATGCCTCAGAATTTTAACTTCATAAAATTATTTACTGAACTTCGAAGAAACTTTTCATTCACCACATAATAATTTCATCTTTTAATTTTTGTAGTGCTTTATATAACACATTCTAACTTAATATCACATAGCTTGTGTATAACATAATAAAGTGATATATAATAAATAAGGCAACAACCATTCGTCTGAATTTTATAACAGATATGTGGTTAAAATCTTTTTTTAATTAGGAAACAATGTGTGCCTATCATTATCCATCATGTTTTTATCATTTTCATTTGACCTATATGTCCCATGTTCATAAAATTGATAACACTGGAAAAGGGAAAGCATAGCAAATAACACAGAAACATACCAAATAAGGAAGCAATCTTTCACTGCACAAATTGAGTATCAAATTTAACCAGCTTGAAAGGGTCATTGTATTGTGGGAGAGAAGAGCAGAGAGACCAGTAGAGTATAAAGAAAATGGGCTTGAAAGTCAAACTTGCCTAGATTCAAACCTTGGTTCTATGATTTACTAATTATAAAGCCAAATTAGAGATACTTAAACTTTTTAGGGCCAGATGATAAGTAAAATTTTTGTTCTTTCTGAAGACTTTTCTGAATGTTACATCTTTTTCTACCACGTGCTTTCTTATTCTGGGTTCACATAGAACTGTACTTTTCCATTTTAATGGAATTTTAGCTGTAACTTCCATTTTAATACCAATTGATCTTTTTTTTTTTTTTTTTTTTTTTTTTTTTTTTGTTTTTTTTTTTTTTTTTTTTTTTTTTTTGAGAGGGAGTTGTGTTCTTGTTACCCACGCTGTAGCTCAGTGGCACGATCTCGGCTCACTGCAACCTCCACCTCCTGGGTTCAAGCAATTCTCCTGCCTCAGCCTCCCAACAAATTAATCTTTTATATCTCTCATATGCCAAGTTTATAAACTTGACTGAAAGATCTTTGAGGGCATGGAATATTTATTTTTCTATAACAAGCACATAGCGTAGTTTTACATATATTGTATAATAGAATTCAAAAGAGCTTATTGGGTCAATGAAAATTAAAGCAGAGTATCATTTAAAAATACTGATCATAGTCAACTTTTCAGTAGGACAATTTGTATTTTACAAATTTTTTTTTTCTAAAATTATCTAATGAACATAGGTTATTCACCTAAATAGTATCTCAGCATATTTAATTTACTATAAATCTTCAATTCACTGTCATCTCCATCTATAATTTTTTTACTATACAAAAATATATTCATAGAGAACACAGATAACTTTCTTATCAGAAACAAAATTACTATTCTCTGTTGGGTGAGATAACTCAAAGTTTGTCCAAACAGTTGTGCTGATTTCTATATAGCAAAATTTAAAACATAAATTATTATACAAACAACTTCAGGAAGTTAAAGCTTTGTTTTTAAGTAGCCAGATGCATTCTTCCTTCACTTTAATTTATGCATGCATCTTTATTTTATCCAAAATCATCTTTCTTCAGCGTCAACAATGTGATCAGCACTGTGTGAGGCACTGGCAGGAAATACATTCAGTTCCTGTCTTTTTGAAGATCCCAGTCTGATGTGATAAAGAAAAATGCAGCGCACAACCTGGTAAGTGTTATAATAGAGCGGGGTACATTATCTTATGAAAGCAGAAACACAAGAGTAACTGTCAAATGTCTGTTTCTGGAACAGCAAAATAATTGTGAATTATGCTAATAATGAAATCTAGGTCCCTGCTGTTATAGCTGCCTTCCCTTTCAAATGCCTTTACTTTAATGGCTTTGTGAAATAAAGACCGTGACTATTGTAGATAAGCTCTGAAAAGCAAACACCGATTTTAAAAAGGAAATGCATCACAGGGACATCAGCTATGCCAGTGCATTCAAACTGATTTTAGCAAATATTGAAACATTATGTGACACCACAATAATCTAAACAAGATTATAATAAAATTACCTGTAATTAGAGAGTAAAATTTCCCACAGAAAGCTTTCATTCTGGGCCTCTGGAAACAATAGAGTTTTCATTTCTGCTGGCAGAGTTATGATCTTTGTGTGGATAAATAGCATGTGGCATTTAAATAAGATTCTTTTTCCAAAACAGCCAATGGGGATTTGGGAAAAAACAATTAGGCTGCCATAAACCAACTAGTATTAGTCTGCTTCTGTTTTCATCACAGACCCCAAATCTCTATTTAGAAAAGCGTATAGTTAAAACTTGAAAAATATCTGTTTCTGACAAGAGACCTTTGGATTTCACCACAGACATAACAATGCAAAATAATACGCATAATGAGATGGAGAAACACCAATTACAATTTCCTTAAAGGAGTTTGTCTCCAAGCCTCAGTTTTATCATATGTAGAGTGGAAAAATAAGATGAAATGCAACTTCTTCTAAGAAATCATTCTTAATGAGGCTATTCTCTTTTCCTTCTTCATACCTTCCATATGTGGAGGCTTTCAAAGTACTTTATTCTTTTATTTTCTCTCTTCTACCCAGTATAACAAGGTGGAAATCTATACAAGCAACCAAAGACATTTCTCAACCTCCTTACCCAACCCCCCTCGTCTCAAAGATAATTTATTGAAATATGAACCCACATTTTTTCCTTAGATTTATGTTCTTCTACTCTACCATTATTTAAACAGGTGCATTCAATGTTTCAGGAAAGAAAAGAAAGAAAGGAGATTTTAGTTTTTAAAAATTAGATGGTTAGATTAAAGCAAAAAACTAAGGCCAGGAAGTATCAGGACATAAATGTAAGGTATTGGTACCACAAGTTATATTTTCTGTCCTGGGAGCAAAGAGGAAAAAAGAAAATAATTTAATGCAAAACTATGAAATAAAAACTGGTCTATGACCTCTAGATGGGATCCTGTACTTTTCTACTCTTCCTTTTCCAAGATGGATCTCAAAAGAAGATAAATAATGAAATAATCCCAAGATAGGTTTAGGATATGAGTGCAATGGTGACTTGTGCACTCACTTTCCAAGGTAGACTCTTCAAAAGTAATGGAATCTTTCTTTTTCTTTTTTTTCTTTTTTAAAGACAGGATTTCACCATGTTGGCCAGGCTGGTCTTGAACTCCTGACCTCAGGTGTTCTGCCCGCCTCAGCCTCCCAAAGTGCTGAGATTACAGGCATGAGCCACCACGCCCAGCCAGTAATGGAATCTTTCATGGGAACAGAAGAAATGGCTGAGTGGATATGTAACCGATGGATTTGAGATGCTTTTCCTGAATGTCAAGAGAACAAGAGAGTGTTTTGGCTGCATCATATAATAGCATAGAAGTCTGACACCAGGAGCTGTGAGACTCTAGAGGTCACACCATCTGGACCCAGAGAACACAGCAGTGACTAACCTCTTTCTCTGCATCTTATCTTTATCTTACCTATCATCCAGGTGCAACTCGATGTCCCCTCCGCAGTGAAGTTGCCCCAGACTTGAAGTAGGCAACTGCTCTAAAATACTCAAAGCACTTTACCATACTTGACTTTGAAAATTGGTTACCCTTTCTTTCCAAGTAAATTGTAAATTCCTTAAAAATAAAATCAGTTTTTTATTTTGTATCCTCAGTACCTAATGTAGTACAGACACATGTGGGGACTAAATAAATATTTGGTGAAGCAGTGATTAAATTAATTTGTGTATATTTAATCATGAATTAGAAAATTACTCTGATGGAAAATATGAAAATGAGGTAAAGAGACTGAACTTGGGAGAAATTAGAAGATATTTTTTGAATGATGATCATCTAAAAATCAAACAAAGGGAAAATAAATCAACTTCATATTCAAATTCCTGTGGCCCATGAATATAATCTTGACAGAAGTAATCTTTCTTTTCTTTCATATTTAAAGCACACCAAAAAAATCAATATTATTAGCCTAAGTAAAATTTTACCCTGACAGTGTCTCCCTGACAGGGTATCAAACGGTTGATGTACAACCATTTGATGGTCTTGTTGTAGTCATTGGACAACTTGAAATGTCAATATAAATTAGCTTTACTTTTCCTGCTTGCCAGCTTCTATCTGCAACCAATTCATAACTTTGTTTCTCAAACTTGTGCCCAAACAGACCATTTTCCTGGTAGACACAGTTTTTCCTTTTTAGATACTGACATTTTTATGATCTTCCTGGCAGCTTTTAGAAAATGCCTTGTCCCTCATAAACTTCTTTCTACACAAATGTGAAGGAAAACTTCTTTCTTCCCAAAGAAGCTAAGAAATCTCTTTTTCTCCCTTCAAAGCACAAAAGAAAAAGCTTGTTCCCATGTGAATAAGTAAAGAAGTGATAAAACTTGAATCCGAGGTAAAAGAAGAGTTTTGAATCTTCCTTGAAGAATGTTTATATATTTTGCTAATTCCTAAGAGAAATGATTTATTGAGTAAAATATTTATCCCCTGCAAAAGCAGTAGTTAAAAATAAAGTCATAATGCTCCTTCTGCAGATGAGCTAAAAAGACTCATTAAATCATTGTAGGAAGATATTCAAAGATTTTGTACATTATAGATACTTTACCTGGGAATAATTGAATCAGGGTAAGTAAATGTAAGTGGAATTTTTTTTGTATGGCTTTAAAAAATCACTTAATTATGTATATATGAATAATTCCTGATTTTTTTCTTATACAAAGACAAATCAAAATACTGTAATCTGAAAATTAATAACTCTAAGTCAGTCAGAGCTAGCTTATAGGTAGGTGCTTCTGTCACTGAGAAGCCTGATAAATATCATCACTCTCTATATAAACATTCTTTTGATGTATACACAAGACCACACAATGCAATCATAAAATCTTTCCCAAGGTCTTTTTGAAGATGGAGAAAAAGTGTGAGAAATAACGGGTTACTTTATAGACTGTTGAAAAACTTAATTGACTCCTGGAAATAAATGAAAAATAGTTAATCAGTGAAAACAAACCATGGGCTGCAGAAGTAATCAGTCAGAGAAAAAGAAATAAGTGAAGGAAAAGGAAAAGAATTGCTGAGGCAACATCCAAAGGAATTTAAGTCTCAGTAGATCTAATTATGTAGGTAGATATTTTTCTTCTGTGTGATTGCATTTCATTCAACCTTTTAGTTGCTTCTCAGCAAATCCTAAGCCATTAAAATGTCTCTCTTAAAAGAAAAAAAAAGGCTAACCAAAGTAGAATAATGAATAAAACTTTTATCTAACATTTTTTTTTAACCTGACTGTCTAATAGTATGGAATGTTTGATCCACAACCAAACCATCAACAAATCTATGCTTCCATTAAATTAAACTAAGATGTTTTTAGTTATCCAACCCCCTTTTTTTTTCCTCTGTCTCCTGTTTCTCTTGACTATTTACCAGGTTTATCCTGATGCTTTTCATATCTTCATTGCTGTTGAGAAAGGAGAATTTCAATAAATTATATGGGGGGAAAGGCTAAAGTGTGATTTTTGGATTGTCTATAGAATTTTCCTATCCATGCAGTGTTTCTCTGTTACTACTAAATTTAAATCACAATGAGCAGTAAATCTATTAGCAGTAAAGAGGATGGCTTAACGGTTGAGCACACAGACTGTACGCAGACTGAGTTAAAATCCTGGCCACAAAGCTGCCAGCTGAATGACCTTGAGAACATTATTTAATCTCCCGTGGGTTTGTTTCCTCATCTAGGAAATGGGCTTCATAATGATAGCACTGTAGGAGGAATAAATAAACTAAAACAGGTAAAATACTTAGAAAAATGTCTGGCACATAGCCAATGTTACACAAGTATCTAGTATCCCAACTGTTGATTTCTAATTTAAAGCAGCATCAGGCTTCTCCACTTTATTTTCACTCTGAGTAAAATGCTCACCATATATGAGCAATACTTTGGGGCTTACTCAAAACAACAAATAAAATTCTTTAGTGTTTGTTCCATAGTTATCATTAACTTACCTAATTTGTCATGCGTGATTTTATACCTTTTCTACATGTTTTTCCTCTAAACAGTATATATAATATAGCTTTCAGTTGCAAAATTAAATAAATAATATAATATTGCAAATTTTCCCATAACTACATTTTTGAAAATTCACTCACATGTAAATATGTAGATTTAGTTACTCTATGTTTATCCATTGTAAATAGTTTTTGTAAATAAATCAATTTATCTGTTCTACAGCTAATGAGCTTTTCGATTGTTTCTAGTTTTGGGTTTTTTTTTTTTTTTTTAAATAGAAAAGTGCTCCAGCAAACATCTATGTACTTCTTTTGTAGATGTGAAATAATTTTCCTATAATGAACACACAGAAGTGGACTGACTCCATCACTGAATATATTTAAAATGTATATTTGGGATATGCATCTTTAAATTGAATAGGTAGTTTCAAATAGTGCTTCACAGTATACTTATCAACACATAGATTTATCAAATTTAAATTAATTTTATCAGCCTGATAGTTATAAAATGGTATCTTATTAATTTTTTGTTTATTGCTTTTTCCTAATTACCAGTAAACTTGAACAAACTTTTAATATATCTGATTTGTATTTAGGCTTCTTTCTTTGCATACTGTCTTTGTAAATATGTTCTTTGCGACTTTATAAATATGTTCTCAGCTGAGATTTATCTTTTTTACTTAATAGGTTATGACTTAGTTTAGTGTATTGAACATTATTTTAATAATAATTTTTTGTCTTTTTTGTGCCTATTTAAAGAAAAATTTCTAAATCTAATTACATTAGGAGAAAAATTCTTCTAGGCTTACTTCTGAACATTTTAAAAATCAGAAGTAAATGTGTAAGTTTTTCTAATAGGTAAAAATGAAGATTTTCAAGACAACTTGATGGAAAGTATATCTAATTTAGGAGACTTACATGAGTGATGTTTTCAGACAGTGAGAAACGGAATGTAAGGATGTGGAAAACTTGGTGATTAAGGACTTGAATCTAAAGAATTAAAAAGAGTCTGAGGAGTCTCAATACCTGAAAGCAAGTACTAGTTATAAACTTTCACCTAGCAAGTGTGAAGATACTAAGTTCACTTTTCATTTTGAGGTGACAGGGGAGGCTTATCTTATGTTGGCATAGATATAAGGAGAAAGTAAATATTTCTGTCATAAGGTTGTGTGAGTTTTATCTTTCTAGAAAACTGACCATTAATATTCATTCTACTCCACTGACACTTGAGTGGGGAGTCACATGATTCAGACTTATGTTTCAAATCTATTAGTTACAAATCTTTGAGTGGGCATTTTAAAATAAAAAGACTTTTCTTTTTGATCTCATAAGGGAACCATCTCATAATGGGATGGTTCCCTTATGAAATCAAAATAAATTCATTTTTGAAGTGTTTATTCTCTTTTTGAAGGATAGTTTTTTATGCCATTTCCTTATTAACTATTTTAAATTTAATTTATCTTAGATTCAATATCTGGTATTCTGATACCACAGAAAGCATTTATCATACATCATCAAATATTAAGATAAAGTATATAACTAGAGAAGACATTGAAAAATATAAGCACAATTTTAAAACAGTAAAAGAAATGAAGTAGAAAGATGAACTTCATGCTCTAAAATAAATCCCTACAGTCTTGAGATTTGTGCTTGTTTATGGAGTAAGGAGATATAGGATTTCCTACCCACCTAGTTTGCTTACCTGAAGTTAAGGAGACCATCATCTGGCAACATAGCACCTCCAGAGCATGAGCCAATCCTAACAAGTTCTGAAAGAACAGTCGCAACATTATCCACACACGTAGGTATGAAGTAACAATAGTCATGCAACTTTTAGATACGCTATGCAGGAATCTGCGGTCATCTCCTAGAGTGATCTGCTTATTTTGCAAAATGTACCATCCTCCTTTCTTCACCAAATGTTTTTCTTGTACCTATACTTGGGTTTTCTTACCAATTTATGATTTAATGGCAACTTCTTGCTCCCATCTGTATGTAGGAGGAACAAATTCTTCCCTAGATTGTGCTGGCTTTTCTGTTTCTTGAGCACTGTTTTTGTTCATTATGTTAAATTGTTTTATTTCATTTGTTTTCTTCTTTACTTATGGGTTTCACTGAAGACAGATGTTTGACTATATTTGGAACATATTTATTTTGAATCAGTTCAAAAGTACATGTGTGATGCATATTCTCCAAAATTAATTTTTTAAATCACGCTTTAAAAAGCATTTCATTTCAATTGTCTTGCCAATTTTTAGAATGCAGTAAATTTAAATATCAAATAAATTATTTTAAGAACATTAAAATGGAGTCTGCTTTTAATCATGGTAGGCTATGTAACATTTGCTGACCTTTCCAGTTAAGACAACTTGAAAAAATGTATCTGTGAATGTCTCAGACAACTACCTTGATAATGAAGAATAAATAGGTCAGATTCCAGCAGAGACGCTCAAGGAGACCTGTCCAGTATTAGTGTTAGAGCTCTTTTTTTTCCCTAAGGCATTTGCTGACACTGGGTGGCTTAGAGAATGAATTAAACAGTCATTTTAACGGACAAAGTAGCTGGCAGGAGAGACACTGGAATCCAGAACTGAGAAGATGAGATTCTGTTAAATTCTTCTTTATTCACATTGAGACACGAAAGAGGCATACTCAGAATATAAGCAAATGAAATTAGGTAATCCTTTGCATTTGCTGAATCTCTGCCTATGAAACAGGCATACTCAGAATATAAGCAAATGAAACTAGGTAATCCTTTGCATTTGCTGAATCTCTGCCTCTCCAGAGCTCAATTACTGAAATTGTATCCAGGTGATCCCAGATTCCTATTGATGCCATGTACCTGGCAGGAGCATATATAAATCCTTGCAAATTATTCCAGAAACAATTTTGCAAATACTTAATTTAATATAATAAGAAAATCAAAGTCAAAAACATATCCACGAAGAACAAGAACCAGAAATTAGAAGAAAAAATGAACAACACAAATAAATTAACAGACTTCAGATACAGACACATTTATATGCTTATTATATTCAAATAGATAAAAGAGAATATTGATAATTCTGTTGAAGATTATAACATAATAAATTTTTCCCATTTGGAATGTGTATATTTACCCAATGCCTGTACTTCCATTGTATCTGGGAAGTAGCTAACTTCCTTTTGATTTTACAGGCTCAGAGGCAGAAGAGATTTACCTTGCCTCGGATGAGACTTTAGACTTCGACTTTTGAGTTAATGCTGGCATGAGTTAAGAATTTGGGGGACTGTTGTTGGGAAGGCATAGTTAACTTTGAAATGTGAGGACACAAGATTTGGGAGAGGCCAAGAATGGTATGATATAATTTGGCTGTGCCCCTATCCAAATCTCACCTTAAATTGTAATAATCCCCACATGTCAAGGGTGGGGCCAGGTGGAGATAATTGAGTTATGAGGCAGTTTCCCCCATACTGTTCTCATGATAGTGAATGAATCTCATGAGATCTGATGGTTTTATAAATGGGAGTTCTCTGCATGAGCTCTCTTTTGCCTACTACCATGTAAAATGTAACTTGCTCCTTCTTCCCTTCCACCATGATTGTGAGGCCTCCTTAGCCATATGGAACTGTAAGTCAATTAAATCTTTTTCCTTTAGAATTACCCAGACTTGGGTATGTCATTATTAGCAGCATGAGAATAGACTAATACAGTCTTTCTTGAACTCTACTTTGTTAATGTTAATACTACAAAATTAGTATTTTTATGCATGGTATAGTCTTGGTGTATTGTTTTTAATCCTATTGTTTCCACTGTCCGTATCTTTATATTTACAGTGGGTTACTTGTGAATAAAACATACTTGGATTTTGTGTTTTTGTGTGGATTGAGCAATTCTGCCTTTTTTTCAATGTGTTTATTTTATTGATACTTGATGTAATTATTGATATAGTTGAGCTTAAGTCTACCATCATGGTAATTGTTTCTGAATTATTCAATTATTTTCTTTTTTACTTTTTATTCTTCATTGCCTGTAACCTTTGGATTTAAATCATTGTTTTTAACTATTCCTTTCTTTCTCTTCCTTCAATTTTTTAGCTATAGGTTGTTTTGTAATTTTTGGTGGTTGTTCTAGAAATTACAGTATGAAACTTTTAATCACCATAGTTTATCTTAAAATAATATTACACTACTTTTTATGCAATATAGTAAAATAACAGCTGTGCAATTCAATAGATGACTGCCCACCTCCTGTTTTATTATTTGTTTTTAGTTCTCTGCTTATATTTTTACTTTTGTTTTACTTCTATGTATATTATAAACTCTAAAACATTTGTTATTAATTTTCTTTTAAAGAATGTATTTTTAAAAATTATACAAATTCACACAAATACACATACTGAATTTTATATTTATCCAACTTTACATCTATTTTAATGTGTTCTTCATTACTTCCTACATGTACATAATTCCATCAGATTTCATACATATAATTTTCTCTCATTTTCAGAACATCTAATAGTATTTCTTATAGTATAGGTATTCTGAGGTCATATTCTTTCAGTTTCTGTGTAACTTGAATATGCCTTAAGTTGTAAGAATATTTTCGCTAATATGGAATTCTGTTTTGACAAGTTTTTTCTTCTTTTAACTCTTTAAAGATATTGTTTGACTATCTTATGGCTTTGTTTTCTTTTCTTACCCATCTTATCATTATTCCAATGTTTATAGTATATCTGTTTGATATTAAGACATGTGTCTATAATTTAGTTTTCAGTAGTTTATGTGATGTGTATATACGTGTTTTTATTTGTGTGTGCATTGAAGTTCAGTTCCACTGGCTAGTTTCTGAATAACCATGGAGAAACAACTTTATAATTTTTAATTTTTCCTTTAAAATGTAAGAAGCCAAAGCAAATATCTATTGAATCTTACCAATCATACTTTAGGAGGAACTCCAAAGATATTAAGTATCTGTATTAGTTTGCCTCATGCTGCTAATAAGGACATACCAAAGATTGGGTAATTTATAAAGAAAAATAGGCTTTATGTACTCTCAGTTCCACATGGCTGGGGAAGCCTCACAATCATGGTGGAAGGTGAAAGAGGATAAAGGTACATCTTACATGGTGGCAGGCAAGAAAGAGAGCATGTGCATAAGAACTCTCCTTTATAATACCATCAAATCTCATGAGACTTATTCACTATCATGAGACCAGCACAAGAAAGACACAACCTCTGATTCAACCACCTCCCACCAGGTCCCTCATATGATATGTGGGAATTATGGGAGCTACAATTAAGATTTGGTTGGGAACACAACCAAATCATATTACTGTCCATTTCTGTACAACCTTAACCACAGGATATGTGTGCTCCTTTGCCTTCAAAAAAAAAGCAAATATATGTGAATGCTGTGATGGGATTTTGGTAGCATGCTAAGGGTCTTGCCACATGATCCGCAGCTAAAATCCATCCTAGACCAAAATAACATAGATTGAGAAACATAATTGTCTATGCTGCATATTTAAACACCTGATCTAAGTCTATATTTTTTCTTGTATCTTATATAATGACGATAAATACAGTGCTGTCTCACATAGCATATTTCATCTGCAAAATCATGTAATAAATTTGTTACATCTCTGAAAAATTTATGCAGGGAACTGATAGAATAATGACATATGTCAAAAGTTATCATTAGTAACTTTTAAATGGAAATTCTATGGTTCCCATGACATCCAGCGTTCAAATATAGACTTTATAATTTCATTGTGTAGCCAATATCATATACTGCTTCCAAATACATTTTAATATACAAACTCAAAATCAATGTGATTTCAGTAAATCTTAATGTAAATTTTAATATATGATATTCTAAATCACGATGTTTGTGTTATTAAATATGATTGTATCACTTTACTAAAAAATTTACTCTTTCTTCATCAAAATCTGTAAGACTTCACTGACAGCATTGACCTTTCTTCATCCCACATTTCAATAGTAAAAAGTGTTTTGGAAAAAATCAATTAGGACACAGGTTTCAAGGGTTCATTGGAAATATATATTCAGTATATATACTGAAGATCGTATATCTTCAGCAGGGTTTTGTATTTTCATTTCTTCTTCCCTTAAGTAATGCAGTTGTAATAGTATAAAACAGTTAATTTTGTGATTTTTATTTATTTTAGGTCCCTATGTTCAATCAAATTAGTATTTTATAATGCATATAGATAAAAAATACACTTAGATAAAAGAATACAAATGCACACTAAGGAAATAAAAATTCCAGAAGCAGAACCAGTTTTACATAGGTATGTGATGAACTTGTTTCCTTGCTCCTCAGCTTTCAGACAGCCTGTTGTGGGGCCTTGTGATCATGTGAGTTAATACTACTTAATAAACTCCCCTTTATATGTGTATGTGTATATATATACATATATATGTATGTATATGTGTTTTGGGAATATATACACATAGATATGTACATATGTTTCAGGAAAAAAATCAATTAGGACTCAGGTTCCAAGCATACAGTGGAAATATATATTCAGTATATATATTGGAATAGGTATATATGTATAGGTATACACACACACACACACACACACACACACACACACACACACACATACAAATATATCCTATTAGTTTTGTCCTTCTAGAGAACCCTGACTAATACAAGGTATTTGGTAAATTTTAGAAAAATAATTTCTAATTGGGAATTTTAGAAAAATATTTCCAAATTAGGAAAAAAGATGGCACTACTTAATAAATGTTATTGATACACATAGTTAACCACTGAGAAAATCATAATTTAATTAGAACATTATAACAAACTGTACACCAAATTAATTCATTGAATTAAAGATTTAACTATAACTAAAAAACATAAAACCATAGCCTATTAAATAAGATAATAGCTAAATACTTGGGATTGAGGGAAGCTTTTCAAAGAAAAAATACCAAAGACAGTTTCCACAGAGAAAATATTTAATAAACTTGAAAACAAAAAAAAGTGTGTCATAAACACCATAAGCTTAAAAGACAAACAAATGTAATTTTTAAATATTTGTACTATATGTGATATTAAAAAATCCCTACTATATAAAAAAGTAAAGAAATATTTAGTAGTATACATACAATGGGATTTAGCTTTAAGTGTTTTTTTGTATGGTTTAAGACAGGAAATAGAGAAATAAATACAAAGAGTACAATAAGTAATAAGTATAATAAGATATTACAAGTGGAATTGACACAAGCCAAAAACTCTCCATATATGTTATTGTTTCAATTAAAAATTTATTAAACACTATTTTTGGCAAAAATAAAATCTTCTACTCTCATGGAACTTGCAATGTGCTAGAAAGACAATACTCAGGTAACCCATTGTCTTGTGGCCAAGTGCTACAAAAACTAGTGGTGAAAACAATCACCATTTTATTGCCCTTACAGATTCCATAGGTGGGAGTTTGGATCAGGCAGAGGGGATTGCTTATCTCAAGTGTCCAATGTCTGGTGACTTACCTGAGAAAAGCCTAGAACTGTAGGCTGGAATCACCTGGACTAGACAATCCTTTGGGTCAGCTGGAATGACCCACAGGCTGAACTCAGCTGGGACTGGTGAGCAGATCCCCTATGTATGGAGACTCCATGTGGTCTGGGCTTGTCACAACACTGAAGCTGGATCCTGAGATTAAAGTGTTCCTGCAGTGAACCTTCTAAAGGAATCAAGCAAAAGTTGCCAGGCTTTTTATAGCCTAGCCTCAGAAGCCACGTGGCATTGCTTGAAGCAGTCAGGAGCTGCCTCGATTCAAGAGGAGAAAAACTAGATGGTGCATCTTGATGGGGAGTGGCAGGTACAGAAGAGAGTGTAAAACAGAAAATATTGTTAAGCCTATCTTTGGAAAATATAACCAGCCACTGTAAATATGAAAATTAAAACCAATAGGATGTAATTTTAGACAGTAATAAAGAGCGAGTCTGCTGAGATATCTCTTAGAGAAAGTCATCTCAGATGTTTAGAGAAGTTATCTCAGAAGAAGCCATGCTTAGGCAGAGACATGGATAATTAAAAAGAAGGAATATGCAAATATCTGGGAATACCACATCCCAGCTGAGGCAACGCTTAATATAATGGCCCTGAAATGCAGAAAAAAAAAAAATAGCTTGTTTGTTTGAAAAAAAATAAAGAAATGGTCAATGTGTCTAAAATGAAATGAAACTAAAACAGAGAAAGAAAAGAGATAATGAAAGAAGTAGCAGGGCCCAAACACCAAACCAAACAAAAAGTAAGTAATGCAAATACATATGGAATTTAATGTAATTGTAATTGGAAGGCAATGGAGAGTTTTAACCACGGTGAGTAAGGCAATCTAATGTATTCTTTCACAAAGGTCACTCTTGGTGTCTCATAGAGGAGTAAGAATGAAAGTAGGGGGTCTACTGAAATCTAATAAAATAAGCCCAGGGGCAGAGGTTAATGACACCACCTATGGGGATAATGAAGAAGGTGGTGAGGAGAGGCCAAAGGAGGATGTTCATAAAAGATGAGAAAACTTGCTCACAAATTGAAAGTGGCGTTGAAAAAAAAAGGGAAATCAAGGATGACTTCATAGCATTTGGACAATAATTTCTGAGTAAATTGTGGTGCCATGAACTGTGACGGGGAAGGCTGAGGTAGAGGAAACTTTAAGTGGAGAGGAAGTAAAAGTTTTCTTTTGAACATGTTAACTTTGGGATAACCCATTAAATGTCTAACATATTTTATAGACCAGTAGATGTACTGGAAACAACGCCAGGAGAATATAAATATGGCATTCTTCGACATCTAGTATATGTGACTCAAAAATACATTAAAATTATGTAATGATTCACATAAAAACAATTATGAAACTCAAGAAATAATAACTTAGAAACATTTTCCTTTTTAAATGTTTATAATGCTACACATTATACACTCACAAGGTCAATTGTTACAACTAAATCATGTTCTTTCACTAACAAATAAGAAATTACAGGAGAAAAAGAATATAGGCCTAAAAGTGTCTGTATTAAGGAACAAACTCAGTCCCTTACAACATTTAAATTATTAATGTTATCATCAAAGTGAATGTCCAGAGACTACATTGTGCTTGCCACCTCATTTCAATATTCAGCTAAACTCTAAAGAAATACTTCCAGAACAAAATGAACAACCTAGATTATCTTTCCCCAACCCCAGATCCTACCCTCCTGTGATTCCCAGAGTGTTTAAGAGGAGAGTGTTTGAGATGAGAGATCGGTATGCTTGATAGAGTGCATCTCTTAGTCAGCTAAATGACTTTTAGAGCCTGTTTCTTTCTTTCCTGAGGCTTGTGAGCTGAAGATTTTCTCAGGTATGTTCCTGAGAATGAAAAATGAGATGTTACATCGTATGTTCCATTCTAGAAAATATTTTTTCTTTTGCAAAAAAAAATTCAGAAAACATTCTTCTCTATGAAAAAAGTAGTGAAAACACCAGGAAACATAATGACATTTTCTGGTAATAAAGAAACATAATTAATAAAAGATTAATAAAGCAAGATTTAATCATTCTTAAAATTCCAGTGTTCAGTACTTTTATTTACATAGATGCATACCTTGATATCATTATGGGTGATGGCTACAAAATACTTTATTATTAAAAAATGCAGCTTAATATAGTGGTTAGGAGCACAGTAGTTTCTGTAGTCAGACATCTTGAGTTTGAATCCTAGCTGTGCCTACTGCCAGCAACGTAATCCTGGTCAGGTTATTAAATTATCTGTGCCTCGGTGTTGGGAAAACTGGCTAGCCATGTGCAGGAAGCAGAAACTGGATTCCTTCCTGACACCTTACACTAAAATTAACTCCAGGTGGATTAAAGACTTAAAAATAAGACCTAACACCATAAAAACACTAGAATAAAATCTAGGCAAAACCATTCAGGACATAGGCGTAGGCAAGGGCTTCATGACCAAAACACCAAAAGCATAGGCAACAAAAGCCAAAATAGACAAATGGGACCTAATCAAACTCCACAGCTTCTGCACGGCAAAAGAAACAGTCATTAGAGTGAATCGGCAACCAACAGAATGGGAAAAAATTTTTGCAGTTTACCCATCTGACAAAGGGCTGATATCCAGAATTTACAAAGAACTAAAACAGATTTACAAGAAAAAAACAAACCCATTCAAAAGTGGGCAAAGGATATGAACAGACACTTTACAAAAGAAGACATACATGAGGCCAACAAACATATGAAAAAATGCTCATCACCACTGGTCATTAGAGAAATACAAATCAAAACTACATTGAGATACCATCTCAGGCCAGTTAGAATGGCGATCATTAAAAAATCTAGAGACAACAGATGCTGGAGAGGGTGTGCAGAAATAGGAACACTTTTACACTGTTGCTGGGAGTGTAAATTAGTTCTACCATTGTGGATGACAGTGTGGCAATTCCTCAAGGACCTAGAAATAGAAATTCCATTTGACCCAGCAATCCCATTACTGGGTATATATCCAAAGGATCATAAATCGTGCTACTATAAGGACACATGCACACGAATGTTCTTTGCAGCACTGTTTACAATAGCAAAGACCTGGAACCAATCCAAATGCCCATCGATGGTAGAGTGGACAGGGAAAATGTGGTGCATATACATCATGGAATATTATGCAGCCATCAAAAACGATGAGTTTGTGTCCTTTGTAGGGACATGGATGAACCTGGAAACCATCATTCTCAGCAAACTGACCCAAGAGCAGAAAATCAAGCACCACATGTTCTCACTCATAGGCGGGTGTTGAACAATAAGAACACATGGACACAGGGAGGGGAACATCACACACTGGGATCTGTTGGGGGGAAATAGGGGACAGTCAGTGGGGGGTGGGGAGTAGGGAAGAGATAGCATGGGGAGAAATGCCAGATATAGGTGAAGGGGAGGAAGGCAGCAAATCACACTGCCATGTGTGTACCTATGCAACAATCTTGCATGTTCTTCAAATGTACCCCAAAACCTAAAATGCAATTTAAAAAAAAGAAAAAAAAGTGGACAAAAAGAAAAGAAAAAGAATATACAACAAAGACCTAATATTTTAGGCTTGCAAAGGTAAATATTTTATTATTTGGTCTTTACAGAAAAAGTTTTCTAACCACCGCTTTGCAGCACAAATAATATTGTAGATGTGGAATTTATTGATATAGCAGAGGGATTTTTTAGTAACTGATAAGCAAGATAAATACAACTTTCACCAACGTGTGGTTTGCATGCTAATATAGCTTTCTTTGCAAGCATCTTAATATGATTGCTTATAGTACTCCACACACCTCTCAAAAAAACTCTTAATACCTAGTCTTCCTTTTATATCCTCCGTATCAGTTAATAGTATCACCTTCCCAACTCTCACTGCCCCATAGTGTGTTTGTACTACCATTTCCCTCACCTTCCAGACACAGGTGGTCACCAGTCATTTTTGTTAAGACATCAGCAGATTATCTTGCCTCCATTTCCTTGGTCGCTTTCTTCATCAGATACTCCTTGCAGTAAACGGGTGTCTCTGGCTGTGGTCCTAGCCCCTCAATAGAGGTAATACGTTAGGGAGAATGTATCAACAAATTGTACAGTCAATTGAGTGATGATATGTGCTAGGTATATATTCTGTGTAAAATTACTTCGTTTGAATTCTTTGATGATAGAGTTAATATGAATAATAATATTTTGTTATTTTATATCCAGGTTATGAAAACCAGGCTGGCTGTAGGCAAAACTGGGCAATACTCTGGAATATATGATTGTGCCAAGAAGATTTTG
Source organism: Cebus imitator (assembly GCF_001604975.1). NCBI lineage: Eukaryota > Metazoa > Chordata > Mammalia > Primates > Cebidae > Cebus > Cebus imitator. The sequence continues at coordinate 1,088,535 of NW_016107608.1, forward strand.
AAACATGAAGGCTTGGGAGCTTTTTACAAAGGTTATGTTCCCAATTTATTAGGTATCAGACCTTATGCAGGCATAGATCTTGCTGTGTATGAGCTGAGTTTATAGCAATCTTTTGAATCTGAAAATGCAGTTAAATAGCTCCTGTTAGAATTTGACTTCATATGATGAAGTAGATATAAACCAGAAAACAGTTTGTGACCAGAAGTAAATTCAATATGCGTTATTTGAACCTTCAAGTAACTTAAGTGTGAATGTGCATCGGGTCACTTTTGTATTAGATTTCCTCGGGAATTGCTTTTGTTAATGAAGAGTAAACTCAAGGTTAGGTATAGTTGTGCACCTTAAAAGGTGATTCTAGTGACTGTTTTCAGGGAAGACACAATAAGCAAATAAGTTCCTTTGTTTTGGATTTGCAAAAATCTGACATTAAGCCAAGTGACTAACGTGACTAACGTGAGTAATACAGTTAGTTACTCATGTGAGTCATACAAGGAATAAAAAAAACAAATCTTGGATCAACCCTGCCATCTAAATCATTTAATAATTTATGAATCTTACAAACATGTGTTGAGCACACACTATGCAAAGCACTGGGTTAGACACTAGATCTAGGGATTCAAAGGACTCAGTGTGTGCCTTGAAGCAACTGAAGGTCTGGTGGGGGAGGCAGACAAACAACTAAAACCCAGTGTGGTTAGCTAGGCTGCCATGGACATGAGCCAGGGCACATGCTAGGATGGGACCCAAGCTGTGGCATCCAGGAAGGGGCGAATGTGTAATGAAAAGAAGACTTGACTTTTTGTTAAGGAGCTTTATTGAGATTTAGTTCATGTTCCCTACATTTCACTCATTTGAAATGTATAAGCAAATGGTTCTTGGCTTCTTAACATAATTTTTTAAATTATGATAAAATATAAAATTTGCCATTTTACTCACTTTTAAGTGTACAGTTGAGGGGCATTAATTACATTCACAATATTGTGCAGCCCTCAACACTATTTCCAGATCCTTTTCCTCACTCCAAACAGAAACACCTTAACCTTTAAGCAACAATTTCCTAGCCGCCCTAACCCAAACCCCTGGTGACCTCTAATCTGCTTTGTGTCTCTAGGAATTTACCCATTCAAGGTATCTTATAAGTAGAAACATACAGTATTTTTCCTTTTGTGTCTGATTTGTTTCTCTTAGCACAATGTCTTTAAGGCTTGTTCATGTTGTAGCATGTAACAGAACTTCATTTCTTTTCATGGCTGAGTCATATTCCATTGTGTGTATACACCGTATTTTGTTTAGTCCTTCATCTGCTGAAGAACATTTGGATTGTTTCTACTTTTTGAATGTTGTGAATAATGCTACAGTGAACATTGGCATCTACATATCTGTTCAAGTCTATGCCTTCAATTCCTTTGGGTATTTACCTCGGAATGGAATTGCTGAGCCATGTGGTCATTCTGTGTTTAGCTTTTAGGAACTATCAGACTGTTTTCCTTAGTGGCTGCACCATTTTACATTCTCATCAGCAACATACAAAGGTTCCAGTTTTTCCCTGTCCTTACAACACTTAATTTCCTTCTTTAAAAAGCTTATTTTTATTATAGCTGTCCTCTTAGGTGTGAAGTGGTATCATGGTTTAGGACTTTACTTCTTGTGCTGATTTTTTTGAAAATTATGATTAAAAACACATAACAAAGTTTATTATTTTAACAATTTTAAAATATATAGTACAGTAGTGTTAACTGTTTGTGGCTTGTTGTGCAACAGATCTCTAGAACTTTTCTACCTTGCAAAACTTAAACTCATTAAACAACAGCTCCCAATTTCCCCTTCACCCCAGCACTGTGTAACCTACTTTCTCTACTAGAAGTTTGACTACATTAAATACCCCATATAAGTGAAATCGTGTGGTATTTCTGTTTCTGTGACTGGCTTACTTCATGTAACATAATTTCCTCAAGATTCATCCATGTGATAGCATGTGACAGGATTTTTTTTTTCATTTTTAAGCCTGAATAATATTTCACTGGGTATATATATATATACATATATATATATATATACATCACATTTCCTTTATTCATCTGTTGATGGACATTTAGTTGTTTCGATATCATGGCTATTGTGAATAGTGCTGCAGTGAACACAGTTATGCAAATATCTCTTCCTGATACTGTTTTCAGTTCTTTTTGACATATACTCAGAAGCGGAATTTCTAGGTCAGATGGTAATTCTATTTTTAAGTTTTTGAGGAACCTCCTTGTCATTTTTCATGGTGAATATACTATCTTTTTTTTAACATTCCTATCAACGTACACCAAGATTCCAATTTCTCCACATCCTCCCCAACACTGTTGAATGGGGTAGTGAAGTCTCCTACTATTACTGTGTTGCTGTTTTTTCTCCCTTCAATTCTATTAATGTTTGCTTTATATATTTAGGAGCTTAATATTAGGGCCACATATAGTTATAATTGTTATGTCTTACTGGTACAGTGACCTTTTTATCATTATATAATATCTATCTTTGTCTCTTGTGACACTGTGTGTCTTAAAATCCATTTTTTCGGATATAAGTGTGACCACCGCTGTTCTCTTTGGGTTCCTGTTTTTATGGAATATCTTTTTCCATCCTTTCACTTTCAGCTTATGTGTGTCCTTAGATCTAAAGTGAGTCTCATAGACAAGGTATAATGGATTCTGTGTGTGTTATTCACTCAGCAAGTTATATTTTTTAATTGGAGGATTTAATCCATTTACATTTAAAGCAATTACTGACAAGGAAGGGGTTACTCTTGTCATTTGGCTAGCCTTTTAGTTTTGTCCTGTGGCTTTTCTGTCTTTCTTTTTCTTCCTGGA
>NW_016107608.1:1092069-1100601 GCF_001604975.1 Cebus imitator
TGGAATCTTTGTTGCTCAGGCTGGAGTGCAGTGGCGCAATCTTGGCTCACTGCAACCTCCGCCTCCTGGGTTCAAGCAATTCTTCTGCCTCAGCTTCCCAAGTAGCTGGGATTACAGGTGCACACCGCCATGCCTGGCTAAATTTTTGTGTTTTATTAGAGACAGGGTTTCACCGTGTTGCCCAGCCTGGTCATGAACTCCTGAGCTCAGGCAGTCTGCCTGCCTTTGCCTCCAAAAGATCTGGGATTACAAGCGATATAACATATTAACATGTATTTTATACTTAAAATATCTTATATTTAAAAGTTGATGATCATATATATTTTATACAGGGACCTAGAGTAATAGGGAATAAAGCACGGCCTTTTGATCAGCATGCCTGATTCTGAGTCCTTCTTAAAAGACTCTGCTGAGACTAATTTTCCTCATTTCTAAAACAGAATAATAGATTTATGTCAGTGTTTTTGTAAGACCCAAATGAAATGTATGTAAAGTGTAAAATGAGATACAGTTAGTAGAATTATTTCATTAATGCTCACCATGAGAGGTGTTCTTTAGATCCTGTGGCATTTGGTATGCAGTTCACGTTTGCTTAGAAGAACATGAGTAACTGGTGCAAACCTCATGTGTTCTGCTTCCTCAGTGGCCTCCTGCATCTCCACAGAGCCACTGCTTCCTACAGTGCCTGCTGCTTCTGTGAACCTGCAGCCCCATCCTGCAGAAATGGGGCTTCTCATGAGGTTGAGAATAGCTGTGAAAGTGTTTACAATGAGTGAAGTTGTAGAGTTCATTGTTTATTATTTTTCTTCTTTATTTATCTGGCAGCTCTTGAAGTCCTATTGGCTGGATAATTTTGCAAAAGACTCTGTAAACACCGGAGTCATGGTGTTGCTGGGATGTGGTGCCTTATCCAGCACCTGCGGTCAGCTAGCCAGCTACCCTTTGGCTTTGGTGAGAACTCGCATGCAGGCTCAAGGTGAGTTTTTGATGACAGAACCACACCAGTAAAAGTGCACCAGTAACACATTCAGAACTCCAGGTTCCACTAAGATGGTATCGCTCAACTTTTTTTTCATTATTGCCTTCTTAAGGAATCTTTTCAAAAATTCTTTTTCTAAATGCTCCCTCACCATGAAATTTTAATGTGACAGAAGCATTGCATAAATACTGTATGCATACATATGCCTTATACATAAACAGAGTAAGACTTTTTTTTTACTGTGTTACATGCAGGTTTTAAGAGTATAAGCTTTGGTATCTGATTGATTTGGGTTCAGATCCTTGACTCAGACTTCTTGGGGTTTTTAATGGGAATGAAAATTGTACAGCATTGTAAGAATTACCAACAATATAAATAAAGCATCTGGCGTTTGTTAAATTCTTGGTAAATAGTGGGTTGGTAAATGTAACTTCTTGGGAAACTATCTCTACCTTGATGATTTTATACACACACAATATGAACAACAAGGAATATGCTTAGATGTATGGAGAAAGAGGTGAGTCTGCCGCACTGTCACAAAGGTGCACAAATACTGAAAGACTGCTGAGGAAATGGTCCCCATCATTGACTCTCAGGTGAGACCAGGGGGCCTTGGGTTTCAGCACAGCCTGGGCAGTTGGAATGCAGGGCTCCTGAGATTCCATGACACCCCCACCTTCGAATTCTGTTATTGCAACTGCCGACGGTTACCTGGCACGCTGGCTCTGACCTCTCTCAGTCTTGTCAGAGGCAGAGCTACAGGCAGTGCCTTTGGCTCTGAGCTCAGGCATCCTAAACGCTGTTTTTGCTGTTAAGGATTCTAAAGTGCTGTGGGGTGTTGATTAAGTTCTTCGCAACGGTAAGTCAACAATACCAGGTGTGGTCATCCCTCAGTCCTGACTAAACCTAGTTGATTTCACTAGTTATTGATCCATCATGTGCTTAGGTTTCTTCTCCCCAGTCCCTGTTTGAACTGTCCTGGCACAAACATCAGCATGGTGGTAACTGCCACACATTTGTCCCATGACAGGGCAGAGATGAAAATCCTAGAAATCAACCAGGAATTGCGCTCCCAGCTGGCAGAGAGCCAACAGCAGTTTGAAGACCTCAAGGAAAAATTTCTTATAAGTCAGGCTACTGCCTACTCTCTGGCCAAGCAACTAAAGAAATATGGTAAGCTTTATAGATTCACCATCACGAAAGTGATGAATCAGCACCCGTCTTCTCTCTGAGACACTGAACAGCCACTTCAACAAAATTAATTTCATCCTTTCCTTAGTTCTAGGAAAACAGAAATGGGTATTTTAACTTGATTGTGTTAAGGATGGAAAACAGAGGCACAACGTACTTAGCAACTGTTCCACATTAGCAGTCCGATGTGCGGTGGGACTAGAGTTAAAATCCTGCCTACTGACCTCTGACACAGGCACAGAACCACTTGCTTTTCTCAGCAAGATGCTCAATCATGTTTATGAGAATGCTCTCTGTACTCTAGAAGACCCTGCAGACAAATAACATCTACTCTGTTGGTCTAAAGGCCTGGAACTAAGGAATGGCCATTCTGTTTAAGCTTCTTTGAGGCCCAATAGGCAAACCTCTCTTCAGGGAACCCCAGAGGAAATGTGGCAACAGTACAGAGTACCTGCTCTAAGGAGCTTAAAGAGGCGACTGCTCCCAATAGTAACGGTGGAATCCATAAGTAACAGCATGAAGAGCAGGGAGTACCCTGGGGAGAAGGAAGTCCTGTTTCCTGGGGCACAGGCTCTTTTTCTAAAGAGGAAGAAAGACGGCACGTAAGACATTGGGGAGGTAGCAGTGCCATGTGCAGAGCAGGGAGCCTGGGCCAGTCTCCTGGGCTCCATCCAAGTGGCCTATCTTCTCTGTGCCTCAGTTTTCTCATGTGTTCATTGGGTACTATAATAATACCTACCTCTGTAAATTGCTGCAATGAATTACATGACTTGTTTCTTCTAAATCTCCCAGAACAATTCTTGGCACAGAGTAAGCACTATCTATTAGTTCTTCCTTCTACTGTTTCTAACTTAATTCAAACTTTATTAGTATTTGGTCATATTTCTATGATGACCTCAGGGTCTTATGCCTCCTATTTCATGCAATTATATTCAGATATGATTTTTTAAATCTTTGACATATATGTGCTTGAAATTCCCAGTACCAGGGAATCCAGGAGTCCCATAGTCCCAAGGGCCTTTCCTACTACTCAGGATATCACTACTTCATGCCCCAGTAGAGTGTTTGACAGGAGAGGCTGCAAGGCTTGGAAAAGTGTCCCAGGATTCAGAGCCAGACCTCAGGGGCTATGAATTCTGACTCTGCCTCATCCCAGGTGAATGATTCTGTCAAGTTACTTGATGTGTCAATGAGTTTCTTTTTCCCCATCTCTAAGTTGGAGAGTGTCAGATGCCAGCAAGTTGGGAAGTTGATAATAAAAAATGAAAAAGATCCCTCACTACAATCTGGTACTGGGGATGCTTTTGTCCTTGGGATAGACACTGCCACCTGCCCTACAGGCAGTGACCACACCAGCATGTCCAGCCTTCCACTGAGGCAGGCATGACTGTCTCTTCTCAGGGAGTGAAGAGGACAAAGACATCATAGACTCTGTGCTGAGGGATGAAGTGCAGTTCATAGAGGAGAAGCTGGCAGAGAAGCTCAGGCAAGCTGAGGAGCTCAGGTGAGCAGACGCCGTGGGGACAGGCAGGTGGGCCGGGATGTGATCTCTGAAGTGCAGCAGTTCAGCTGGGAGAAGCAGGAGCTAAGCTGGGCCAGGGCAAGGGCAGGCATTTACATGGCAGGCACATTACACACAAACACTCATAAAACAGAACAGTAATCTTAGCAAGTTACGGGTTGCAGTTGTTTCTTGAGCTTCGGTTTCTCTCTTTAAAACAACTAATTGTTGAGTTGAAATTTACATATACAAAATTCAGTCAAAGAAAATGAACCACCCAGCAGCATTTAATACACTCAAAATGGTATGTGATATCCGCCCATTTACTCTTAGTCAGAGTCACCTCCTGACTGACTGCAGCAACTCATTCGTTCAATCAATATTGTCTTCTTGACCTGCCATTCTTTTCTTCTTTCATCTTTCCAATTCATCTACATCTGGTCACAGCTCTGTTTCCAGTCACTGCAAGATGCACTATGAGAATTTTCACATAGAAATGTCCATGGCCAAAGTGAGGAGGTAAAAGGACATCCCCTTGAAACTGACTTGAGAAGTCAATGACTTTTGTTTACAGAAGAAATAAATGAATGGAAAATCACAGAGGATCTTACAGGAGCTCTCTCTGATACAGAGGAAGCCTTTGTATATATAAATACAATATATTTGTATACAATATATATATGCATATTTTAATGGAGTCTCATTTCTGTCACCCAGGCTGGAGTATAGTCACACAATCTCAGCTAACTGCAACTTCTGCTTCCAGATTTCAAGCAATTCTCCTGTCTCAGCCTCCCAAGTAGCTGGGACTACAGGCATGCACCATCATGCCTGGCTAATATTTGTATTTTTAGTAGAGACAGGGTTTCACCATGTTGGTAAGGCTGGGTTTGAACTCCTGACCTCAGGTCATGTGCCCGCCTTAGCCTCCCAAAGTGCTAGGATTACAGGCATGAGCCACCATGCCCTGTCAAACATACATATATATGTTTGTATATATGTATATTTAATGCCTGTATATATTATATATTATATATTATATAGTACATTATATATAATATAATATACAATATTATAATATATTATATATAATATAATATATAATATATACAAATATATATGTATATTTATATACATATAAATATACATATATATTTGTATATTATATATACAATATTATATTGTATATTATAATGCCTGTTTCCATATATATATATATATATATATACACACAAAATATATATATATATATATATATGTTGGACAGGCATTTCCCTAAACATGTTGTGACCTTCTGCTTGGAGGGCTCCTTGAGGACATTCTCACATAAACCTCCGTTGCAGTATTAGAACTGATCACTCATCCCTTTCCGTTATTAAACGTTCTCTGCTATCTCACCGTAGGCAATATAAAGCCCTGATTCACTCTCAGGCAAAAGAGCTGACCCAGTTACGGGAGAAGTTACGGGAAGGGAGAGATGCCTCCAGCTCACTGAATCAGCATTTAAAGGCCCTCCTCACTCCTGGTGACCCTGACAAGTCCCAGGGTCAGGACCTCCGAGAGCAGCTGGCTGAGGGGCACAGGCTGGCACAGCGTCTTGTCAACAAGCTCAGCCCAGGTAAGGTGGACACAGGCCCTGATGACACACAGCCCCAGGCTTATGAATGTCCCCAGACCTCCACACCTCCTCAATGGCAATTTTATGGGTAGTGTTTCTTTCCACTAAAAATTTGTAGCATGACATGACCAGGACTTCCTGGGCAAAAACAGAGATGGGAAACCCATGGGGCTGTAGGTCACATGATTGCAAATGTCCCCTCATTTCTTGCTGGAATATGGTCTTTGGGGCAAGATGCAGCATCTGCCCAGTTTTAAAGGACAGGAAGGAGACTGTGACAGGAGGCAGCTTGTTAGATTAAAAAGAGCCCTGGACTAAGAATGCATGTTCCTAGGCTCTATCTTCAGCAATGTCTTTAGCAACTGTGAGGAACTGATTAATTTATACTTCCTGAGTTCCTGTCTCTAAATCTGTAAAGGCAGACAAATTGTCTCTTGCATTCAAATGTGGGAACACTTACGACTATAATATTTCACAATGAGATAAAGCCCCTTGCTGTGTGGTGTTGGAGAAGGCACTTGATGTGGAGGCATTTGGTGGTAGGAAGTGGTCTAGACTGGAGCACTCCATGGAGAGAGTGTCCCTGGATAGCACAGTGGAAGTCATTTGGAGTGCCCATGAAGTCCCCAATGTATGGAGCATTGTGGGACAAGTTTGTTTGTCCTGTCCTAAGAGAAAGACACAGGTTGTAATGCAAGCTGTGACAGGTCACAGAGCCTGTGCCTGGGTGTCTGAACAGTGGCAGGATTGAGAAGACAGCTGCTGAAGCTTAGAGAGAGGCTGGACAAGCCTCCAGTAATGTGGGGAGCAAGAAGTCTTTTCAATATTTAGCCACATCTTGATGGTGACCCTCCAGTTCAAAAACACATTCCCTCATGGATTAGGAGATCATGCCAGGGCATTTTTGAGAGATAAACAGGAGAGTTTTCAGTACAATGCAGACCCATACATGGATGTTCATGTCTCAGTGCACATAGGGCTGACTGTGCTTCCAGTGGGTGAGGTGGGAAATATCTGAATAGGCGCTTCTGTATTTGCAGAAAGTGATGAAGATGAAGATGACGATGTTACAGATGAGGAGGTTGAGAAAGGACAGGAAATACCTGCCCCCAGGTAACACTGAATAATCAGGAGTGGGTAGTGGTTGGTAAAACATGGAAAAGATCTCAGAAAGAACACGAGGTAGGTGAAGGTAGTCACAGATTCCAGATGAGGGTACAGACAGCTGCAGAGTGCACTGATTTCATGCACTCACCAACAAGAAAATAGCCCCGTTAACATGAGTGTCCATTGTCTTCATGGCACCTGTAAGCATGGCTCTTGATGAACTCACTAGCCCTAGGGACTTCCTGCACACACAGAGGAGACCTGTCCTCCCCTGTAGTGAAGCCAGGAAGAGATGGAAAGCCACCTTCCACATGGTTGTCCTTAGACTCTTGTTAGGGAAGATAAATAACAAAGAGACAAGAAGCAGAGGAATTAGGGTACACCTACCAAAGATAAACACCAAGAAAAGTGCCCAGGAAAACTTTACATTTCACATCACAATGTGAAAATTAAAAAAAAAATCTACCAGGCACGCCATCTCCAGAGTCTACCAAGGCTCAGACACCTGTATTCCCTTGGCCACAGCATGTTAAATACAACCCAGCTTAGACACACAGTGTGGCAGCTGTCTTTGGTTCTGTGTGAGTGCTGTGAAGGCTGTACCATACAGAAGCAGCTGAGCCTCTGCCTTCGTCAGCTCCTGTCTGTCCAGTGCACTGAACACCAGCTGCTCTCTTCCTCTCTGGTTCCCAAGGCAGCCATGCTCTTTTGCAGATAGAGGAGGACTGCCTGTTCCGTCTTAAATGGAACCTCCCCTTTGCTTTCTGGGACCACTACCTTATGCCTTCCATCAAAACCAGCTGGGAACTCCTGGGGTCCAATCCCTCTTGGTTTACTCTTTGTCATCTCTATCCTACCTGATGCATCAGGGAGGTACAGAGGGCTGAGGAAAAGGAAGTCCCTCAGGACTCACTGGAGGAATGTGCTGTCCCTCGTTCAAACAGCCACGGCGCTTCTGACTGCAACCAGCCTCACAGGAGCACCAAAGTCACATTTGAGGGAGACAAAGTCGACCCTGCTCTGGTTGTAGACAGTGAATTTTCTCAGGATGAAGAGGAGGAAGCTCCAAACATTCTCCCAGGTAGCCTCTATATTCTTTATCCCTCGTACCTCTGTCTAGATTAAGAAGATCAATTCTGAGGGCAGGCTGTATACAAACCCATTGATTTGAATAGGAAACTAGGGTGAAGCTGGGGGCAGTGGCTCACATCTGTAATTTCAGCACTTTGGGAGGCCCAGGTGGGTGGATTACTTGAGTTCAAGGGTTCAAGATGAGCTTGGGAAATGTGGTGAAATCCAGCTTTGTAATGAATACAAAAAATTACCCAGGCAAGGTGGTTCACACCTGTAGTCCCAACTACTCCGGAGCCTGAGGTAGGAGAACCATCTGTGCACAGGAAGCTGAGGCTGCAGTGAGCCATGACTGCATCACTGCACTGCACCCTGGGTGACAGAGAGAGACACTGTCTCAAAAATGAAAGAAGGAAGGAAGGAAGGAAGTCGGTCGGTCAGGAGGGGGAGGGAAGGAAGGAAGTGAAGGAGAAAAGAAGGGAGGGAAGGAGAGAAGGAAGGAGGGAGGTCTAGGATGGAATATTCAATACAGATGTCAGTGGGTCAGAGAGCTTTCCACTTCTCCCTGGCCCCAATATCAGGTTACTGGACCACAGGCAGGTGGGACAAATTCATAGCCACCTGTGTACATGAGCTGTATAGGAGGTATCTGTGAGGCCACCTAACTCAGTTCCTATGTCTCTTGTCACCTCTAATGATGTAATTTGTGTCCCTACACAATGTCCATGGAGATTCTATGCTTGTCCAAGGCCACTGTCGAAGACGGCCTTGCCTACATATTTAAAGATGTTGTTTCCCTGGTGTCATTCTTCCCAGCCTCAGTCTGGGTCTACTTTGAGTCAGCTCGTCTTAGCTAGGCAGTCACCCTGATACCAGGAGAAATACAAATTTCTCTAAGAATTCATCATCCAGATTATATAGTGAGATAAATCAGTATTGCAGCAACACTTCTGAAGAATAGTTAGGGCCATTTTTGAAGATCATGGGGGAAAAGTTTTCTTTGTTTGCACAGACTTAGGTCAGAGGATATGTGATTAAGATCTATCAGATGAGGGAGATTCTGTC
>NW_016107608.1:1101306-1102612 GCF_001604975.1 Cebus imitator
GGCAGTTTCCCACAGGGATCCGTCCATCTCCTTCCTCCCCAGCTCATTGTCTGCCCAGTGCACTGAGCACCTGCCGCTCTGTCTCCTGCTTGAGATAGGGAAGAATGGTTATGAGGGCCCTGTATTGGCTTGTCCTGTGGTCCTGTCTATGGAACCGGCGGGGTGCACTGGTTTTGGTCCTGTCCAGTTTTTATCCTCGGTCGTCTTTACTCCAGGCTGAGCCAGGAGCTGCCAGAGATAAAGGAGCAGGAAGCCCCAGAGGACTCCTTGGATGAAATTTACTTGACTCCTTCAGTTCACCATGACCTGTCTGACTGCCACCAGCCTTATAGAGGCACCTTGTCCTCATTGGATGATCAGCTCACATGCTCTGCTCTGGATGTAGCCTGTGAGTACTCCAGCCTGAAGGCCACAAAGCTCCAGTGTCTTCCCAGGCTGCCTCCACATGTTTTCTTTCTGCAACTTGTGCTGCTGAGACAGCTTTCAAAACAGACTGAAAACTGAGTCTGTTTTCAATCTGCCTCTGGGATCCAGTTTTGATCACATACATCCAGAGGGTGAAACTTCCTCTACTCCTGTCCCTACGGACTCCTCTGTCACCTGGCTCCTTCTTACAAGAGTAGACTGTAGGCATGAAAGCTGGAAAGAGGTTAGGACTTTTAGCAAGCTCTTGCCCGCAGTAGCTCATCTAGATATATTTGCACAACAAACCTTCTTCTTAAGACCTGGAATCACTCCTTTCTGAAATTATGTTGTTAACTACATGCCTGGAACAGTGCTATTATCTCTCTCTGGCCACCCACACATGCAAGCAGTTTTGTGCAAATATTTCACTTCAGGGACACCCTAGCCCTGGAACCCCAGCCCGTGTCAGTGTCCCCAGGCACACACAGGAAAGGTGACATCACCTATATTTACATGATGTCTCTCTGTGTGGCCTAGGTCCCTCAATTACTTTAGTGAGTAGGAGAAACAGCAAAGATGGGTGTTTTGGGTGCATTTAACAATGGGAAAACTGAGATTGTTTCTACTGAAGCCTCCTCTCCTTTCAGCTCCCACCCAGGAGACCTGTCCCAAAGGGACTTGCATTGGAGATTTGAGCTACTACCTGTCAGAGGTGCAGGCTTCACAGACACAGCCGGAGCCAAGGACCCTGGTGCCCAATTGTCTGGGACTAGAGCTGGATCAAGGGATCGACTGTGGGAATGGCTTAGCCAGGCGGGGCCTTTCCTCCACCACCTGCAGCTTCACAGCCAATGCTGATTCTGGGACCCAATGTCCCTTTCAAGGTAGGGAAGGAAAGGGG
>NW_016107608.1:1106358-1108017 GCF_001604975.1 Cebus imitator
CATGGTGCTATGGATGGAGGAGAGAATGGGGCCTCTCTGTGCTCACTCAGGGTCAAGTTGAAATCCAGAATGTTCCAACCCAGTGAGGTGAGCAAGAGCCTGGAGCTTAGGACAAAATCTGCTCTCAGGTCCTGGGTTTGCCTCTTTCTGGTTGTTCACTTTGACCTAAGAATTTGCCTTTTGGGAATGTAAATCTCTGTTTTCTCATCAGAGCTACCTAAGAAATAGCATCTACCTGTAATCATTGTTGAGCGAATTATTATAATTTCCAAAGGTCCTGATTCAGTAACAATTCCTCAATATACCTATAAATAGCTGTTGTCTAATCCACTTTTCTTTCTGCCAAATTTACATTTAGAAAGTGACTTCATAGACTATGCCTTCTGTGAGGTAGAGCAATTGTGATGCTCTCCATTTTCTAGAGACCCATCTTCCCTTGGTTTCTCACACATACTCCCCTGCCGGTTTTCTTCCTCTTCTTCCCCATCCCTCATGAAGCCAAATCTCCACTATCAGACACTTTCAGTGACAACCTATGAGGCACATTCAGTAACAGTGTTAAACCTGGGCCCACAAGTCAGTCTCATGACATGTCTAGCTCCTTTTTCTCTTTTTTTTTTTTTTTGACTCTTTTTGAAAACAAAGAGCAACTTTCACACGGCAAGTATTCACATCAGTCTCTTTTATGAAAATCCATGTAGTTCATCATCTCCACTCATGTCCACAGCCATGTCCTCAGTTTCCATCTCACAGGGATCCACTTGGGTTCAGATTTCCTTAAAACCCTGGGTCGTGTTCATTCTCACTCTCCATCCCACTCAATATCACCTGCTAGAGCCCCTGGGGCTGCCTGCTGCTCATCTGTCAGGCGATATCCTCAGGTGAAGAATGAGGGGACCCGTGTTCTCAGGAGGAGAGAAGGTCATGTGAGATAACAAGCACCATCTGGGTCCCTAGAGAGGACACATGGATGGTGCTCAGCGGTTGTCAGGAGATAGGCAGTCCCTTACAGTGCCATGATAACTTATTTAAACTGATTTATTCCCACGGGAAGAAAAAATCCTTTGCTTCTCTATGGATTCTCACACCCCAGCCAAGACTCCCCCCACTGGCTCACACACACTCTCTCTTACTCACGTTCCCTCGAGTCCAGAGCCTGAGTCAGGCTCCAGGTGAGAGGACAGAGTGAATGCTTTTGTCTCATTCATATTTTCCTTCAGCTGGTGATTTCTCCTGCTGTCTAATAGGTCATTTGTTTCTCCAACACCTCTTCTTCCTCATTGTTCTCATGCTTCTAATTTTTTTTCCAATTTCAATAAAGCAGAATAGTGATTATAATGTCACATTCTATATCTCCCAAATTCCTGAAAAATACATTTTCTTTAGATTAGGTACAGATATATAAATTGATGTCATTTGTCACATACATTATGTATATTTGGTGTGTATGCTGCATAGGGTGTGTATGTATATGCAATAGACCTTGTAATGATGCAACTTTTGTAAATTCTTTTGTAAATTACAAAAAAAAACTTTTGTAAATTCTCCAGGTTTAGTCTTACCTGGTTCTTTCCTCATCAGCTGCTGTAACCTCTGTCTGGTCTCACCTCTGTGTCCCATGGGCTGCCACCCTGCCAGGCCCTTCCATCCCCATCTCCT
>NW_016107608.1:1108953-1112362 GCF_001604975.1 Cebus imitator
CATCATTTACACATAGGTTTTCCTCTTGAGTCGGCTTTGGAGCAACAAAACTAAGTCAACCCTTAATTGTCTCTTGTTCCTCTGAATGAGAAGTGTCAAAACTTAGCATAAAGAGCCCCGCTTAGAAAACGAAATTAGAACCTGCGTCTCAGGTGGGAGATCCCTATCACCCTGGAATCAGGTTTGTCTTCAGCTCCAGATGAGCATCCTGTGCCAAGGTCGATGGAGTTGCCAGGGACTCAGTGTTCTCACCTCATGGACCCATTTGAGCTGACATTAGGGAGGGAGGGAGGGAGTTCTAGGATGGAATATATAATACAGATGTCAGTGCGACACAGAGCTTTCCACTTCTCCCTGGCCCCAATCTCAGGTTACTGGACCACAGGCAGGTGGGACAAATTCATAGCCACCTGTGTACATGAGGTGTACAGGAGGTATTTGTGAGGCAGCTTACCTGGGTTCCTATGTCTCTTGTCGCCTGCAATGATGTAATTTGTGCCCCTGCACAATGTCCATGGGATTTCTGTGCTTGTCCAAGGCCACTGTCGAAGACAGTCTTGCCTACATATTTAACAATGTTGTTTTCCTGCTTTCATTCTTCTCAGCCTGTCTTAGTCTCCTTTGAGTCGGCTTGTCTTAGCTAGGCAGTCACCTTGATACGAGAAGAAACATAAGATTCTCTAACAATTGATCAACCAGGATATATGGTGAGATAAATCAGTATTGCACCAATACTTGTGAAGGGTAGTTAGGGCCATTTTTGAAGATCATGGGGGAATAGTTTTGTTTGCACAGAGGAGGTCAGAGGATACGTTATTAAGATGTATGTTAGATGAGGGAGATTCTGTCTCATGGGTCTAGAAAGCAGGCTCATCTACTTCTGACAAGACTTGATCTAGAGCACATTAGAACCTTCCTGTCAGAATATCACATTCTTACACTGAGGATATTGATTTCTCTGTGCTATGACTGGACACTGATTTGGTCTTGTGTGAAGTGTGATTTGCTCACTGTGACCTGCTCTTCTGAATTTCTTTACAGGAAATCAAAAGGATCCGGAGGAAGAGGAAGGGGAAGCACCAGTGCCCCCCAGGTAACTGTGGATTTTGGGCTGTTAGCTCAATAGTGACACCTGGAGACCACGGGTCCAGGAGAAAATCGGATGGGAAGTGATGAATAGAACAATGGCATCCATCTATCCAACTGCAAATTACCCCTTTAACAATGTTGTCTTCTTTATCGTGGTACTTAAATGGGTTTCAATTTCTTAATCCCTCTCAAGCATAGGAACCCACAATCAGTTGAGCCAGGTGAACTGACCAAGCTCAGGGATTTCCTGATCTCACCTCATGTCTGCCTCTTTGGCATTACCATGTTTGCAAGTATTTGATAGAAGGAAAGGGAATGAAAATAGCTGATATCATGCTCACAGTTTGGAGGGCAAGTGATGTTGAGGATAAAGGAACTCTTTCTGTCAAGATTCAAGAGCCCGTAGTCAATTGGCCTCTGATGCTAGTTTCAACAACATGTATGCAGAAGCACTGAATGCACTGTGTCCTGGCAGTTTCCCACAGGGATCCGTCCATCTCCTTCCTCCCCAGCTCATTGTCTGCCCAGTGCACTGAGCACCTGCCGCTCTGTCTCCTGCTTGAGACAGGGAAGGATGTTTATGAAGGCACTGTATTGGCTCCCTCTGGGCTCTCCTGTGGTCCTCCCTATGGAACCAGCGGGACACAGTGGTTTTGGTCCTGTCCAATATTCATCTTTTGTCTTCTTTACTCCAGACTGAGCCAGGAGCTGCTGCAGGAGAAAGAGCAGGAAGTCCCAGAAGACTCCTTGGATGAAATTTACTTGACTCCTTCAGTTCAATGTGACCCGTCTTACTGCCACCAGCCTTATAGCAGCACCTTGTCCTCATTGGATGATCAGCTCACATGCTCTGCTCTGGATGTAGCCTGTGAGTACTCCAACCTGAAGGTCACAAATCTCCAGTGTCTTCCCAGGCTGCCTCCACATGTTTTCTTTCTGCAACTTGTGCTGCTGAGACAGGCTGTCAGTGCAGGCAGGCCATCTACACTGAGTCTGTTTTCAATCTGGCGCAGGGATCCAGTTTTGATCACATACATCCAGAGGGTGAAACTTCCTCTACTCCTGTCCCAAGTGACTCCTCTGTCGCCTGGCTCCTTCTTATAAGAACAGGCTGTGGGCATGAAAGCTGGAAAGGGGTTAGGGCTCTTAGCAAGTCCTTGCCCACAATAGCTCATCTAGATATATTTGCACAACAAACATTCTTCCTAAGATCTGAAATCTCTCCTTTCTGAAATTATGTTCCTAACTACATGCCTTCAACGGTGTCATTATCTCTCTCTGGCCACCCACACATGCAAGCAGTTTTGTGCAAATATTTCACTTCAGGGACACCCTAGCCCTGGAACTCCAGCCCACGTCAGCTTCCCCAAGCACAGACAGGAAAGGTGACATCGCCTGCATTTACATGATGTCTGTCTGTGTGGCCTGGGTCACTGGAAGGCTTTAGTGAGAAGCAGGGACAGCAGATGGGTGTTCTGGGTAAGAGTAACAATGCGAAAACTGAGACTGTTCCTACTGAAGCCCCTTCTCCTTTCAGCTCCCACCCAGGAGACCTGTCCCCAAGGGACTTGCAGTGGAGACTGGAGCTACTACCTGTCAGAGGTTCAGGCTTCACAGACACATCTGGAATCAAGTGCCCAGTTGCCCACTTCTTTGGGACTAGAGCTGGATCAAGGGATCGACTGTGGGAATGACTTAGCCAGGCAGGGCCTTTCCTCCACCACCTGCAGCTTCACAGCCAATGCTGATTCTGGGAACCAATGTCCCTTTCAAGGTAGGGAAGGAAAGAGGAATAGGAAGATCTAATCCAGGTCTTGGTGGTCATGGTGCTATGGATGGAGGAGAGAATGGGGCCTCCCCGTGCTCACTCAGGGTCAAGTGGAAATCCAGAATGCTCCAACCCAGTGAGGTGAGCAAGAGCCTGGGGCTTAGGACAAAATCTGCTCTCAGGTCCTGGGTTTGCCTCTTTCTGGTTGTTCACTTTGGCCAAAGATTTTGTCTTTTGGGGATATAAATCTCTGTTTCCTCATCATAGCTACCTAAAACACAGCATCTACCTGTAATCATTGTTGAGAATATTAATTATTATAATTTCCAAAGGGCCTTATTCAATAATTGCTCAATAAACCTGTAAATAGCTGTTATCTAATCCACTTGTCTTTCTGCCAAATTGACATTTAGAAAGTGACATCACAAACTATGCCTTCTCTGAGGTAGAGCAATTGTGACGCTGTCTGCTTTCTAGAGACCCCACTTCCCTTGGCTCCTCACACATACTCCTCTGCCAGTTTTGTTCCTCTTCTTCCCCATCCCTCATGAA
>NW_016107608.1:1113698-1114698 GCF_001604975.1 Cebus imitator
GGCCTCCTGACAAACTTGTCCTTACTGAGTAATGGAAGAAAGATCAACAAAAAGAAAATATTAAAATCACTCTATGGCTTCCCCTCACACTTTGGACTTTCTTATCCAAGGCCACATTCCTGATTTGATGTCCTTTGGGTGGAAGAGAAAGTCACGGTAAGATCATGGATGCTAGTGGATGCCATTGGCTGTCGTTTTGTTTTCAGAGCTGGTTTTAGAGCCCTCTGTTGGGTTGAAGAACCCTCCGCAGCTGGAAGATGATGCACTCGAAGGTTCCACGGACAACACACAAGGGCGTCAAGTCATTGGCCACATTCATGCCTCAAGTGGTTGGAAACTCAAGATGATTAAAAGAAAACTCCGGGCCAGCAAGTGGATTCCCTGGCCTTCACGCTTAGGGTGCAGAGGTAATCACATCTNACCATGCCCAGCTGATTTTTTGTATTTTTAATAGAGACAGGGTTTCACCGTGTTGACCAGGATGGTCTTGATCTCTTGATCTCGTGATCCACCCGCCTCGGCCTCCCAAAGTGCTGGGATTACAGGCATGAGCCACCGCACCCGGCCACATCTATGACTCTTAGCTGCACTCACTTCTTATTTCTGTCTGTGGTGACAGCTCATTCTCCCACTGCTTTTTCTCCTCCATTTGTTCTCTCCAGCGGCTGCTGTAACCTCTGCCTCGTCTTAACTCTCTGTCCCATGGGCTCACACCCTGTGATGTCTTTTCTGTCTCCGTGTCCTCATTGCTCTCTGAACTCTGCTCTACTCCTTATTCTGCAGTCTTGGGAGTTCCCCTCACAGCCACAGGAGAGCCAGACCTCCTTGTCCTCATCCACATCCACAGTTTAAGCTGCTGAACATAGGATTCTTTACTCACGATTTCACACTCTCCTGAGAATTTAACCTTTCCTCCCAGCATCCCCAACTCCATTGTCTCTTTCTGCAGGGAGCATTGCCTTAATGCATCATTTACACATAGGTTTTCCTCTTGAGTCGG
>NW_016107608.1:1116178-1117739 GCF_001604975.1 Cebus imitator
TGCTGAATGCACTGTGTCCTGGCAGTTTCCCACCGGGATCCGTCCGTCTCCTTCCTCCCCAGCTCATTGTCTGCCCAGTGCACTGAGCACCTGCCACTCTGTCTCCTGCTTGAGACAGGGAAGGACGTTTATGAGGGCACTGTATTGGCTTGTCCTGTAGTCCTCCTTATGGAACCAGCGGGACACAGTGGTTTTGGTTCTGTCCAGTGTTCATCTTCTGTCTTCTTTACTCCAGGCTGAGCCAGGAGCTGCCACAGCTGAAGGAGCAGGAAGTCCCAGAAGACTCCTTGGATGAAATTTACTTGACTCCTTCAGTTCACCATGACCTGTCTGACTGCCACCAGCCTTATAGCGGCACCTTGTCCTCATTGGATGATCAGCTCAGATGCTCTGCTCTGGATGTAGCCTGTGAGTACTCCAACCTGAAGGCCACAAAGCTCCAGTGTCTTCCCAGGCAGCCTCCACATGTTTTCTTTCTGCAGCTTGTGCTGCTGAGACAGGCTGTCAGTGCAGGCAGGCCATCTACACTGAGTCTGTTTTCAATCTGGCTCTGGAATGCAGTTTTGATCACATACATCCAGAGGGTGAAACTTCCTCTACTCCTGTCCCTACGGACTCCTCTGTCACCTGGCTCCTTCTTACAAGAGCAGCCTGTGGGCATGAAAGCTGGAAAGGGCTTAGGGCTTTTAGCAAGTTCCTGTCCACAGTAGTTCATCTAGATAATATTTGCACAACAAACCTTCTTTTTTAAGATCTGGAATCTCTCCTTTCTGAAATTTATGTTCCTAACTACCTGCCTTCAATAAGAGAATTCTCTCTTCTCTGGACACCCACAGATGCAGGCAATTTTACACAACTATATCACTTCAGGGATACCCTAGCCCTGGACCGCAGTTCATGTCAACTTCCTCAGGCACAGACAAGAAAGGTGACATCGCCTGCATTTACATGATGTCTGTCTGTGTGGCCTAGATCACTGGAAGACTTCAGTGAAAAGCAAGAACTGCAGGGATGGGTGTCTGGGAGCACTTAACAAAGGGAAAACTGAGACTGTTCCAACTGAAGCCCCTTCTCCTTTCAGCTCCCACCCAGGAGACCTGTCCCCAAGGGACTTGCAGTGGAGACTTGAGCTACTACCTGTCAGAGGTGCAGGCTTCACAGACACAGCCAGAACCAAGTACCCTGGCGCCCAATTGCCTGGGACTACAGCTGGATCAAGGGATCGACTGTGGAAATGGCTTAGCCAGGCAGGGCCTTTCCTCCACCACCTGCAGCTTCACAGCCAATGCTGATTCTGCGAACCAATGTCCCTCTCAAGGTAGGGAAGGAAAGGGGAATAGGAAGATCTAATCCAGGTCTTGGTGGTCACGGTGCTATGGATGGAGGAGAGAATGGGGAATCACCACGCTCACTCAGGGTAGAGTTGAAATCCAGAATGCTCCAACCCAGTGAGGTGAGCAAGAGCCTGGGGCTTAGGACAAAATCTGCTCTCAGTTCCTGGGTTTGCCTCTTTCTGGTTGTTCAGTTTGGCCAAAGATTTTGTCTTTTGGGGATATAAATC
>NW_016107608.1:1122623-1123462 GCF_001604975.1 Cebus imitator
CTGCCAGTTTTGTTCCTCTTCTTCCCCATCCCTCATGAAGCCAAATCTCCACTATCAGGCACTTTCAGTGACAACCTATGAGGCACATTCAGTAATAGTGTAAATTTTGGGCCCACAAGTTAGTCTCATGACATGTCCATCTCCTTCTCCTTTATTCTGCTCTTTTTGGGAACAAAGGACAACTCTCACACAGAAAGTATTCACATGAGTCTCTTTTATGAAAATCCATTTAGTTCATCATCTCCACTCATGTCCATGGCCATGTCCTTAGTTTCCATCTCACAGAAACCACTTCTGCTCAGATTTCCTTGAAGACATGGGTCGTGTTCATACTCATTCTCTGTTCCATTCAATATCTCCTCCTGCTGCCCCTGGGGCTACCTTTTGCTGATCTGTCAAGTGATGCCCTCAGCTGAGGAATGAGAGGACCCCTGTCCTCAGGAGGAGGGAGGGTCACATGAGAAAATGGGCACCACATGGGCCCATGGAGAGGACACATGGAAGCCACCCAGCAGGTGTCAAGGGATGCGCAGTCCCTGACCCATGCCGTGATAACTTAATTAAACTGATTTCTTCCCACTGGAATGTCCTTTGCTTCTCTATGGATTCTCACACCCCAGCCAAGACTCCCCCCACTGGCTCACACACACTCTCTCTTACTCACGTTCCCTGGAGTCCAGAGCCTGAGTCAGGATCCAGGTGAGAGGACAGAGTGAATGCTTTTGTCTCATTCATATTTTCCTTCAGCTGGTGATTTCTCCTGCTGTCCAAAGGTCATTTGTTTTTCCCACGCCTTTTCTTTCTCATTCTTCTCATGTTTCTCTTTTTTTTTTTTTTCC
>NW_016107608.1:1124113-1183007 GCF_001604975.1 Cebus imitator
ATTTAACTTTCACTTTTATAATCTCTTCCCTCCCCAGAGCACAGACTACATGTAGGGGGTTTCCTTGCTTTTGCCTTATCTACCTGGAAGCTATTTGTGTTTCTTAATCCTGTGTTTCTTGAATATTTTTGTGAATCAGGAGTGCGTTGGCCTCCTGACAAACTTGTCCTTACTGAGTAATGGAAGAAAGATCAACAAAAAGAAAATATTAAAATCACTCTATGGCTTCCCCTCACACTTTGGATTTTCTTGGCCAAGGCCATATTACTGATTTGATGTCCTTTGGGTGGAAGAGAAAGTCACAGTAAGATCATGGATGCCAGCAGATGCCATTGACTATTGTTTTGTTTTCAGAGCTGGTTTTAGAGCCCTCTGTTGGACTGAAGAACCCTCCGCAGCTGGAAGACGATGGAGTTGAAGGCTCAGCAGACAACACACAGGGGAACAAAGTCACTGGACACATTCATGCCTCAAGTGTCCTGAAACCAAAGGCTATTAAAAGAAAACTCCGGTTCAGCAAGTGGATTCCCTGGCCTTCATGCTTAGGGTGCAGAGGTAATCCCATCTATGACCCTTAGCTGCACTCACTTCTTATTTCTCTCTGTCTGAGGTGGCAGCTTGTCCTCTCACTGCTTTTCCTCTTCCCTTTGTTCTCTCCAGTGTCTGCTATAACCTCTGTCTTGTCTTACCTCTGTGTGAGACCTCCCTCAACCACCAGCCCTTTTCTGTCCCCATCTCCTCTTTGCTCCCTGAACTGTTCTATTCCTTCTCCTTCGGCTGTCTTGAGAGTTTCTCTCATGGCCACAGGAGTGCCAGGCCTCATTGTCTTCATCCAACCGCATTGCTTAAGCTGCTGAACACAGGGTCCTTTGCTGGAATTGCACAATTTCTTGAGAAATTTACCTTTCCTCCCTGCTTCCCCAACTCCATTATCTCTTTCTGCAGAAAGCATTGTTTTAATACATCATTTACACATAGGTTTTTCTCTTGATTCAGCTTTTGAGCAACCCAACTGATTCAACCCTTCATCTTCCCTGGTTTCTCTGAATGAGAAGTGTTAAAACTGAGCACAAAGAGCGCCATTTAGAAAACTAAACTAGAATCAGGTGGGAGTTCCCTACTGGCCTGGAGTCAGGTTTGTCTTCAGCTCCATATCTGCAGACTTGTGCCAATGTAGATGGAGTTGCCGGGGACTCAGTGTTCTCACCTCATGGACTCATTTGAGCTGACATTAACTGGAGGACATTTATGACATTATAAATGGAAATCACTTCAAAAGTACATGCAGATGACAGGACTTCAAAACTGCATACATCGTGAGGGACATCATTCTAACCTCTCTCCTTTTTATTCTCATTTTCACTTCTACAAGTCCAGTTAATGGTCTAAAATGCAACTCAGATGAATCTTGAGGCCAGTTTATATGAGACAGCATTTTCTGAATTAACTTTGAGAAAAGTGACTCCACGACCAGCTTTATGCATGCACAAGATGACAGGCAAGAATCTATCCACAGGACAGTCTTTGCTGTGGCCCAGCCCAGTTGATTAGAGAGAGATTACATTGAAGTTGTCAGAGAGAAGACTAAAATCCATGGAACCACTGGGACAAAACAAATCATGAGATAAATAGCAAAAGGAAAGAAAATGATGGGAAATTGGGTTGTTCCATTTAGTATCTCTATCTCCTGCTGCCATGTAATAAACACCTGGTGAGATTTCAATTAAGTTGAATGCCTTGAACTCACACGTTGAGATTCTCACTTACATGGCCTGGGGTGTGGTTTGGGTGTGTGTGGTTTTAAAACGGTCCCATGTGACTCTAATCCGGGGCTAAAGATAAGAAGGACCACTGCTCTTGTATGATCTCAGGTTACCAACATAGAAGTGCCCCATATGTGCAGCTACTCCAAAGGCTGAGCCTCCATCAGCCTTTGATGGGACCTATATTCCCCTCAACAGCACTGTTTGTATACCATAGAAAAAATGAAGAAGAAAAACAAGAAAATTAATAGATTAGACCTTTAGCCTCTGCTTGAAGCTCACTTGCTCAATTTTGAATACAAGATAAAGTGAGAAATAGTCATTACATTAACATCTAATGTACAGAAATAATATTTCTGTACATATTACATATAGTGGAATTTAGTATTTTCTTTGGCAGTTTAAAATAAAACTTCCAGTTTACATTTAACCACACAGATTCTACAGCCCACTAATTGGCTCAGCACTGCAATGTAAACATTTCACTTTTGGTCAGTTATTGTCCTTCCGCAAAGCCCTGAAAGAGAACTTACTGCTCTCACTCTCCTGAAGAGAATGCAATAACAAATCACGACTGGAATTCTGCAAGAGCTCGTATATGAATACTTCTTTATGCCAGGCTTGACACTGACATTAAATATTGAAAAGTGGACTTTCCCCAAAATGCACTTTGGAAAAACAATGCGTGCGAGGGGAGAATGTAGTAAAACAGAAACTAATCCTTTTCACTTTGTACTTCAGAGTTTTGTCGGTCTAGATATTGAGAAGATTTCTAGAAATCCCGTAAGGTGTAACCAGGTGTGGAATCAACTTCCAGGCATTAGGGAAAATAAGTAGGGTCATAATTACAATCCCTCTCTCTCTTTGCTAACTCCGTTTTGAGTGTCTTTTTTTTCTTTTAATTTTCTTTCTTTCCTGATCCTCTTTGAAAGAATACTTATAAATATATTTGTTTTTTCTTTAAAAAAAAGTATTTTAACCAACCAAACAAGCACCACAGACATCGTATTTCATATTTTTTTTTTGTAAAACTTTATTTCTGTCCTAGCCAAGGTGACCCAACAGCCTCTCATGACTGCTGAGACCTCCAGATTGGAGCCATTCCTCTCTCTTCCTCCAATATTTTTTGAAAGGGCCTTAGTTCGTGGGTTCTAATTCCTGGGTTTTCAATAACAAGTCATGTGGCCTTAGTTGAATCGTATCCCAGTGGCATCACTACGCCTCTGTTTTAAAGGCTGGAAGTGGACGTGGATGTTGTCTGAGGTTCCTGCTGCTTCTCATATCCAGAGTTCTTCCCATGGCCTCCTGCTCCTCCCTGGAAGACTGGGACATGGAGTTTAACAGAGTGGGTTTCTCTGCAGAGGATCTTCCTTTTCTGCAGCCCTCTGTCTGGGCATGTATGATTGATGCTGAACACATCCTCACTGGGAGGAAAAGCCATCACTCTGCTCCAGACAGAGGGAATCAGGAGGAAAGGGGCTGATGTTCCCGGCTGCCGGTTGGGCATAGGCGGGGTCCCTATACCCTGCACCACAGGCTGACTGGAGGTTCAGGGAAATTCACTGGTGTTTTCTTCTGACTTGTGAATGGTCCTTCCGCTTTCAGCCAGCTCAACCCTCACCCTCAGCTCAAGCTCCCAGCAGGAGATCAGTTTGTCCCTGGGATATCACCACTTAGCAATCCCTCTAAACTCAGTCTTCAAAAGGACCTGACAAAAATGCTGATTTGATTATTTTCTCTTCCTCCCCTACAGGTACCGAATACTAACAGAAGGATGCAAAGGATGAAAGGATGCCAAAAAAGTAGCTTTTCCAATTGATGAGAAAAAACTAAGACAGCAAAGCAAGTTCAAGTCCAAATACAATGACACTGCAGGGAACCTTCACAGATGATTGAATTTTAGACCACAGAATGCTTTTGCTGATTTCAACCCACCAGGCTCCTTTGATTTGAGAAGCCACAGTCCATCCTAGTCCAATTGTGATCAATACCTAGGGAGACCAATTCCCAGATGGACACACAGCATTGACAGGCCTTAGCCCTGCTCCTCTCAATTCCCATCCTGTGAGAACAGAAGTCCAGAGCTGCTGGGATGAGACAGCATGTCACCCGGGACTCTGCCAGGGTAGAATATGAATAATGCCATGTTCTTGCTGAAAATGTTTAGCCTGAATTTCATAGGAGGTAATCCTAAGGCAATTACAGAATGTAGAACATTGAACAGCACAACTGACCAGTCTCCTTCAAATAATCCATGTTACCACCAAGATCACAACAAAAAGGCGAAGAGACACTTTGGGTTCAAAAAGAGTAAAAACTATGTAGCTTATCTTTTTTAGACATTTTGAACCCCAAACATCTCTTCCTCTTTTGGTTGTTGTCATTGATGGTGGTGACATGGACTTGTTTGTAGAGGACAGGTCAGCTGTCTGGCTCAAATCTCTGCATTCTGAAGTCGTCTGAAAATGCCCTCACAATTAAATTCAGCCTAAATATTTTGCAAGGAACATTGCAGAGTCATGCCGTGAGCTTCCTACCTCAGCCCATCTGCAGGCAGAGAAAACCAGTGTCTTCATCCCCATTATTGTGATACTAGGACGTTCTCTTGGTTAAGGAGGGGTTCTATCAGTTCTGTCCATTTTAAAGACACCTTATTTATAATTTGAAAGTGGTTTGAAACAGCATGAATATCCTGTATTTTAACAATCTCCCTCTGAGCATTTTATCAGCAATTAAGCACCTCTTCCTGGGTCAGTTAATATATTTATGTTTTTACATTGGAAATTCTCTATCGCAAAATTTTACTATATACTTGTTTTTGCTGGCATTCTTTGTAAAAGAAAATATATATTCCCTGCTCAAATTTTAACTTTCATCCAGAATTAATTTTAATTTGTTTTTGCTGGCATTCTGCTGTGATAAAGAATATTCTCTGCCCCAAATTTAACTTTTATCCAAAATTAATTTTAGTTTATTAGTTAAAATGTTTAAGTTTTAAAACTAATTAAAATTTTTTGTCTATCACTCTGGACTACTGGATATTTTACATGTAGTGTTTTCAGCTTTTATTGTTATGATGCTTTTGGCCAATAAGAATATACATTAACAAAAACATTCTTATTTCCCTGTTTACACTCTAAACTCTTCCATATTTTGTCTGTATTTACCATATGTGGTCGATTGTAGTTACTGTATTTCTTTGTTGATGTTATTTGTTTTCTTTTTTTTGTGTGTGTGTATGTGTGCCTTTTCTTTGTTATTTAGGAAGGGTTGTATAGCTCCTGTTTAACATTGCAGTAAAAAAATTTTGACATCACTAATACCCTTTTAACTTAATACACTTCTATTTGGTTTATAAGTTTTAAATTACGTCTTTCAATTTCAAAATTGTACCACTACGACAATCAAAGACATTATTTTCCTCTTCTCTAACCTCTTTACCTGCCATTTCTTATTTGTTATTTCAACCCAAACATAAAGTGACAGCCTATGTGCTTCACCTGTCCCCACCTTGGTTTTTGTTTTAGATCTACAATTAAATACATTGATGCACATGCTGTTCAAAAGTGTATCCGAAGCATCACTTGTTGACTGGAATTTATCCCTAATAGAGGCCTCATGAGGGAATCAGGCCTCGCTGAGTTTTGCATGCTTAATGAACTTTTTCCACTGTCTTCATACATGGATAGGATCACTGGATAAGGCACTTGCCCAAAATGTATTTTTCTTGTGATTTTAGGAAATATTGTTTGGCTTTGGGGGATAGGCATGTGTGTTCTCATTCTGGGATTCTATTTTGTTCTAACAAGACCTTCAATTTCTACCAGTTACTTCATTCATTCTCTTCACCACAAGTCTCCTTCCTTTGACCAGGCCTCCCCATCTCCCAGCCATTCTGCCCTTTGAAGATTGGCCCCTCTCGCCCTCTGCACCATGATGCCCCTGCCTTTCAATTCCCCAGTAGCAGGGTTCTGATCCACCAGGTCTCAGCCATGTTCTGTGTTGCTCCACACTTGCTGTATAAGGATGGTTTTTCCTGTGTTCTGTCATGAACAGGCCCTCAGTGCTGTGCTGGCCTTTATTTGCGTAGTGCTTCCTGCTCCCTCTGCTGTTGTGTGGCTCCCAGACCTGGCTAAGTAAAATCACCTGAGGTCCACAGTGTTCCCTAGCCCTGATTGGGGGCAGGATTATGGGTGGTATTTTTGACTCTCTGTTAATCCCTAGGGCTTTGAAGTGTATGTGGAGAAATTCAGCTATTAGTCTATCCTACTTCTTCAAATGCAGAACTTTGATAGTACAAAAAATGAGCAGAATCAAATACTAGAACATCCCCATAATCACTGGCCAGCTTCAATTATCAACAAATGGCTGAGCTTTACTACATACAATCCTTCCTAGTTACCTATGAAGTGTGTGTGTGTATATGTATACTTCATGGTCTATCAAATGAACACAAATGTTAACAGACTGGAACTCAGCCTCTGCTGTGGAAATAACTCCACTTGAGCTAACATAAAGAATGCAGTCTTTCATGTGGCCACTCACTTCTTTGGTGATAGCTAAAACCTATCTTCTCAAAGAGATGGCTGTGTGATTGAATGATTACATGGGTTTTCTGGTTTACACAGTTTTTATCCTCTTCATGTATGAGATTTTTATATCTTCAGTAGTGATTATTGTATTCTTTTTACCTGAAAAATTCACGGTTCTCCCACAGAGACAACGAAAATGCAGAATGTCTTGAGAATTCTAAGAGCAAAAACAGAAACAAAAAAATAGTTCTATTTATAAATTTGAAACAAAAGTTCTTGCTACCCACAGAATTTTCTGCATTTGACTTGTCATTAATACAAATTCTTAAGAGATTATATCAGCTGTTGAACTTACTAAGTCTTAGATTTTTTATAAAAGCTTATTACTTGCCACATATGGGAATTGTGTCTGTATGTATTCTTAGCTGACTATCAAAATTCAAAACCTCATTTAGCCTTTGAATAGTGAGTTCACTAATGTTGATAGCTAAAATCACAGTATTGAAAGCCTAAAATCGGCCCTCTGATTTGATAAGAGAACATCACACCCTTTAATCTAATAAGGAATAAGGTAAAGAAATATCCTTGAGAATTGTATAACGTCATCCCTCTAGAGTAACCAAAGGTAGCCTTTTGGTTCCTCTAAATTGTAAGGGCATTAGTTTTCTTTTCACAATATGCTCTGTATGTAGTGACTTCTCTTCAAAGTCACCTTCTGATAAGAAAAGGCTTTCCAAATCTCCTCTCCCCTAGGAATATATCCCTCTCTTCTTCCCCAGATCAAGGCTTAAAAGTTTCAGGACATGAAAAACTCTTTTAAAGTTCCCCAAGTTCTAAAAAAAAAATGAATCTGTTTTTATTTGCTTTCAAATAGAGAAACAGTAAAATGTTTAGAAATTGTAAATGTGCTTATTTTCAGTTTCTTTTTCTTAATTCTAGAATTATTCTAGAATTCTAGAATTATTTTCTATTTTTTTCTGAAGGAAAAAGAACTCTCAACAGAAAACAAGAAAATATATTATAAAACATATGGCATGCGGCAGGAAGAATTACTGTTACCAAGATGCCTTCTTTAGAGTAGTATTAGGGGTTTTTGAGTTGTTTTTTTTTTATTTTTTATTTTTTTGCTATTGCTGTTGCTGCTCTTGTTTTAATTGTAGTAGCAACCAATTTGTACAGACTTAAACTACAAACTCTCTCCCACTGAGTATATGGTAGATGATGTCTTTACTCAATTCTTACAGTTTGAGCTGCTGATTTATTTTATTTTATTTAGGCTGGCTCCTTGGCATTACCCATAGGCTTGCATAAAATAGGGTCAGCCAAGGATTTGAACAGATTATATACAATGGTCCTTCACTATCCACGTGGTTTGGTTCCAGTACCCCTGAGGATATAAAAATCCACATATGTTCAAGTCCCTTACATAAAATAATGTAGTATTTGCATGTAACATATGCACATCCTCCTATATACTTTAAATGATCACTAGATCGTCTCTTTATAGCATATACAATGTAAATGCTGTGTTAACAGTCATTAATATTATTTTTCATTGTTACACAGTTTTTTTCTTCAAATAATTTTGAAATGTGACATCTGTGGATGTGGCACCATGAAAATGAAGTGCTGATTATACTCATATTCAGTGTCTCACCATTTCTGAGGCTTTCTTGATTACTGGAAATCCACTCTTGATTTATTGCTTCTTTGCCAAATTTTGGTGTTGTCTTACTACACCGTAAGCCTGTCAGACTTCAACTTCATTCTGACCAAGTTGTAGATGAGTTGGAGATTGTGGTCAATTTAAAAGGAACAAAAATAAGAAGATATGAAGTGATCAAATTCACAAATTTCAACTTACATCTTTTCTGGGTTCTCCTTGTTCTTGTTTGTTTTTCTAGTTGAAATATTTCAGAAATAACTCTGCTTTGGTTTCTGTCTTCCCATGTCATTTCACAGTTTTTTTGTTTTGTTTTTTGAGACCGAGTCTTGCTCTGTCACCCAGGCTGGAGTGCAGTGGCACGATCTTGGCTCACTGCAGCCTCTGCCTCCTGGATTCCAGTGACTCTCCTGCCTCAGCCTCCTGGGTAGCTGGGATTACAGGCACATGCCACGACACCTGGATAATTTTTGTATTTTCAGTAGAGATGGGGTTTCACCATGTTGGCCAGGCTGGTCCCGAACTCCTGATCTCAGGTGATCCTCCTGCCTCGGCCTCCCAAAGTGCTGGGATTATAAGTGTGGGCCACTGTGCCCGGACGGTTGTTTTTTCAATAATGTGTATTTTTCAAGATTTCATCTCTGACCTGTAGGAGAATTGACTCACCTCTTCATTCTACCACCTTGCTATTACAGAAGATTTTTAAGCTTGGCTTTTTTATATGAGATAAATAGTCTTCTCTTTTTAAAAAACACACAGTTCATTTTGAGTTTCTGTCACTCACAGATGGGAGGATTAAATGAATTGATATATGTAACATGCTTAGAACAGTGTTTGGCTTATAATAAGTTATCAACACGTTACCTATCTTTTTAATTATTTGTTTTAGAGTTCTCCAAAGAAATAGAATTGTTGGTATAAGATACATATAGATCTGTAAGAGGAGATTTATTATGAAAATTGGCTCACATGATTATGGAGGCCAAAAAGTTCTGTAATGTGCCCTGTCTGCGAGCTGGAGAACCAGGAAAGCCAGATGCGTAATTCAGTCTGAGTCTGAAGGCCTGAGAAGCAGAGGAGCTGCTGACGTAACTTCCAATCTGAGGCCACAGGTCTGCCAAAGGTGGAGGCCTGGCTGGTGTAAGTCCCTGATGCCTAAGGCCTGTGAACCAGCAGCTCCTGTTTTTGAGGGAAGGGAAAGATAGATGCCTCAGCTAAAGAAGTGAAAGAGAATTCACCCTTCATTTCGCCCTCTTCCTATTCAGGCCCAGAAGAACAGGTTGAATGATGCATGCCTACATTGGTGACAGTGAATCATCTTTATTCAGCCTGTAAATTCAAATGCTAGTCTATTCTGGTAAAACCCTCTCAGACACACTTAGAAATAATGTTTTAGACAAGCTGATTCATAAAATTTACCATTGCATTATTATTGTTGTAGCTTTATTCAAGCCCGTGAACCACTCCTGCTCTACATAGTTAAGAATGCTCTTGTTACTTATCCACAAGTTCAAGGAACTTCCCACATGCCAGGAATAGAACTATAAAGATAAGAAGATACTGAGTTTGATGGTTTCTCTGCACACCATGCAAAATCTTTATATGTCATATTCCAGATCAAATGCTAAGTTTTAGGGGAAACCGTCCATAATTTCTTAGGCAGCCTTTTTTCCATTTGAACATACTCCTGTTTTACCAGTTATCTTGTTATATAATTTTTATTTATTTATTTTTTAAATCCAGGTTATAATGTAATTTCAGGCAAGCAGTTTCTCTGTCTTCTGTGTACACCTGGGTATTCAAAGTTTCCTTTTTATACTCTATGCAAATTATCCCTGCTATGGGGATTATAATTAGTTTTATTAGAATTCTTTTCATTATAATACTTTTTCATATGCCTAAAATACTCTGTCAGTTCTTCAGAAATTTCAAATCCACTCAATTTTTATGGTTTAGTGAATTGAACAGCTGGCTCATATCACTGATTACACTCTGAGAAGGTGACATTGTTTCTATATTCTGGGAATATTTTATATCCTTAAAATCTATGATAACACTCTTTATCCTTCAACTTGATAAATACTACTTTCTACTCTCTTACAGCCAAACATCCACACAAAGATAATATGTTTTCAATCAAAAGCACTCAAATTTCCACGATGATCACTGGAGCCTGCTTTATAAACATTACCGTCTCTTGTGATTTTGGCTCTATCTAAGAGTTCTATGCTTCTTGCTCTAAACAATGCTTTTTGGGGTGAAATTAGATATTTTTCAATTCTTCTCTTTCACATACCACACTATATTTCAGACAATCTTCCACTCACACTCAACAAATACTCTCCAGTTACAAACCCTAGGACTGTGTTTGTCAAGTTATCATTGATTATATATTATTACATTTTGATCTGCAATCCAATGCATTCCAATGCTTTTATAAAATGCTCTAAAATTAATTGCTATAAAAATAGCATGCACATACATGGTGCAACAGTGTCAAACTGCTATGAAAGATTTTAAATGCATACTGTAAATGTCAGTACGTAATTGGCCTGTGAAACACACACTGAGTAGCAATGGCCCTGCATATGCCCACAGAAACTGGTCAAAAGGAATGGGAATAAAATCTTAACTTCAATGAGGGCTTCATAATCTATGTTTCTGACATTGCTTTCGTTTGGCATCCTGTGATACGATCTCGCTGTAACCAAAATTATCATCATTGAATTTGTTGCTATCCATTTGACAGAGATGATGTTAAATCAATTCAAATTCATCTGATAATTAGACCGACCTTGGAGGCTCATGTTGATCATATGAGTATTTAAAGAGTATGTGGAAAACATTCATAGCTTTTAAAAATCAATATGTGGAGTATTATGGTTTGGCTCTCGTATTTATCAAGTACAGAGTGATATTTTGCAGAGATATTTTATGATCACAATATGAGAAACATTTCATTAAGCTATATTTGCATTAATTTAGTGGTTAATGGCATCTCAAATCACCAAAGCTGGATGAGCTGAGACCCCAGAGGTCTTTTTTCCCCCCTTTAGCAATGACATCTTCATTTCCTTGCTATAAAAATTCACTACAGGAAAGCATGTTCTCATTAAAATAAATATATCTTCCCATTGGTTTCCAAGATGGGATTCTAAGGCCTATGCAAATAATCAATTTGGAAGACTTTCCATAGTCCCTGATACCGTATATCGTTAAATGAAATTAAATTATCTTCTCTGTAATGTGCAACCTCAAAACAAGATAGATAGGTATTTCTTACCATGACTCTCTCAAATAAACCAGTAACAAATGCCTTTATTGTTAAAATTCAGAGTCCAGCCAATAAATAGACACAAATTTTCATTTCTAACCAATTTACCTGGGCAAAACACAGAGTAATAGTTTCCTTCCAAGTATGTTTAGCTAGAAATTATTTTTTCACATGTGAATGCATTATGGCCATTAATTTGATCTTTTAGAGGTTTATCAAAGTGAAATTCACCACTGCTTCTCTAGCCTTCAAATTATAAAATATTTTTTCAGATCTTTCAGATGCAAACCAAAAAAGGAATATTGTCTGTTCTTTGAGATTTCCCTTATAACTTTGGTGTGAAAATCTGAAATATTGTAAGAATTGGAAAGTGGGTGTTAATTTGAAGATCTGAGATGAGGGAGTTGTCTTTGTTTGCCTAGTATTCTTCATTTGGCTTAAGCACAGTTTATCTGCATATGATCAGATACTTTGGTATATTACTTCCTCTATGGACAATTTTAAGAAAATTTCCAAGAGTAGCGCACCTAATATACAACAGAAACTGGAGCAGTAAACAAGACAAAATGCAACAACACTAGCACCACTACCACTGCCAGCAAAAAGGTAATACTCCCAACCCCTATCCCTGGCTTTTGGGGCTTACATTCTAGGAGGGGTTAAATACACAACCAACAAATCAGTATGTTTAAGGAGAAAAATAATACAAGAAAGGCAATTGTGTGTTCTGGGTGTGAGGGAGTATGTGAGCCATAAAGGTTTTGAGATGCCTTTGACCTTTTCCTTTGAGGAATGTCCCACTTCTAGTCTGTCATTTCATCTCTGTGTTGGATCAAGCTTCACATTTCAGAGTCTGAAATCTGCCTTCCTGAGTCACCACAAATGGGGATGGATGGCACTGTTACAGAATGCTGGGAGAGTGAGCAACTCTTAAGGTCTACATTGACCAGTGGAAAATGGGAGAGAGCTGAGCATATAAATCCCTCTTCATTTTCATTCTTGTGCACAAATCGGACAAACAGTTTCTCTTTAAAGACTTCCAGATCAGCCTTCCATGGCAAGAGAACACGAATTCTTAGCAACCTACTTTGTGTCTTCAGGGCTTATTGTGAAGATTAACATACTATAAAACCAATAAAACCTCCCTGTTTATCCTATGCATTATCGACCTCACTGTTTTTCTTCTTTGATGTTTTTTTTTTTTTTAAATTTTTGAGACAGAGTCTCACTCTGCCACCAAGACTGGAGTGCAGTGGTGTGATCATGGCTCATGGCAACCACCACCTCCCTGGTGCAAGTGATCCTCCTGCCTCAGCCTCCCGAGTAGCTGGGGTTACAGGGCCCCTCCACCACGTCCAGATATTTTTTTTTTTTTTTGTATTTTTAGTATAGACAGGGTTTCACCCTGTTGGCCAAGCTGGCTTTGAACTTCTGACCTCCAGTGATCTGCCCGCCTTGGCCTCCCAAAGTGGTAGGATTACAGGTGTGTACAACCCGCGCCCGGCCTCTCTTCTTCACTTTCAAACAAATCTCCCCAAAATATATACTCAAACGTGCTGAATTCACTTTTTCTTCTCTTCTCTCTTGAACCTACTCTAATCATAGTTTTATTCCCCCAATTCCTTGGAGACCACCCTTGTCAAAATTACCAGCAGAGAGGGAATATTGATGATGCAGAAGAGAGGAGAAGAGATCGTTGGAATTCACAGATTCTCCTTCTCTGAGAGTTTCTGAAAATAAGATAAATTCTCTACATCATGTGTTAGTGTGGGAGTGGGTCTCTGTGAAGACAAATGGGGGTCATATGTGAGCTCTCCTATTCTTTGTATACAAGGGACCATGACACAAATGAAGAAGAATATTTTAGTAATCATTTAGTTCACACACCATTTGTAGACTCAACTTCAAGGGTTGTTCAAGTCTCACATTCCATTATTCACACATAAAAAGGAAGAAATGTATTTCTGATGCATTAAATCAGAAGGGCAAAAAAGTGTTGTTTTCTGGATTCTAAGTCTAATAAAATGTGTTAAAGGAAAAGCATAAGAATAAACCAGTAATAATAGTAATAGTTGTAATAATAGCTTACACATATAAGTGTGTGTATATATATATATAATTTATCTTTATGGTAAAACTTTTTGAGAATTATGAATTTGCACATTAGGACAGTGAAGCATACAGATATTACATAGCCAGTAAGAGACATTATTTATAAATTAATTGAGATGCTTTCTGTCTTAAGTTTCTATTTAGATTTAGCAGTTCTAAAGTCCATAAAAGTATTTTATAATATTATGCACTAACAACTACTAAGTGGAATGGAGCACTGCCATCTCTTGCTAATTGAGAACAGTGCGATAGAATAAATTTAATCAATCTCCAAAGAAATGTTGCATGATGAAATCTAGTTCTTCTGTTCACATTTAAATTTTCTAATATTTTCTTACAACTTTTATAACTCGTTCTAACTATATACTAATTGTTTTAATCACTGTTCAGATAACTTCTAGTTATCTGAACTATTGGCCATAATTAAGCAATATGACATGACAAGCAGTGCCTTTCAGGATGGTTGTAGGATATTATAAACTCCAATAATGTTCTATCTTAATTATACACGTTAATAGATTCTGTACACATTTAATTATCTGCTACATTTATATTCCCATAACTTTAAGTGGTTCTGCTTTAATATAACCAGTGTTTAAATGTAAATTCACTAATGGGGCATAACCACCAAGTTATCGCTGTGCTTTAAGATGAAAACCACCCGTTGATGTATGCAAT
Organism: Cebus imitator; assembly: GCF_001604975.1. Taxonomy (NCBI): domain Eukaryota; kingdom Metazoa; phylum Chordata; class Mammalia; order Primates; family Cebidae; genus Cebus; species Cebus imitator. Next base: position 1,138,136 of record NW_016107608.1, read on the forward strand.
TCTTTTTATAGTTATACAAGTACAAAAGTAAGTGATTAAATCCTATAGCTACATCAAAACATATATCTATGTAAATTTAAAAGATAAATTACGTTCTACTTCAGAAATATGGCAGGTATTGACATAGAATTATGAATAAAATAATTACATGCAAGTAATGAAATGTGTTTTATTTGCTTCTTTAGAGAATTAACTATTTATATGAATAGTAAAACCCGGGTTTAAAGCATTTATTAAATATTATAATATTAAGCTTGTATCAAGCTATTAAATCTGTCTGTTTAGATTCAAAATATTTATTAAATAGAAGAGATTTACCTTAAAAATTTACACTATAGTAAGTTTTCTACATTTTTTGAGTCCTTTTTCATCAACACAAATTCTCCTTAGACATAAATTCCTCCAAAATGTCTCTAGAAACTTGAATCAAGCTATTAGAGAAGTTTGGAGAAGGTTTAAAAAGTAAACCTTGGTCTCACTAATTTTTTTTTATTATTATTATTACTTGAGACTGAGTTTCGCCCTTGTTACCCAGGCTAGAGTGCAATGATGCGATCTCGGCTCACAGCAACGTCTGACTCCTGAGTTTAAGCAATTCTCCTGCCTCAGCCTCCAGAGTATCTAGGCCTACAGGCGCGTGCCACCAGCTAATTTTTGTATTTTTAGTAGAGACGGGGTTTCACCATGTTGACCAGGATGGTCTCGACCTCTTGACCTTGTGATCCACCCGCCTCGGCCTCCCAAAGTGCTGGGATTACAGGCGTGAGCCACCGCGCCAGCCCCCTCTAATTTTTTTACAAGGTTTTTTGTTCCCTTCTCTTCTTCTAAATATTTATCAGTACCATCAAATTTACTGGGTAGTAATTTGAAAATATTCAACCTTGTTTTCGCTCCCATTTTTACTGCCATATCAGTAGTTCAAAAAAGATTTTTAATTGTTTGCAATATTGTGCTTGATAGTGATCCCTTTCCCATAGCCATAAAATTTGTGTTACCCTAAAAACTATTTGATATAACTCAGGTTTGTGTTCTCTCATCTCTGTCTTATTCCCCTTCCCTTTCTTTCACAAACACTAAGCATACCAAACATATAGATGTACATATTTATACATATAAACTATATATATATATGTATGTGTGTGCATGTGATTAGGTTAGTTGGAATTCTATTATAGGAGAAGCTTTCCTACTCCTATTTATCTATTTATGTGAGTGTGGACTTTCAGTTTCCTTTCACAAAGCTCATATCAATTTTCGTGGCCAGCAGCAATATATGAGTTTTCGGTTCCCCACACATTTGTCAATAGAAAATGTTGCCATCCATTAATTATTCATCAATTTGATACTCAATATATGATATCTCAGGGTTATAATTTGCATTTCTTTAATTATGAGGGAGGTTTAATTTTTTTATTCCTAAAGATCTTTTTATATGTTTTTTAAAAGGTGTGTTTATGTCTGTTTCTAGGCTTTCTATTATTTTCTAAAGTATGTCTATTCATAAACTAGTATTAAATATTTTAATCATAAAATGTATAGTATATTTTGCCTGAGAGGATTATATCTTTTCATGAGTTTTTTTCCTGTTTCCTTGTCTTTTCTTGCATGTATGCTTTTATTTATATAAACTTATCTCCACAGAAAATACACTGTTGCTATATTTATTTGGATTGTGCAAAATTTATAACTTAAGCAGAGCTAAAATCTTTATAATGCTTGTAATTCTATCTAAAACAAGATAAAATTATTTACATTTGCCCAGTTTTAATTTTGTATATTTCATATGTTTAATTTTTTTCTGATGTTAATAGAGTTTTTGAGCATTTGTTAATTTTATTTCTAAATATTTTATCTTTGTTGTTGTTATCGTAAATGGGCTTCTCTGCCATTACATCGTTTGACTGGTTATTAATTTTGTATATGACAGATATGAATTTCTGTATGTTAATTTTATACTCTATTTTACTATATTCTTACATTTCTTGAGTTAGTTTTGTCATTTATTTGTTTTCCAAGTTTATCATTATGTCATATGAAAATAGAGATAGTTTTACTTATTTTCCAATTATTCTTCATCTAATAGATTTCTTTAATTGTACTGTTTAATACTTTCATTACATTATGGATTAGTAGGGGAGATTTTTCCTAACCTTACTGTAAATGTCTCTATTATTTCTGTATTATATAAGATGCATGATTATATTTTCTTTCTTTTTCTGTCTTAGTCAACTAATGTTTTATATAATGTTAATTAAAAATAGAATCTTGATTTCTTCACTTAATAAATATTTTAATTTTTTGACTTCATTAATTTCTGCTTTCTTCTTTAGTATTTTCTCTCATATTTTTCTTTTGGCATGTTTTGTTGTTTCTGCACTTTTGGTTTAGGAAATTATTTAATTTATTTTTATTCTTTAATTTTAAAAATACAAGTGTGTGGGGCTATTATTTTTACCTAATCACTGCTTTAAATGTATCTCGTAGATGATGATACATGTATTTTTACTACCACTGTTTTTAGGAAATTATTTTTTTAATTTTAATTTTAGTTTTTAATTTAAATTTTAAATTTTTACAGCTTTGTATTTCTCTTTTCAAACAAGCTTTGTTTAATGGACTGTTCTTTCTATTAGGTTAATAGTTTCTAGCTGTTAGCATTGTGATCAGAAAACGTTGAAAATATTTCCACATTTTGGAATGCATTCATATTTTCACTATTGCCTAATAAATTATCAATTTTTTGACGGTTTGTTATACACTTGAGAAGAAGGGGTATTTTTCAGAACCAGTGTATAATGTTCCATATATGTCTCTATGCATTGTGTTATTGATGACGTTTATCTCTTCTATAAGTTTTATTTTTGTCCATTTGAAACAATGTATTGAAAGTAGCATGTTAGACTCTTATTATCGTGCTTCTGTCTACCTCTTCTCAAAACTGTTTAGACTTTTTCACTTATGAAGTAGATACTTTGTTATTTAGTACAAACATATTTATGTTATTTTTAAATTTTAGATTGTGTCTTCTTGCATTAAAAGTGTATCACCTTCTTGTAGTGATGGGCATAAATATGGTAGGCAAAATTCTTTTTTTTTTTTTTTTTTTTTTTTCAGAGTTTTGCTCTTGTTGCCCAGGCTGCTGGAGTGCAATGGCACAGCCTCTGCTCACCGCAACCTCTGCCTCTCTGGTTCAAGTGATTCTCCTGCCTCAGCCTCCTGAGTAGCTAGGATTACAGGCATGCATCACTACACCTGGCTAATTTTGTATTTTTAGTAGACAGAGTTTCTCCACGTTTGTCAGACTGGTCTTGAACTCCTGACCTCAGGTAATCTGCCTACCTAGGCCTCCCAAAGTGCTGGGATTACAGGCGTGAGTCACCGCGCCTGGCCTGAGAGTCATCCTTAGAATAAGCAGCCACACTTGGGGCACTGGGTCAGAAGACAGAATCTTGAAGATGGGAGAAAGAGGGGAAAGCATGCTGGGAGAGGAGAAGGCGGGCCTGCTGGGAATGTCATTTACACAGAGCCAGCGTCATCAGGAATGAGCTTCCTCCCTCAAATCCTCTTTAGTTTTTCAGTTTTTCCTGGAGTTTCTAAGGGTTTTTAATAATAAGCAGTTCTCACAGCAACATACAACATGGAAGAATCTCGGAAACAGAATGTTTCCTGAAAAATGTGACCTCCAGAAGACTACACTGTACATAAGATGCCATTTTTATAGAGCTCATAACCAAGCTCAACAAACAAAGCATTGTTTAAGCTTCCGTAAGCTTATGATTGTATGGTAGTTTTTAAAAAGCAGAGGCACAGTAAACACAAAATATTATATGATGGTTACTTCTCAGGAAGGCAGAGGAATGGGATGAGGAGTGTTACACAGGCACATACGCATTATTATTATTTATTTATTTTTGAGAGGAGTCTCGTTCTGTCTGTCATCCAGGCTGGAGTGCAGTGGAGCAATCTCGGCTCACTGCAACCTCCGCCTCCCGGGTTCAAGCGATTCTCCTGCCTCAGCCTCCCGAGTATTTGGGATTAAAGGCGCACACCACCACACCAGACTAATTTTGTATTTTCAGTGAAGATGGGGTTTCAACATGTTGGTCAGGCTGGTCTTGAACTCCTGACTTTGTGATCCGCCTGCCTCGGCCTCCTAAAGTGCTGGGATTACAGGAGTGAGCCACCGTGCCCGGCACACATTATTAGTAATATCCTAGTTCCTGGGTTGGGTGATTGGTGCATGGAAATTCTTTTTATTATTATTTTTATTTATTTTTTTTTACAAGCGAGGAGGATAGTCTTTTTTTTTTTTNCCACCTCGGCCTCCCAAAGTGCTGAGATTACAGGCGTGAGCCACCACTCCTGGCCCAAATGTCATTATTTTAAGTTACGGATTAAACAACTCTTGGAACATTTTGGAAATCAATTTTATTCTATCCTCAATATTCCATTTTGACTCATTATTTCAGCCCTCAAACCTTCAATTTCTAGAGTTACACTGCATCTCATTTTGACCTGTTGCTTAACGTTTTTGAAAATTTATATTTTATAAATGGGTTTAGTTTCCGTTAAAAATCAAAATATGAACCACATAATTTACTGACAATTTCATTCAAACCAATTAAGTTCCAAGATTAGGGCTTCTCGTCCCTAGTACTCTGTGATTCAGATTCATAATAACTAATGACCCATAGCACATGACATTTGAATACACACAAACACTCCAGCCTGAGTGACAGAGAAAGAATCTCTCTCTCTCTCTCTCTCTCTCTCTCTCTCTCTCTCTCTATATATATATATATATATATATATATATATACACACTCCCAGGCTGGAATGTGTGTGTGTGTATGTGTGTGTATATACGAAGGGGAGTTTCTTAGGAGAATTGACTCACAGGATCACAAGGTGAAGTCTCACAATAAGGTGACTGCAAGCAGAGAAGCCAGGAAACCAGTCTAAGTCCAAAAAACCTGAAAAGCAGGAAAGCTGATAGTGCAGCCTTCAGTCTGTGGTCAAAGGCCTAAGAGTCCCTGGCAAATCATTGGTGTAAGTCCAAGAGTCCACAAGCTGAAGAACTTGGAGTCTGATGTTTAAGGATAGAAAGCATCCAGCACAGGAGAAAGACGAAAGCCAGAAGACTTAGCCAGTCTAGTCCTTCCATGTTCTTCTGCCTGCTTTTATCCTAGCTGCACTGGCAGCTAATTAGATTGTGCCCATCCAATTTGAGGGTGAGTCTACCTCTCCCAGTCCACTGACTCCAATGTTAATCTCCTTTGGCAGCGCCCTCAGAGACACGCCCAGGAATGATACTTTGTATCCTTCAGTCCAGTCAAGTTGACAGTCGGTATTAGCTATCAAAACCCATAATGTTGCTGACTCCAAATTCTTTATTAGTATTTTATGGAACATAGCCTACCAGCCATTTAGCGAATCTGCTATACTGGATTAATGGATTTACACATGTGTGTATTTAACTTGCATGCCACGTGATTCAATCTATGTGATAATTAAATAGATATTACTGCAGAATTAACAAATAGACTAAAGTAAGGCATCTACTAAGAAAAGTTATGGATCCCAGAATATTATTCCAGAAGTGTGTTTGGAAAAATAAACCAGAATCTTTACATAAATTTCAAAAAGTATCTATTTCATAATTGATTGGTCATCAATATACTTCTAGAATAAAAGAAAATCTAAAAGATATTCTATCAAAGTATCCATTTTCAGTTATTTTTAATAACATTTCAAAATTTCTCTGTTTTTTCCTCATATTTCTGTGAAAATCTTTTTTTATGGTCTTTTTATCTTTGGTTATATTCACTTTCACTCAGTCTTTCTTCTTTTATCTTAATTCAAGTGTATTTTCAATTATAAACACCCATTAAGCCTAATTCTTCCTCTGTACTATTATTCAGCTCAAGGTGGTGATAAACATTTCCTTCTTTGTTTTTGACTGTAGCACATACATTTCTGTGATAGCTTTACAGAAATTTATCCCTCTATCTATCTATCATCCATCTATCTATCTATCTATCTATCTATGTCTGCCACCTTCTACAACCCTGGAAGAACCTCAGGGCTAGAGACTTCTTTACCTTAAATTCTCAATGTCAAGCACAGTATCAATATAAGCAGGCAGTTAGTGTGCATTTGACTAAAGGATGAATGAGTGGTTACGTGTAATAAAATAAAAGTGCCCTAGGAATTAGCAATTGCTTTTCTCAATGCAGGAGCGGTATCTTCAAAGACATATTTAGGAATCCATGAAGCAAAAGTAGAGTAATCTTTGTACAACTGAGGGAATTCTCTTCCCCGGTCCGCCAGCGGCCTGGTTTCAAAGGCAGACGTTTCCCGGCACCACACCTCCATCCAGGAACCAGAGAGGTTTCAAATGTAAAGTTGTTTGTCTGGGTTTTTGGCGCAGGCTAGGTAGGGAAAGCCAGGTGAAGCTCGTTTGTTTGAAAAAGCCCCCTGGGCTGTGGATCAAGTGCCAATCCAGTATCAGCGTCAAAGATCAATCACTCCAGAGGAAGTTTGAAAGAACTCTCATTGGATGAGACATGAATGGGGAGGGAATAACTCAAGGGTAAAAACTCCAGCTGCTTCCACCTATATGGATTTCTTCTCTGGGTCCCCTCCTACGACAGCATGGGAGCTTTCTTTCTCTCTCTGTCTAATAAATCACTTTTCCCCAAACTCTTTGGGTCCACGATATTTATTCAAACAGCAAACTCACGACACCTCCCGGGCAACTTTTTCCATTCTTTAGGGTTAGCGAGGCTAAGAATCTCTTCAGAACTGGGAGCTAAGTACCTCCCTGGGTTACACAACTGTTAGGGATAAGCTGCAAGAATGAGGGTTCTGTGGGATTATTGTCACTAGTGGCCTGTCATTATTGTATTTATTCCTAAACTTTACAAATGTGACACAGAGGAATAGCAATCACCTTGGCTAAGCAGCACATGTTTGCAGGGTTAATTTAATACCTATCTCTTGCAGCTTGTCTCTACTCTCTGAAAATGAGAAATCTTCATCATGAATTAAGGAAAAAAATCACGTAAAAGGTTAAGAATCACTGCTCTGTGGTTGAATAGAAACCATAAGTTAAAATATAAATAATATATATATGAGACCAATTTAAAAACACATTGCCCATGGTTCATTGTCTGGCTGCTGCTCCGGACACTGATAATTTTTACATCAAAGTAGGGAACAATTGATGTTTGCACACGGAGGGCTATCTAGTCTCATCAGGCTTCAGGTATTTAACATGAAAAAATGTATGAATTATGATTTCTCCCAATGACTTTCTAGAACATCCATAATTACAAAGGCTCAGGCCATTTTATTTCTCTCTTATTATATGACTACTTTGAGAAATAATAAAAGGACTTCTTTTCTTCCTTCACTAATCAGAATTGTAAGTGCAATTTGGACCCTAAAGCTGGCTATTGTATCAAGCAATTTTTTTACTTCATTCTTTTTGAAATTTCTATCGTCTTTCTATTAGATTCTTATATATCATTTAAAACATTGAGGGGCTCTTTTTATGTTTGTATAGCTTAGAGGTGAATCAAGTGAACCTAAAATTTATTTATTTTTTCGTTAACTTCGAGCACATCTAAAACTAAAACTGACTTGGGAAAGGAAAGAATGCCTTTAAGGACACTCTTTGCTGTCATTAAGCAAAAGAGGAAGTATTAAATTCTGGTATTCTGATTTTAAATAGGAGATATACATATACACACACACGTGTGTGTGTAACATTTACATAAACACATACATAAATATATGTGTGTGTATATATGTATATGTACACACACATACATATATATGACTTATGTGATTTAAAATTTAAGTCTCTTCCAAGGATAATATTTTAAGTGAGGCAGACATTAGGAAACCTTTTTTTTTTTTAATGTAGAAAATTACATACATATTTCCTGGCTCAATCGTTCTCAATACTTTCAGGCTTGATGTATCTTATTGTATGCTATGTGATTTTTGAGCCATCTCAGTCCTAAAGAACCTGTGATTTAATAATGACTACTATATCAATGCTTCAAATTGCTTTCATATATAAATACCTCTAATATGAAATCTTGGTTCAAAGCCCATCTAGACAGAAGTTAAGGTAAATCTGTTTTAAGGAAAATCTGGTATACAGAAAATGTGCTACATTGAAGTTCCTATGCATTTTAATTAAAAATAATTTCCAAATTTTTATGATATCCCGAGGGTGCTATAAAACTGGGATTTGTAATCACCAAGAAAGACCATTTACCATATGGTTTCACAAAGTATTATGGCTTTTGTAAGTAACAGTTTTGCCTTTAGGTATATGTTTGTCAAATATGCTGAAAGGACATTACATGCTTTTTCAAGTTTAAATAAAAGAAAAATATGTTAATTTGACATTTTTACATATCTATATCTGTTTCTTGTAATCTCAGGTCCTCATTAATGAAACGCCCTAGAGGGCACTTAAGTGCAACTAAGTATCAGTTGTAAATGCACTTTATTTTCTTCCCAGAAATAGAGTCTCCATCCATTTCCATTCTTATAAATTATAAACTTCCACTGCCTGTTGCTGAGGCTTTAACTGCACAGAGGCAGAGTTCTTGGCTTGTTGGGCATTAGTAATGACTCTGCCTGTCTGCCTTTCAGCTGAGACATTAAACTGAGGTCTTATCCACTTACCTCTATTGGCTGCTCAAGTGGAGTTAAAGATCCCATCATGCTTTGCAGAAAGAGGATGACTTAAGAGCCTTGACCTTCATTTCTAAAACATGTAATATACAAGAGTGGGGGTAAATTATTACTTTATATCTGAAGTTGTAACTTGATTTTAATGGGCTGTGGAATCCTCACAATCAAAACAATGATTTTAAAATTTCACTTCAGGATATTTTGAAATTATGAAACATACTGTAATTTTATTTTATTTTGTAAAGGTGTAAAGGGAATAGTTATATCTGTAATATTATAAGAAATAACTTTTATATTATAGCTAAATTTAAAATGTCCACATAACAAGTCTTTCAAAAATCTATTACCTAAGTAACATAAATTTGGGGAGGTAGCATAGTAGCTCTCATTGATCCGAGACCAGATGTACATTTCATGTACCAGGTAGTACCGGAAGCTTTAGAAGCAGGTAGAACTGGAAGTTTTAGATGCAGGTAGAATGGTCTGAGATAGGTGGGAATGTTCTCACATTGCTTCAAAGTAATTTTTATTAGTTGCATACTACTTGCAGCAAATAATCTCATTTAACCTTTGCTCCTGTTTATAATATTGTCAAGTATAAAAGCAACTGGAATAGACAGGTTGCATTTAAGAGTTACAGTGATCATGTGGTATTTGAGATCTCACTTATATGAGAGTGATCTCACTTATATGTGGAATCTAAGAGTCAAATTCGCAAAAATAGAGAGGAAAGGTGGTTGCCAGGGTGAAGGCAAGGCAGGGGATAAGTGGTGAAATGGGGTAGTGTTTGTCAAAAAATACAGAATTTCAGTAAGACAGGAGAAATAAATTGATAAAATCTCTTGTACAATAAGATGACTCTAGTGGATAGTAACTTATTGTATCGTTGAAGATTGCTAAGAATAGACTTTAAGTGTTCTCACCACAAAAAATTGATTAAGTATCTGAAGTTAATGGACATGTTAATTAGCTTATTTTAGCCATTCTACAATGTGGACATACGTAAAATGTTATGTTGTACACCATAAATTTATATAATATTTATTTGTCTATCTAAACATAAATATTCAGTTTTAATTGAAAAAGGAATTCCAAAAATAACTCAAAGTACATGCATTGGGATTTACTAATGAAAATGTACCTTCCAAGAATACAAATTTGTTTAATTTTCTTAATTTTGCTACTGGAAGTGAGAAACTAAGTGCTGTCACATGGTTGTATGACATGAAACAGAAAAATGAAAGCAATTACCAACTGTAACTAGTTTGCAAGTTGATAGTCATATATACATACATTGAAAATAGGTTCTTTCCATTTCATTCTGTTCTCCCAGGTACTTAACAAAGCACCTGTCATGTATTTGGGTATGAAAACAATGTTAATTGTACTCAGGAATGAATGAAAGAAAAACACTATCTTTTAAAAAAGAACAAGTTTATATTTTTAAAGAGGCCTCTTTCAAATAAAACTCCAAAGATTCCGAATCATAAAGTCAAAGGAAGATAGATTTCTCCAAGTGCTCATAATCTCAGTAAAGACGTATCATTGGACTCTTTGACGTGTCTCAAGAGAAAGCCCTGAGGCTACCCCAACAATTGTAGACCACCTCCTTTGGGTGTCTATAATAGAAGCAAAAAGCTTTTAACTCATCTGTATCAAATAATATACCACACTTTGCATTACCTGTAGTAGAGGAAGAAATATAAAACATTGTTTTCCACTTTATAGAACAAAACATTTCAGAAAACATTGAAGGAAAGTTTATGTGTTAATTTCTTCCTTTTTAACCATTCCCTCTACCAGGGCTTTATATGGAAGCCAACCAGTTTATATTTATGACTCACATAGACATCTAGACCACATCATTATACTACTACCATGCAAGAAATAGATCTCACTGGAACTTTTTTTTTTTTTTTGAGACAGAGGTTCACTTTGTTGCCCAAGCAACAAAGTGCAATGATGCAATCTTGGCTCACTACAACCTCTGCCTCCCAGGTTTAAGCAATTCTCCTGCCTCAGCATCCCAAGTAACTGAGGTTACAGGCATCTGGCACTACACTCAGATAATTTTTGTATTTTTAGTAGAGACAGGGTTTCACCAATTAGCCAGGCTGGCCTCGAACTCCTGACCTCATGAAGCCTTGGTGTCCCTAAGTGCTGGGATTATAGATGTGAGCCCTACGCCTGGCTCTCACTGGAACTTTGAACAGACAAGTTTGTTGAGATCATACAAAGACAACAGACACAAGACGAAAGCAGAGAGATATAAAAGCTATCACCTGTCACTTTCTTTAGGCATGTGTGATATTTAATTTGGGATCTGTGAATTGGATTACATTCTTTCAGTTCCTATATAATCACGTCTGAAAGCATGTTTTCTGTTTTCCAAAGATTCAACCATGGTGACTCTAAACTGAAAGGAAAAAATAATTACCAAACATTTGTAGAATGATTTCATCAAGGGGAAAGAGTAAGAAAAGAAGAGTGAGAGGACCAACCACCTCTGTACAGTTGAGGCTTAGCTTCTGCAATTGAAGTGATAACCTTGGCAGCCAGGTAGCTATGTCCAGCCCACCACAGCTCTTCATAAAACTCCCTGTGGAGTTATCACGATGAAACGCTGAATAAAAACTCTAACATAAACAAACAAAGCCGAAAGAAGAGGAAAAAACTTTCTGTACAAATACTTTTTAAGTACATTTATTATGGGAAAATAATTTTTACTGTAACTATGTCATACTGAATTAGATTTTTCCAATATTTAATCTACGATCTTGAAATAAATTAGAAATTTTGAAAGCTGCATGTATATTTTCAAACCAATGGCAGATATACGCGTTAATGGTGTCTAAAGAAACTGAACAACAATTTATAAAAATGCCTAATTCAGGATAGATATATAAAATGCCAACATTAATTCAATTGAATCATCTAGCAAAAAGCAAATAGTCTTAATTACATGTATTTAAAATTTTAAATGTAAGATGAATTACTTGGGATTATATGTCTAAATGTATTTGCAAATTTAGGAAATTTCTTGTTTTCAAAGACTGGGAATAGTATGAAAATAGTATGGAAGGCTTTACCTATGCCTTACACAAATACAAAAGTATAAGGATATATATCTAAACTAATGATCAACATTACCCAAAAATTATATAAAAATATAAAAGCTGTTATGACATCAATAAAATTAATAAAGAAATAAGGATCAAGCTACCATTCGGATAAAAACCATTATTATAAGTGATGGCATAGATGCTAGGCATTTTTGTATCCTCTTTCAATATATGATAGTAAAAAAAAATAGACACCATATATTGATTAATTACAAGTACATTACTTTAGTTAATCTTTAAAACAAACCAAGGCACACAGATATCAATTGTCTTGCTGGAAGTCAAGAATTCAGTAACTAAGAACAGTTATGAACATAGGTCACCTGAAGTCACAGCCTGTGCTTTGAGCTTTTATTCTGTCTTCATGAGAGAACTCTAAAAATATGAAGCTAGAAGTATAAATAATTTGAAATAAATTTAGTTCAGGTTCCTAATTAACTTAAAGTGATGGGGATGATTTTTCAAATATAGCACTTTTCATACTTTCCAGAGCCTTCCCTGGAAAATGTATAAATTTAAATATGCAACTTAGGTAATCAGAATTTAAATTTTTAGTGGTTGAAGATACTTAGAATGAGGTCTTAGCCACAGATAGTTCAGGAGCCCATTTCTATTCAAATTATAAAATAAAGATAGAAATATTTCAATTATTTTAAAACCGTGTTTAATGAGAGCAGTGTCTTTATGGCGCTTGTCTCAAAGTCAACCTGTAGCCGTTGTACCACAGATTTAAGTAAATCTATACCATTAAGGGACAATGTGAGAATTAAAATGGAAAGGGAACAAATAATGCTACTCCCACAGGATATAGAAATAATGTCATATGATAGGAAACTTTATATCAAATTCAATCCAGATCAGCCTTATTTCTATTCTTCATTTGATTGCCTTATTATCCCCCAAGACCTGCAGCATAATGGGAGCTCACAAAAAAAACAAGGTTTCACGTCTATATCTTGAAGTGTAAAAAAGGGTGAAAAGAATTGTATGCCAAAGTCAAAAATCGAGATTTTACTATTGATTTCACCACTATCTAATTTTGATACCTTGGGAAATCATTTAATTTATCTGACACTCTTTCTTCATTTGTAAAATGACAGTAATTATACCTGCTCTGAGTTTGTGTGAGAATCAAATGAGATGATGTGTGTGAAAAAGCTTCGTGGATGGTGAAAACGTAAGTTGCTCTTTTTCAGTGAAGAAGATAATTTAATAACCAAGCTTTTCCCGAGATGAGTATAAATCAAAAAACCACAAAAGCCTTGAAAAAATAATATATTTTTGACACCTTTGGTCTTACTACAAATCTAGGAAAGTTGTGAACTCAAGTGATAGCCAAAGGACAGAGTTTGGTTCCATCATGGGGAGAGCCAAGCCTGAACTCAGAGGATAGGCAAGAGTGAGGCAGAATGCCCCACGAACACTGGCTGAGTCAGCAGTCCTGGTCTATAGGGTGGCATCTTTCGAAAAGATAAAGGTGACATTTTTTCATTTTTGTAAGTATTTTGAATTTCTGACATATTGTACATAGACATTTAATAATGCATTTTAAAAAATAAATTTGAATGATTCCAGTAGATTAGCCATGGTCTTACTCTATTGGCATCTATTATGTTAAGTAAATATGAGTGTGCTAAAAAAACAGAATTCAGAATTTATTTCTCACAATGACTTGTCAAATTTCTTAATGAATTTATTTGATTAAAAAAGCTGCATGTCACCAAAAATATATATGTAAAAACATAAAAAAACAAAAGCCAGTAAGACCAACTCATTCAGTTTTACCTAGCAATCATATCAAACATTCTTCTAAGAATTGTAAATATGAAAAAACAGAAAAAGTTCTAGCTTTAAAAAAACTTAGGTGTGAATATTAATTTTACTCTTATCCATGTGTAGTGATTTGGCTACTGATTTCTTAGAAAGGGAAGGCATAACGCTTATGACATAGAACTATGACAGGAGCAAAAGGAGGAAAATATATGGTAGTTAAACAAAACACAGGAAAATTAGAGTTGTGATTTAATCTTTTATTTTCAAAAAGAGAAGATCAAATATCCTTTCAGGTTTATTTCCCCTAGGGCCTCCAAAATAGAACACTGTATTGAAATCAGCAGGTCAGGCGCAAGAAAATGGTTTAACTGCTAATTAACACTAGATGATATACTGAGAATTACACGCTGATTAATTCTCTGTAGGGCTAAATGCCCTTTCTTCTATGCCATTTTCAATGAACACATTAACATGAAGACTAAGGTAGCATGTTTGTCATATGAATTAGTAATCAAAAATTAGTGTGTGTCAAAAACTGGACATATCAGAATTTTTTTCTTAGAGGTGATTGAAGTATAGAAAAGTACTTACTGGAGAAAACATAGACACATAGGAATGCCACTGTGGATATGTTGGAAATATAAAAACATTATTACAAGAGAAAGGAAAGAAAGAGGATTTCCAAATCAAAAGGATTCCTTCTGGTAAACCCTTAATTTCAATGGCATTAGGCAAGTCTACAGTACAAAGATATTGTATGAATAAGACCTAACTCCACGTTGATAAGAAACCTATGGCAGTCTTTTTAAAAGCATTTTCCAGGTTGTAGACAATGATGCAGCAGAATTTGCCTGCTTGGCCAAAGAACATTATTTCCCCTGGGATAAGGCATGCCTACAGTTAAGTTGGGATTTGGAAGGTAGCCAAAAGTTGGTAGCTTCACTGTGTATTCCTTCCAGAAATCTCAGTATTTTTAATTGTGGTTAGTTTGTCTCACTGGTTTGCTAATAATATCTTAATCACTGCTTCCTCTGTATATTTCCAAGGGCAGGGAGGTTCACCTGTTTAAGAATCTCTCTACCACAAATAAAAACTAGCAAACGTATTTTAAAACCTCTGTGGTCAACCCTTTTGTAAAAGCTCCACTATCAGTCTGTCTTTAGATGTGATTTGTCTGCTTATTTATTTATTGGTTTCATGCATTATTCTATTTGGTCTACAACATTAAAAAAAATACCTAAATATTTTACAATCGTTAAAGCTGGCTGGAGAGCTTTAGAAAAACATTGTTGCAAAAGAGCTTCAAGCAGAAAGCTTCCTTTTGGTGATGTAAGGTTGAAATGTGACTGAACATAACAATTATAATTTTTCATTTGTAAAATAATTAATCTCTTGAGTAAACATTAGCTGCACATTCATTTTTTAATAAGAATAAATAGGCATAGCAACTCAGAAATAATAATGTGCACCCAATAATGCATATCACAAATGAGGATGTTGTTTTGCTTCTTATTGACAAGGATTTTTTGTTGTTGTTGTTGCTGTTATTATAAAATAGCAATTGTATTTAGAAAGGCAAAATTAAAGTTCCACAACTGAGAATATATTGAGTTTTAACTGACAGAATTGATACATAGTCCAAGTCAAAAGTGAATTTTCATAGATAATACTTACAAAAACCTCAAGGTATATAGTGTAAAAAGACTTGGAAGGTTGAAAAAGTAGAATTTGATGGCTAACAATGCAATTTAATTGCTTTGAGATTCTGCATAAGTTTCTCAACTTTTGTCCTTTAGTTTCTACATCTGTAAAGTAAATATATGAATACTTGCAGCATCATGATCTTATGAAAATTAAATGAGAAAACAAAAGTCAATTATCTAGCATATGGTCCAGCACATAGAAGGCAAATAATGATTATGATAAAACTTAACATTTCTTTTTATTTAATCAGTGGTCCCATATATTTAACTGTAAATTAGGTTTGATGTGGGATAACCAATACCATTATTGAAAAGTAATAAATAAATAACACTAACATGCATGACTAATTCTTTGACCAAGAATCACAGATGCTGGTCAAAAGCCTTGAATATCGATTAGTGTTTAATGCAATTAATTGCTGCTAAGAAATCTGAGTTTAGTCCTGACATATCATTAACTGGCATAGTCTCCATATCTAGCCCGCCCAAAGTCCTACATTCTCAGGAACAGGCAGTGCAGTTCAATTGGGAGGCTGCCTATAAGAGCAAATGAGGCAAAGCATGCACTCCCCAGAAAGGCAGAGCTTGAAAGCCACCAGCCTGCCTGGGGCCACTCTCACTGACCCCAAACCTATCCCCCACAGCACAGGCACTGTGCACTAGCACATGTCCTAAAGACAGGCTCTTTCTGCACACTACTACAGCTGCCATTACAACTGCGGGTTGAAGTACACACTCCCCAGAGCCTGAAAGCCACCTGATACATGCAGCCACATCCACTGACAACTCCTCCACCCCACTGCCAGCAACGGGGTTTCTGCATATCTGTATGTACCCTGAAAACAGGCTTTCCCCAGTCACCACCATAGGTCACCACCCCCTGTTAATCACAACTTTTGCCCATGCATACCACCGGGGAACCTGAGGATATGCTTGGCAAGACTTGTTCTCCTTCCTCAATGCCTGAGCATACTTCCTGGGGCATGGGGATCACCCTACCTAGTTCACCACAATTGACACCTGTTCACTCATTCTTGCAATCTTTGTATATGCCCTCCCAGTCTACTGCTAACACCATCTCCAGCACCTACCTGCATGAATCAGCTGGAAGCCTGGGATCTAACCCACCCAGCCTGTCACAGACACAGCTATGAATCACTTTAGCAAGCATTGCCTGAGAGTCCATTACTACTATAATTGTCCATGCCATCCATACTTCATGGCAATCTGAAGTGCTCCTCACCCATCAGGCTCACTTATGCCACTGCTCACACTTGAACAAGATGCATAGTGGCCCAAAAATTGGTCCACCTGGACTCATTAATACTGATACTCATGTAAGCTACCCAGAGGCCAAAAGACAGGCATACTTGGTCTGCTCCTGCCACCAACGGAACTTAAGAACTGAACCACTTGGAACCCACCTCTCCAGGAAATCCTCACCACAGCCTCAACTAACAAGCATAGCCAAGCCACTGAGGAAACCACAGATACCACTGACATTATTCACAGCTAAAGAAATCATAAAAAATAATATACTACTGTATTCATCGAGAATCATAACTAAAGTCCCCAATGTAACAATCACCATAAACACATCTTCAGGAAAATGTCTTTTCCCACAAAAGTCAATCAAACAATTTGGAAGAGGCAATTCTTTTGCCACATGCACAAATATCAGCCCAAGGACAAAAGGAACATGAAAAAGCAAGAAAGTCGGACACCTCCAAAGAAACATAGTAATTCCCGAGCACCAAATTTCAGCGAAAAACACATTTATAAAATCCCCACAAAGAAATTCAAAATAACGTTGTTAAATAAGCTCAGTGAGATATAAAAGAACACAAACAAACATACAGATAAGTCAGAAAAATATTCAGGACGTGAATGAGAAATTGACCAGAGAGACAGATATTATTAAAAAAAGGAAACCAGAAATATTGAAATTGAATAACTCTTAAATAAAATTAAAAATACAACTAAGAGTGTCAACAATAGACTAAATCCAGCATAAAAATTTCAAAAATTGAAGACAAGTCTTTTGCAATAATTACACACACACAAAAGAAAAAAAAAAAGAATAAAAAAAGCCTAAGGGACATATGGGGCATCATAAAGCAAAAATATTTTGAATTTTGTTTGTTCCAGAAAACGAAGAGAAGGCCAAAGAAATATAAAACTTATTTAACAAAACGGTAGCTGATAACTTCCCAAGTCTAGCAAGAGATGTAGATATCCAAATAAGGAGAAACCTCGGAGATCCCCAAAACGATACAAACCCAAAAGGTCTTCTTCAAAACACATTATAGTCAAACTGGCAAAAGTCAAAGAGAAAAGTCCAAAAACAGTAAGAAAATGTGTATAGTTATTTATAAGGAAAGCTCCATAACACAAACAGTGGATTTTTCAGGCCTGGGGAGAAGGGGATGATATAGACAAATTGAAAGAAAAAAAATTACTATCCAAGAGTAAAATGTTTAGTAAATTTATCCTTCATAAATGAAAGTAGAATAAAGTATTTCTCAGAGAAGCAAAAACTGAATTTATCAACAATAGACCAGCCCCGCAAGAAATGCTTAAAAGAATTCTAAATCTGGAAGTGAAAGGGTAATAACAACCATCATGTAAATGCCTGAAAGTATAAAACTCACTTGCAGAGGAAACACTCAAATGTTGTGGGAAACAACCAAACCAAAATAATAAGAGAGAAAAAAGAGACAAGAGATATATAAAACATCCAGAAACAAATAAGAAAATGGCAGGAATAAGTCTTCATTAATCAGTGATAACCTTGAATATAAAATGACTAAATTATTGAGTTAATAGACATACATTCACTAAATGAAAAGAATAAAATAAAATGAATGACCCAACTATATGCTATCTACAAGAAATTCACCTCATGTATAAAGACATAGAAAGTCTGAATATAAAGATTTGGAAATGATATTTCATGCAAACAAAAAATAGAAATCACCAGTAGTAGCTACACTTATATCATATAATACAGGCTTTAAGTCCAAAACAGCAGTCAGAGGAGGTTGCTACCTAATGATAAATAATTCAATTCCGCAAGATAATATAACAATTCTAAGTATAATTGTACCTAACATCAGAGCACCTAGATATATAAAGCAAATAATAATATATCTAAAGAGATAGGTAGACTACAATATAACAATAGTTGGAAACTTCATCATCCTTCAACTCTTAGCATTAGACAGATCATCTAGACAGAAAATTAATAAGAAAATATTGGATTTAAACTTTAGACCAAACAGATCTAATAGACATTTACAAAATATTTTGGGCAAAGCTATAGAGTACACCTTCCTCTCATTGGCACATAAAACATTCTCCAGGATAGACCATACGTTAAGACACAAAACAAACCTCAACACATTTTTTAACAATAAAATCATATCTTTATTTCTACCTTCATTTCATTGTTATCCAGTCATCATTCAGGAGCTAGTTGTTTAGTTTCTATGTAGTTGTGTCCTTTTGGCTAGCCATGTACAGAGAGTGAAAACTGGACCCCTTCCTTACACCTTACACTAAAATTAACTCCAGATAGAGTAAAGATTTAAACATAGGACCTAAAACCATAAATATCCTAGAAGAAAACCTAGGCAATACCATTCAGGACATAGACATAGGCAAGGACTTCATGACTAAAATACCAAAAGCAATGCGAACAAAAGCCAAAATAGACAAATGTGATTTAATTAAACTTCAGAGTTTCTCCACAGCAAAAGAAGCAATCGTTAGAGTGAACTGGCAACCAACAGAATGGGAAAAATTTTTGCAACCTACCTGTCTTACAAAGGGCTAATATCTAGAATCTACAAAGAGCTAAAGCAGATTTACAAGAAAAAAAAAATTCAAAAATGGGCAAAGGATATGATCAGACATTTTTCCAAAGAAGACATTTATGAGGCCAACAAACATGAAAAAATGCTCATCATCACTGGTCATTAGAGAAATGCAAATCAAAACCACATTGAGAGACCATCTCACACCATTTAGAATGGAGATCATTAAAATCTGGAGACAATCGATGCTGGAGAGGATGTGGAGAAACAGGAACACTTTTACACTGTTGGTGGGAGTGTAATTTAGTTCAACCATTCTAGAAGACAGTGTGGTGATTCCTTAAGGATCTAGAAATAGAAATTCCATTTGAGCCAGCAAGCCCATTAGTGGATATATATCCAAAGGATTATAAATTATTCTATTATAAAGACACATGCACAGGTGTGTTCTGCAACATTGTTTACAATAGCGAAGGCCTGGAACCAACCCAAATGCCCATCAATGATAGACTAAACAAAGAAAATGTGGCCCATATACACCATGGAAAACTAGGCAGCCATAAAAAATGATGAGTTCATGTCCTTTGTGGAGACATTGAAGAATCTGGAAACCATCATTTTCAGCAAACTGACACAAAAACAGAAAACCAAACACCACATGTTCTCATTCATAGGTGGGTGTTGAACAATGAGAACACATGGGCACAGGGAAGGAAGCATCACACACTGGGGTCTGCTGGGGGGTGGGGTACTAGGGGAGGGACAACAGGGGGTGGGGAGTTTGGGGAGGGGTAACACTGGGAGAAATGCCTGATGTAGGTGGTAGGGGAATGGAGACAGCAAACCACCATGTCATGTGTGTACCTATGCAACAATCTTGCAAGATCTGCACATGTACCCCAGAACTTAAAGTACAATAAAAAAAAATTTATGCTACTACCAATCAAAGTAAAATAAAATAGAATAAAATAATATCAAGTATTTTCTCAGTTCACAGTAGAATAAAACTAGATGTTAATAACAAGAAGATCTTTAGAAGTTATGTACAAATATGTGGAAATTAAAGAACATGCCTCTGAACAACCACAGGTTAATGAATAAACTAATAAAATTTTAAAATTTCTTGAAACAAATACAAATATAGACACATCATATCAAAGCCTATGCAATACAGCAAAATCAGTGCTAAAAGAGAACTTTGTAGTAATAAATGGCTAAATAAAAAAAGTAGAATGATTTCAAATAAACCATCTACTATTCTTGATTCTTGGTAATTTAGAAAAGGTAGAGGAAAAAAAACACCAAATATTAGTAAAAGAAAGGAAAAAATAAAGATCAGAAAAGAACTAAACAAAATAGAGACTACAAAAGCAATACAAGGGATCAACAAATGTAAATTTGGTTTTTTGAACAGATAAGCAAAATTGGAAAGCCATTGCTATATTAACCAAGAAATAGAGAAATGTTTCAAATAAACAAAAAATAAAAATAAAAAAGGAGACATTATTATTGATACCACAGAAATACAAAAGATTATCAGAGACTGTTAGAACTATACACTACGAAACTGCAAACCCTAAAGAAAATGGAAAATTTCTAGAAACATACCATTTGTAAAATTGAAATGTCAAAAAAATGTTTAAACCTCAATGAATCAATAAAAATGAGATTTAATTAGTAATACAAAGTTTATCAACAAAGCAAAGCCCAGGACCCAAAGGCTTTACTGCTGTGAGAAACATAAACATATTTAAAAACCTAACACAAGTTCTCCTTAAATTATTTCAAAATTGAAGAGGAGGGATTCTTCTTAATTCATTCTATGAGGTCAGCATTACCCTGAAACCAAAACCAGATAAAGACACAAAAATAACAACAGCAACAATCCCTGATGAACATAAACACAAAAATTCTTATCGACATACTAGGAAAGCAAATCCAACAGCATGTCAACATCATGATCAAGTGGGATTTATCTCTGGAATGCAAGGATGGTTCAATATACCCTAATCTATAAATGTGATGACAACAATAGAATAAAGGACACATTCCATATAATCATCTCAATACATGTTAAAAAATATTAGATAAAATTCAACATCCCTTCATGATAAAAACTCTCAGTAAATGAAAAATAGAATAAACATTATTTTATATAGTAAAGGCCATATATGACAAACCCACAACTAACATTTTACTGAATGGAGAAGAGCTGAAAATTTTTTCTTTAAAAATTTGAAAAAGAGATCAAGCCTACTTTCACCACTGCTTTGCAACATAGTACTGGAAGTCTTAGCCAGAACAGCTGGGCATGAGAAGGAAAAAAAAAAAGGCATCCAAATGAGAAGACAGGAAGTCAAACTGTCCCTCTTTTCAGATGACATGATGTTATAATTAATTCATGACATTTTAGGATAAAAAGAAATCACCAGACAAAAATTGCTAGCATTGCTTTACACCAATAATGAACTATCTGGTATATAATTCAAGAAGGCAATTTTTTTTACAATAATTACAAAAATAAGGGAAGAAAATACATTGGAATATATTTAATTGAGATGGTGAAATATTAAAGTGCTCTACAAATTCAGTGCAATCTCAATTTAAATACATATGTTATTTTTCACAGAAATGCTTTAAAAATTCTATAATTTGTATGAAACCAAAAAAAGAGCTCTAATAGCCAAATAAATTCTCAGAAAAAAAAAAAAAGCTACACACCACCTGACTTTAAAATATATTACAAAGTTACAGTAATCAAAACTGCATGGTATTAGTATAAAAATAGAGAGTGACTAAAGGAACAGAATAGAGAATCCAGACATACACAACAGCTGATTTTAAACAAAGATTCTAATAACATACATTGGGGAAATGACACCCTCTTCAATAAACAGTTCTGGGAAAACTGATTATCCATATAGAAGAATGAAACTTGACTTCTTTCATACACTATATAAATAATTAACTCAAAATGAATTACAGACTTAAATGTAAGAACTGAAACTAAAAGTACTAGAAGAAACACTTCAGTATAACGATCTAGGCAATGATTCTATGACTAAGACCTTAAAAGCCCAGGCAACAAAAGCAAAAGTTGACACATGATTTTATATAAAACTAAAACACTTCTGCACAACAAAGGAAACAATTAACAGAGTGAAGAGACAATGTATTGAATGAAAGTAAATACTCACAAACTATTCATCTAACAAGAGACTGATATTCAGAATTTACAAAGAACACAAATGACTCAACAGCAACAAAATAAATAATTTTATTAAAAAGTGGTTAAAGACCTTAGTAGATATTTCTCAGAAGAAGATAGAGGATATACAAATGGCCAACAGGTACATGAAAAAAAAAAATGCTCAGCATCATTAATCATCAGGAAAATGCAAATCCAAACCACAGTAACATATCATCTTATCCTAACTAGAGTGGCTATTATCAAAAAGATAAAAAATAACAGATATTAGACAGATGCAGAGAAAAGGGATATCATATATTTTTGGTATAAATGTAAATTAGAGCAACCATTGTAGAAAACAGTATAACAGCTTCTCAAAAAAAAACTGAAAATAGAACTATCATATGATACAGCAATCCCACTGTTTGGTATCTATCCAAGGAAAGAAAATTAGAATGTTAAAGAATAACTGCATCCCCATGTTTATTGTAGCACTATTCATGACAGCAAAGATAGGCAATCAACCTAAGTGTCCATCTACAGATGAGTGAATAAAGAAAATGTGGGTTTTATTTTTTCCCAAGATGATGGTTGGAGGTAGTGTTAGCTTGGCTCTCCCACTTGCAAGGATAGAATGATGTATAGAGATTAACAGTGTAAACATTTTTTCAAGAGGCAATGCAGAAACTTAACAGAAAATTGAAAGAATGCAAAAACCCTATGAATGAAACGTCAGGACGCAGCCTATTCTGTGAAACAGGTGAAAATCTGTTAGTCCCCAGAGTGTGAGAAGGGGAGATAATGCCTACAGAATACACATGCCCACCAAAGAATCTGAAAATACAGGCCACTGGAGAAGGAATTAACTCTACCCAGACAGAGAACTGATTTAGGGAGCAGCAAGAAATATAAAGGTAGAAGCAACAGTAGAAAGTGACTTGCAAGCCTTCCAGTCTCCAGCATGAACTGAGGGAAGCCATACCTGAATCCATCTCATAGGGGACCTTGTGTAAGGCAGCCAACTAGCTCAGGTAGGGGATGCAGGGTGAAAGAAGCTCCCAACTGAATTTTCTGATTTTATGACTTAATCTTAAGTGGTGGTGAGGAGGGGCAGGGTGGTGAGTGGTAAGTGCATTGCGGACATAAGTGTAGGAGCTGGCATCAGGCCTTGTTGGCAGATGGGGAAGGGCATGGCCTGAAATTCATGGTTCTTATCTCTACAGGGAAAGTTTATGGCCTGGGGCAGGTCTGAGCCTTTGGTTGCTTGGGTCTTAACCCAGTGCTATTAGTGGAGCAATGCAGAAGTGCAATCAGCCTTACTATTTCTGCGGGAGTGGGGCGAGGCTTACTATGACCTGTTACTCTCTATCCCTTTGCAAACACTCTTGTGCAGCAGAGGTAGTTATACTGAGCTCTGGATCATTACCCAGAAGCCTGACAACCTTCCCCAACCCTCACAGGAGCCACGGATGGCCCTACTTGAGGAGAATTAGAGTACAGAGCTACTTAAACTTGCCCACATCTGATTGTGCCCCTCCACTCACCCTGGACATGAACTTTTTCTTTGTTCCCTAGTCATGTAAAACTGTAAGCCCACTAAAGCTCTTTTACTTCCCAGTCTTGGGTATGTCTTTATCAGCAGCATGAAAACAGACTGAAAACAACCATCTATGAGAAATCCATGAGTAACCTCATACTGAATGGGGAAAAGTTGAAAGCATTTCCCTTGAGAACTGAAACAAGACAAGGATGCTTACTTTCACTTCTTCTATTCAACATAACACTGAAAGTCCTAGCCAGGGAAATAAGAGAAGAAAAAGAAACAAAGGACAATCAAACTGGAAAAGAGTAAGTCAAACTGTCAGCGTTTACCAATGACATGACTGTATAACTAGGAAACTCTAAATACACATCTAAAAGGCTTCTAGATCTGATAAATAAATCCAATAAAATCTCAGGTTATAAACATACACAAGTCAGTAGCACTGCTATAATCCAACAATGACCAAACAGAGAAAAAAATCAAGAACTCAATCACTTTAAAAACACCTGCACACACACACACACACACGCACACACACACACACACACACACACAAATCTAGGAATATATTTAACCAAGGAGGTGAAAGAGCTCTGCAAGTAAAACTACAAAACGCTACTGAAAGAAATCACAGATGACACTAACAAACGAAGACACATTCCATGCTCATTGATGAGAAGAATCAAGACTATGAAAATAGTGATATTGCACAAAGGAATCTACAGATCCAATGCAATTTCCATGTAAATACCATCATCATTTTTCACAAAAATAGAAGAAAAATCTTAAAATTTATATGGAATCAAAAGAGAGCCCAGATAGCTAAAGCAATACTAACCAAAAAGAAGAAATCTGGAGGCATAACATTTCCAGACTTCAAATTATACTACAAAGTTATAGTTATCAAAACAGCATGGTACTGGTATAAAAACAGGCACATAGATCAATAGGAAAGAATAAGGAACCCAGAAATAAAGCCAAATACTTACTGCCAATGGATCTTAAACAAAGCATACAAAAATATAATTTGAAGAAAGACCTCTATTCCATAAATGGTTCTAGGATATCTGGCAATCCACATGTAGAAGAATGAAACTGTATTCCCATCTCTTGGCTCATACAAAAGTCAACTCATGATGGATCAAAGACTTAAATCTAAGACCTGAAACCATAAGCATTCTAGAAGATAACGTTGGAAAATTTCTCCCGTACATTGGCTTAGGCAAATAATTCATTACTAAGATCCTAAACGCAATTGCAACAAAAGAAAAATAAACAAATGTGAACTAAATAAGCTAAAAAGCTTTTGCACAGCAAAATAAAGAATCAGCAGAGTAAACCGACAATCTACAGAATGGGTGAAAATATTAGCAAACTATGCACTCAGTAAAGGACTACTATCCAGAATCTACAAGAAACTCAAACAAATCAGCAAGAAAAACACAAACAATCTCATCAAAAAGTGAGCTGTAAACATGAATAGACATTTCTCAGAATAAGATATACAAACAGTCAACAAAAAAATACTCAGCTGGGTGCGGTGACTCATGCCTCTAATCCTAACACTTTGGGAGGCCGAGGCGGGCAGATTCCCTGAGGTCGAGAGTTCAAGACCATCCTGACCAACATGGAGAAACCCTGTCTCTACTAAAATTACAAAATCAGCCAGCATGGTGGTGCATGCCTGTAATCCCAGTTACTCAGGAGGCTGAGGCAGCAGAATCACTTGAACCCAGGAGGCAGAGGTTGTGGTGAGTCAAAATTGCACCATTGCACTTAAAGAACTTACCATTTGATCCAGCAATCCCAATCTTAGGTATCTACTTGAAGGAAAAGAAGTCATTACATGAAAAAGACACACGCACACATATGCTTATCTCAGCACAATTTACAATTGCAAAGACATAGAACAAACCTAAGTTCCCATCAACCAATGAGTGGATAAACAAAATATGGTGTTTATACACCATGGAATACTATTCAGCCATTAAAAGGAACCAAATAGTGTCAGTAACTTCTATGAAGGTAGAGGTCATTATTCTAAGTAAAGTAATTCAGGAATGGAAAACCAAATCCCATGTGTTCTCATTTATAAGTGGGAGTTAAGCTATGAGAATGCAAAGACTATATACAAAGTGATATAATGAACTTTGGGGACTCAGGTTGGGGATGTTGGCGGTGGTTAGGGATAAAATACTACATATTAGGCATAGCAGGTACTGCTCAAGTGACAGATGCACTAAAAATCTCAGAAATTATCACTGAAGAATTTATTCAAGTAACCAAAAAATACCTGTACACCCAAAACTATTGAATTAAAATAATTAATAACAAGAAAATGTGTTATTTGTATATAATATTGTTTAGCAATTAAAAAGATAAAGACAAAATTGTGTCATTTGAGCAGCATGAATGGAACTGAAAATAATTGTTTTTTCTTTTTTTTTTAAATTTCTATAGACAGGGTCTCACTCTGTCAACTCCACTGTAGTGAAGTGACACAATCATTGCTCGTTGCAGACTTAAACTCCCAGTCTCAGGCAAACTTCCTGCCAAAGCCTCCTGAGTAGCTGGGGCTATAGTCATGCACCAGTATGTTGAACTAATTTTTTAATTTTTGTAGACATGAGGATTTTACTATGAAGCCCAGGCTGGATAAATCATTGTCTAAAGTGAAATAAGCCACACACACAAATCCAAACAAGATATGTTCTCATTCATATGTGGGAGCTAAAATAATTGATCTCATGGAGGTGGAGCATAGAGTGATATTTACCAAAAGTTGCAAAGGGTGTGTGGGGGTGAGGTAGGCTGAGAGAGGGTGGTTAATGGGTACAAACATACAGTTAGATAAAAGGAATAAGATCTAAACTCTGACAGTAGAGGAGGGTGACCATAATGACACTGATGTATTTCATATTTCAAAGGAGCTAGAAGAGAAGTCTTTAAATTATCCCGAAACAGAGAAATGATAAGTACATGAAGTGATGGATATTCTAAATTTCCTGACTTGATCATTACACATCCTATGCCTATAAAAAATATTTCATGTACCATATAAATATGTAAAACTATTACATATCTATAAAGAAATGCAAGGTACTATTTATTTAAAAGGAATAGCCAGGAAACAGAAAATGGCTCCTGAAAATTAAAAACAAAGATCAATGAAATTATATACTAGTATTCCTAATAATAATGGCAATGGAAAGTTTGGAAGATTTATGAAATTTGCTGAAAAGAAGGATAAAACTGTTTTTAAAATGTTAAAAGCAGGCTGGGTGTGGTGGCTCATGTCTGTAATCCCAGGACTTTGGGAGGCCAAGGCCTACTGATCACTTGAGGTCAGAAATGAGAGACCAGCCTGGCCAGCATGGTGAAACCCTATCTCTAGTAAAAGTACAACAAAATTAGCTCAACATGGTGGCACATGCTTGTAATCTCAGCTACTCAGAAGGCTGAGGCATGGGAATTGTGTGAACCTGGGAGGCAGAGGAGCCTGGGGGACAGAGAGATTCTATCTCAAAAATAAATAAATAAATAAATAAATAAATAAATAAATAAGTTTAATCAAGAGTTTCCCCATTCCATTAATAGAATAAAGAAAAATAATCACACCACAAAATTTCACATTACTGAGAGATGTACCCAAATTGAAAGTCTGACAAGTACCCGGAACTCTTGTGAAAGAGAGTATAGTATACTCTTTCACGGATGGTATAGTGGCTATGCATATGGACTCTAATGTCAGATTGCCTGGGTTCAGTACTCCTTTTTACCACTTGTCAGTTGCAGAAATTTGGACCATTAACTAGACATGTTGGTGTTCTACCTCCTATCTGTAAAATGGGTATGATATTGATACCATCTCTCTTCTAAGGCCATTTTGAAGATGAAATTATTAAAATTCACACAAAGTTCTCGCAGTAGTATCTTAGGGTAACAAATCAAGAATTTATCATTATGATTATCATAAAAGCTTTGGAGGCAGGGTGGGGAAAGTTTGTATGCCAAATTTCAGGAATTAGAATGATGTCAGGTATTATCGAAACCATGAGACATTAGAGAAAAAAAATAAATGCCTGCATATGTGTAAGAGGAAAATGTTTTTAACTTAGAATCCTTTATGCAGACAAGCTAACCCTTATGCATGAGGGACAACAAGGATATTTTTCAGACTTCGGAACTGTCACATTGTTGTTGTTTTGCTGTTTTTTTAACCACCCATGCATTCTTTTTCAAGAAGCTCCTGGAGGACATGCTCCTTGAAAATAAGAAAGTAAATGAAAAAAGAAGATATTGGGAGACCAGAATCAAGAGCTCCAACAAAAAAGAGTAATAAAAGACAACCCAGGAGAATAGCTATGCCAGCAGCCTACAGAAAACATTGTAAATTGATGAGTGGGTCAGAGGTTTACAGGAAAGAAACTGTTAGAAAAAGAAATGGAATGGATAAATTATTTCATGTACTGGAAAATATCATTGAGAAGAGTTAAATCCATGAGTCTGAGTGTTATGAAAACTTTACTGTAAGTAAAAACTAAATGAATTTTTTAAAATGCATGATTCCTGCAAGAAAATAATAACATATGGCCGGGCGCGGTGGCTCACGCCTGTAATCCCAGCACTTTGGGAGGCTGAGGCGGGTGGATCACGAGGTCAAGAGATCGAGACCATCCTGGTCAACATGGTGAAACCCCATCTCTACGAAAAATACAAAAAATTCGCTGGGCATTGGTGGTGCGTGCCTGTAATCCCAGCTACTCAGGAGGCTGAGGCAGGAGAATTGCCTGAATCCGGGAGGGGGAGGTTGCGGTGAGCAGAGATTGCGCCATTGAACTCCAGCCTGGGTAACATGAGTGAAACTCCGTCTCAAAAAAAAAAAATAAATAAAATAACATGTAAGGAAAAGAATCATACCATATTATATGGCTCAGCAGTGAACCACATTTACAAAATCATGATAAGCACTGAGTATTTATTTAATGAAATCTATGTTATAACACTCCCTAGGAGGGAAAAAGGTGGTGAAGGAAATTCTTTCCTCCCATAACAGCTTATTGTTGGCTAACGTCAAGCACTTATGAATTAAGAGAGCAGTGCAAGTTTAGTATTTAGAAATAGGGAACTAAATAACAGAAGAAAACATTAAACAAGCTGAAATGGCTCACTGAGAAGCATGATGGGTCAGGGAGAATAGAAATGTGTTCTTAGGATTTTGTAGTAGGACTTGAAATTTTAAATGGTGTGCCTAAATGAATACAATTGTAGATTAATTTTTAAACAGCCTTTCTTTACAAACTTCTCACACTCTCATGTAAGTCTTTTTTAACCCTAGAACCCCTGCATTTTAGCTAAAATTCCATATGTTAGTTTCACTGACACTTTCCCTGATCAGTTTTTAGGCTTCATATTCTCTTATAAATTTATTTTTTTCTTGTTTCAGGGCCTGCCAAAGACATTCTGGGTTATAACAGCAAATCTTTTCCATTAATGCTACTGGCAGAGATGCCCAAAATATTCCTGATTGATTGAAGCCTCACTTGCTATTCCCTCACTTTCGGGAACACTAAATTCCTTTGCAAATTAAAAACAAACACAGCTGAACTATCTTATGTTTAATTTAGCCTAGTCTAGATTAATGAAACTTCAGGCAGTTTGGAAACCTTGGGAACTTTTCTGGGATAATGGTAAAAGCTGTACATGTTAGCACCAAAGCCTTTTCTTTAAATTTTTTAAAAATGCAACATTTTAAATTCTAAAATGCTAGGTTTTTAGAGTGTGTTTCTACATTCCATGTTTGTAGGGGTCATTGAGAGCATAGACATAGAGAGTGATAATAAAATGGTTATTTTCCAAAAGAAAATGCCTCTAAAAAATACATCAGATTTATCAAATTTGCTTACAACTTTTTTTTCACAAATTATTTTGGTCACAAATTACATAAAATTGGTAACATAAGGGTCAGGAGAATACATCTGATGCAGCTGAAATGACAATACCTGCTTATTTCTCCCTCACTGTATTAAACATACATAAAGGCTTTCCTTTGATTCTAAAACTACAGCCGCAATGTGCAGCTTATTTCTTGGAACTGGTCATGTTTAAGACTTTAGCTGTCTAATGTAATCTACTCCATGCCTTTGCACGAGAAGGAAAACAAATAAAAAACTAAAAACAGAAGCAAAAACCCTCACCCTATTTTATCATGCTTACAACAACATGGTCTGGGGAGCTATTAGAGTCTTAAACAGTGCATGCCTGTGTCACAGAATGCCTTTATAGTATTTATTTTGTCCCGACTTTTAGAGCTTTTTTAATATTAACTCTCTTTGCTATGGCTATTAGGCTCTCCTACTACAATTTATTCCCAGAACACTGCCCAGTGGAAGAATAGCCACAAGTATCTCCTAAATTATAGGATTCTAGGTTCTCCATTTTTTCAGGGTGTTTGCTTATCGCCATTTTCCCAGGACACTTCCTATTCATATGTTTTCCAGCAAAATTTAAAATAGCAATCAATTTCATTAAGAAAATTGCCTGATTCCGATTCTAGAAGATGTCAGATATCTGAGGAAATAGTGGATGAAAGTCAGGTCCTTAGTTTTTAAAGGGTGAAATACGTAAATGGTTTAGAATCCAGCAAAAGAAACAGTATAAAGTTTGGAAGGATAAGAAACAATCATCTGAGGTTAAGTAAATGCGAATTTAAAATATGAGTTTAGAGAATTTTTTTTTAAAACAAGGGTTCCAATAAGAAACACACTATTTAGTTGGGTACTGACGTCTGTCTTAGACAAAGCTGTTTGTACCCTCATTTGAGATTCATAGCTTCCAGCTGGGGACATCCTCCAATTGAGGACAACAGATATGCTGTGACTCCTATGTTTTGGCTAAGCAGAGGCAGGAATTTAACTTTACAAGTTATCTTGTTAAGAATTACATTAAGAGCTGACAAACTATAACCACCCAGAGCTTGTTTTGAGCAGCAACTTGAAGTCACATTGGCATCTCATTCTACATTCAGCAACTATGGAATGTGACATTGGAGTACAGAGGAGAGTGCTCTTCATGCTAGACTGGAGGCTGGTGGTAAAGGAGAGCTTTCTGAAGAAATAACATTTTTTTTCCTCAATTAAATGAGGTAAAAAATACATGTAATAAGAATTATACCATATTAACTATTTTATGAGTATAGGTCAGTGGTGTGACATATGCATAATACCATACAACCATTACCATTCTCCATCATCAGAAATCTTTTATTCTTGCAAAACTGAAATTCTATACACATTAAGGCATAATTCCCTATTATTTCCTTCCCCAAGTCCCATGAACCACTATTCTACTTTCTGTTCCTATACTTTTGATTACTCTTATTTCACTTAGCATGGTCCTCAAGTTTCATTCAACTTATGGCGTATGTCAGAATTTCCTTTACTTTTAAGGCTGAGAAATAGTCCATTGTGTGTATATATCTCATCTTGCTTAGCCATTCTTCTGCCATTCTTCTCTTGAGTTGCTTGCAGGTTTCAGCTATTGTGCTGTGAATATGGGTGCACAAATATCTTTTGAGATCCTGCTTTCAAATCTTTTGTATACATACCCAGAAGTAAAATTGCTGGATCACATGATAATTCTATTTATTATTTTTAAAAAACCATCATAATGTTTTCTACAGTAGCTGTACCATTTTACATTCCCATCAAGAGTGCAAAAGAATTATACATCCTCACACACACTTATTTTCTGATTTTTTTAAGAATAAACATCCTAATGTGTGTGAGGTGATATCTCACTTTGTTTTGATTTACATTTCCCTAATATATTAGTGATGCTGAATATCTTTTTATGTGCTTATTGTCCAGTTATATGTCTTCCTTAAAGAAAAGTTTATTCAAGTCTTTTGACCATTTTTGAATCATACTTTTTTTGTTGTTGTTGTTATTGAATGTTAGTAGTTTTCTAGGTATTATAGAGATCAATCCCTTGTCAGATATATAATTTTGAAATACTTTTCCAATCTCACAATTGTCTTTTTACTCTGTTGGAGCTTATTGTCTTTTGATGCATAATTTTAGAAATTTTTCTTGAAGTGTAAATTTATCTGTTTTTTTGCTACCTATGTCTTCTGTGTCATAATCAAGAAATTATTGCCAAATAAAATGTCGTAAAGATTTGCCCTACATTTTCTTCTATGAGTTCTATAGTTTTAGGTTGTACAGCTAGCTATTTGATCCACTGTGAGATAGTTTTTATATATCTGTTAGGTAAGGATTCAAATGTATTATTTTGCATGCAGATACCAGCTTTCACAGTAGTATTTGTTGAAAAAATTATCCTACTGGGATGCCTATAATTTTATTAAAGATCTCTTATATATAACAAGTTTCTCTCTTGCTGCTTTCAACATTCTCTGACTTTTAAAAGTCTGATTATATTGTATCTCAGTGTGGATCTATTTGAACTCTTCTAACTCAGTTTCTGTTTAGCATCTTGGGTATGTATGCTCATGTCTTTCTTCAAATTTGGGGAGATTTCAGCAATTATCTCTTCAAATATTCTCTCTTCCCCTTTCTCTCTCCATTTATCTTCTGGGACTCCCACAGTACATACATTGGTCTGCTTGATGGTGTCTCACAGTAACTTTAGTCTCTATTCAAATTTTCAATCATTTTTTTTCTCTTTGGAAGACTCATTTTTTCTTTCTTTGGAAGACTCAATAATTTATATTGTCCTGTCTTTAAGTCTGCTGATTTTTTTTTTTTTTTGGCCTGCTCAAATGCCTTTGAACTCCTCTAGTGAACTTTTTATTTTAAGTCATTGTATATTTCAGCACCAGAAATTTTTTTTGGTTTCTTTTTAGTTTTTTCCTTTATTGATATGTTCATTTTGTCCATTCATCATTTTCTTGACTTTCACCACATTTCTGTTTTTTTTCACCACATATTTTTTAAGCCTCTTTGACAGTTGTTCTAAAGATTTTGTGTAGTAGATCAGCCATCACATCTTTTTCAGGAACAATATCGGTTGACTTTTTCCTTCAAATGGTCATTGTCCCCTATTTCTTTTTATGAATTGTAATTTTTTTTTGAAAGCTGGACATTTCAATCAAATGTGGTAACTGGAAAGCAGATTCTCCCCCTTCCCAAGAATTTGTTGGATTTTGCATTTTTTCTTAATGTTATATGTTGTCTTTATGCTGCGTTTCAGCCTGCAGTATAAACATAAGTTTGTCTCAAGATTTTCACTCTTTCCCTGGGCATGTGTGGTCATGTTCTAATTTTTTCTGTGTATGCAGTTGTTTTTAAATGTTCTAGTCTTTTTATGTCTGGCTCACGAAAGTGGGGAAAATGAGGCGAGGAGGACAATGCTGACCCTAAAGCCTCGAGGTCATTTCAACTGCCAGGGATCAGGGATGTCTCACAAAAATGACCGAAAGTACAACATTAATGGAAGTCTGTCTCTTTGTGGATTTCTGTGATTAGAAATAGCAATTAACAATCAGAATATAGATCCCCAATAATTGGAGGACAAGGTCCTTTTTACTCATTCTGGTTGTGTACACCGGTTGTGTATAAGCTGTTTCAGGAACAAATTCACAGCTGCCCACCACAGGGCTGGTGTAGGAGACAGGTAATTTCTACTGACTAAGAGCTAAAGTTGCCTGAAATTTACCACAATTTACCTTCCTAGCCTTTTTCTCAAAGTTGCAAGCTTTCAATAGACTCCAGAGTTCTCAAATAATTACATCAGACAGATTCTGCCAGTGCATTTTTTGCTAGGTAGAGAGACAGTTTCCTGATGCTTTCTATTCTGTCATCTGCCCAGAATTCTCTCCCAGAAGTCACATTCTATCTAGATATTTAAATAGAAGTAGACATGTGTCATGTCTGGGAGGGCAAGAAGTCAAGGCCATTTGAAATCTATCTTAGTTCAGGACTAAGAAGTATGGTACATGCACAATAAATATCATGGTCTTAATTGCACATACAAGATTTTTTTTTGTTCTAAACACTATTGCCCTGCACTTAACTGGCAGCAGCTTCAGGTTACTATTAACATCTATATTCCTCTTGTAACTTAACTAAAACATAATAATTATCTAGTCACATGGCTTTCTAACTTCATTCTCCAGCTTTCTTCATTATTTGTTGTAACCATACAACTGGGTAATGTAAATGGAAAGACTGAGCTGTTAAGTGGTTGTTCTATGAAGTACTTACTTTATTAAGTGAGAAAAAGGCATACTCTTTTCTCCTCCAATCTGTTTCTTCGTCTGACCTGGAATGTGGTTCAGAGATTGGATTTCAATGGGCAGTTTGAACCCAAGAATAGAGGTCACATATAGAGATGGTGGAACAATGAGCTGGAAGTTTCCTGGATTCATGAATCTTTTATGGAATCATTCCACCAGTTCTGGATTCCCTATCTTCGGAATTATTGAAAACTAAAGGAAAACAAATATCTCTCTTGTTTAAGTCACTGTTATGTTAGCTAAATCTAATCTTAACTGATACATCTTAGGAATTACTAACAATTTAGAGAGATTATTGGTATAAATAATTTTGGCTCATGTTACTTTCAGTTCATCTATCAAAATTATACCTGAAAACTGAGTCATATTGAACAAAAAATATTTTATCTATGGTATCTGTTTAATGGTTTTCTTTTAAAGCACATTTCTCCTCATTTTTAGGTAAGCTGAATATTCAGCTTTATTTATGAGCACATTTTTGAGAAGGAAGTCACTTAAAAGCCTTTGTATTTCATGAAACAAAGAAATAGCAGTCGCTTTTAAAAGGTGTTATGAAGGCTAGATTTTAAACCAGAACAACAATGCCATTTTCAGTAGAGATGGACAAGCCTCAGAAGGATTAGGATTTGGGTTCTAATTTGCAAACAGGGTTTATGTTTGGATTAGGATTTGACTCCAATTTTCCTTTATGGATTTAGGTAAAGCTTTTATTAATCACTCATCCTAAAGAGTGGTTTGAATTTGTGTGATGGAACAATAGATATATTTTTTATTTAATAAACTCAAACAAATGAAAAAAATCTATGAGTGATTCTAGCCGCTATACCTGAGCTTTCTGCCTTTTAGATTCTCATGGCTTTTAAAGAAAATATGTACTTTAAGAGTCCATTCATTTATTAGGAGCATTTAGAGATATTACATTACAAATAATGATGTCTGTGTTGAAATTATTTGGGAGATTTTTTAAAAAATCAAACTCCTTAAATATGTTTATTTGTATGTTATAAATATGGGATAATTGATTATTGAAATAATTCAAGACAAGCATTCTTTATAACCTGTGATATTGTGAATTTTCATGTAACTGTTAGTTTAGGTATTAGGCCTTAGCTAATTTGTACCTAAATGCCTCTCAACCCACTCTCTCAAACAGGGGAAGGCTAAACTCCTTATCTTTTATAAATAAAGAGGGAAAGATGAGGCAGATTGGGACAGGGTAGGTAACTATGTCTTGAGATGTTGGATTGGCAGCTTTACTCAAATTCTTTCAGTTCCAATCTTCCTGGATGAGATGTGAATTGTGAGTTCTCACCATCCTGGTGAGTTCTGAATATCTGCTATTGTCCAGGAACTCCCATCTAGCCCAGGATACACATCCTCCTCCCAATTATGGCAGGGAACACAAGAGACACTAGACTAGCCAGGATTAGAATGAATCTTGGGTGGAGCTCAAAAATTTCAGCAGGCCAGCTATATAGGCCAGTCTCTGCCAGTCATTTCACTAATCTCTTAATAAGTGGTTGAATTTTTGGACCACATTTACTGTATTATGATGGAGTTTTACTGTATTCAAGAGTAAATTAAAACTTTATTGAGTTAGACATTGTACATAGCACACAATTCAGCCCTTAGGTTATAGTTGAGAGTCTCCCGTGAGTTGCTTGTAAATACATATCCCTGCTTAAGTCTACCCCAGGAAATATCTTAACACAGACCAAACATTTGTATTTTCAAGAAGCTACTCCCGGTAATTCTGATACTTATTTATATTTAGAACTATTAAAATAAATTATTACCTTATGAGTAAACTTTGTCTCTCAACCTAAAGAATCTCCTAAGGTTTCAGGACTGGCCTATTTATGATTGCTCCACAATAATAAAGATCATGCAGAACATATAGCAACACTTTAACAAATATACTTCAGTAGCTTCAGGCTGAGCCAGCTGTGTCATGCCTGTAATCCCCGCACTCTGGAAGGCCAAGACGGTGGATCACTTGAGGTCAGGAGTTAGAGACCAGCCTGTCCAACATGGTGAAACCCTATCTCTAGTAAAAAAAAAAAAAAATACAAAAATTAGCTAGGTGTGGTGGCTTGTGCCTGTAATCCCAGCCACTTGGGAGGCTGAGGGAGGAGAATTGCATGAATCTGGGAGATGGAAGTTGCAGTGAGCCGTAATTGCCCCACTGCACTCCAGCCTGGGTGACAGAGCGACTGTGTCTCAAAAAATAATAATAATAAGTAAATAATAATAATAATTCAGCAGCTTCACATTACTTCAAGCAGCCTTCTAACCCTGAGTATCTCTTTGGTCTAGAATAGAACTGTGGTAGAAATTAATCATAAATGTATTATATTACTATGTATATTATATTATATATAGGTTGAGAGACAAAGTTTACTCATAAGGCAATAATTTATTTAAAACAGAGATCGTTAAATCTCTCAGATCTCCGGGATGGAGAGAGATGGGAGGGAGGGACGGTGCTGGGAAGTTCTTGCCCTTAAAACTACGCCCCCTTGTGGACCCAGAAAGAGAATACATTCCCTCATTCCCAGTACAGACTGCTCAGCAAAAGGCAGGAAGAGTGACCTGAAATAAGCAGAAAGATATCAATCTATAAAGAAGCAGCTAGAGTAGGAGAGAGGAAAAGGCCAGGCAGAGACTCTGACCATTGCTGAGGTGCCATCTTTCCCTGGAGATCCCCAAAGAGGTGGAGGCTGTTAATCCTGCAGTCTTGGGGAAAACATAATAGTGAATAGTGACGTTGCTTTGGCCCACAAAACTGGTGAGGTCTGAGGAATGCCAGAGTATATACATGAACATAACTGGGGATTTGTACAAGGGTTGGTGAAGAATATCTCTTAAGATAATGACTATTTTCTATTGGCCCATTGGATTTCTAGCATGTATTGAGAGATACTGTGACTATGAATGTATTCAGAAGTTAAAAATTACTGGTACATTGCTGATACATGCTTTGCAGAATTGGTCTTATTTTTACCTCAAAAGTAATACGAAATAAAAATTGTTTGTTTCCTTTTTATCCTGCTTTGTATTAAAAGCAAACCATAAGATTAAAAATAATGTTATATATACACAAAGCAACTTTATTATGTGCAAAAATATCTGTTCACTTAGCTTTTGTGCTTTGAAATATCTTAGTCTGTACTGAGAAGAAACAAAATTTATAACATAATAAGTCACACAGCACACTTTAGTGAACTAATTCTTTAAATTGAACAAAGGGCCTAATAAGATTACTTAAATATGTTTTCTTCTCTGTCCTACGGGGCAGATTTTCTCTATTGTGCTTTCCTTCCATTCAATATGAAAAGTTAATGACTCTCCCACCGTTGTAGTTTTGTTTTTGTTAAACTACTGAGCCTATCTTTAAGCATTCAACCCTAATTTTTTGTTATATGCAAATAACAATTAGAATTATAATAACATGTTTTGTAAGAAGTAACATTAGTCTCTATATGCCTACTATTCTTTGCTTTAATTGCAAATAATATCACCAACGGATTTTCTTTTCCCCCCCTTTTTTTAAATTTCCGCCCCATATGCAATTTGTAAAATCCTCTGAAGTGATAGTGAGGGTAGTAAGGGCTTATTTGCTTCTGCTTTTCATACTAAAAGTGTTAGTGCTGACATTGATTAAAAATATTTGCAGCCCTGTTTTCTTTGCCAGATCATATAGTCATAGCGTACAAATTCTTATTTTTTTCACTTGATTTTTGGTAAACAAAGTAAATGTGATTGCTAGGAGTGTAGGCTCTGAAGCCAGAAAGCCTGGGTCAAATCCTGCCACTGAAGTCGTGTGACCTTTAACAACTTGTTTAACCTCTCTGTGCCTCATTTTTGTCATCACTAAAATGAAGGTTTTAATTATACTCCCTCCAGGGAGCTATAAGGGGGATAAACATATTACTATTTGTAAAGTGATCATAGTGGTGCTTGAAATTATCTTATAAATATTTAAATAATGTGTTAAATGTTTCAGGCATGTGTTTCAAAATTTTAAAATAAAGTGTACTTTCCACATGTTTTTATAACATTATGTAAAATAATGTATTGTTTCGTAGTTATAATTATTCATTTATTTCCCTAAAGTTGGCAATTTCTAATAATTTGACACTATAAATAACAATAGACTAATATATGTAGATAAATAGGTAGCACATTTACTGTCAGTTCTTCAGGATCAACTTCTCTGTGGAATTTATGATCATAGTATATACATTTTTAAGGCCTTAAATGCTTATGCCTAAATTTAGCTCTAACCTATTGTAGCAACTGGACTTACTTGTACTGGTAGTTTGCAAGAGACTATTTGCTTATATCTAACATGCTTACTAACACTGGGAATTTTCTTTTTAACTTTTAATGTTGAAACAAATTTATATTCACATAGATGGCAAAATCAGTACAGAGAAGCTGGTATATTCTTCACCCTTATCTCCTATTAGATATATTATTTGGCCTTTTATACTACTAATTGGATATTAATTTTTCTAACTAGGTGCATAGTTTCACTTAGTGACAAAGAAAATGTTATTTATTAATTAAAATGTCCATAAGTCAACCAAAGATTTTTAGGTCTTAGAACGTGTTCCCAAACTTCAAACAGCATCTGAACACAGTATGTGGAACACTGTTCAATTGTATAAAAGCTGGTTTTCAACAGTAGAGTGAAAATTAAATACAATTGCATGATTATATTTGTAATGTTATGTTCCGTTGCGGGAAGCATGGTATAAAAGGGATATTGAAGTCCTAAAGACAATGCATAGGTGGAGAAAAATATAATGGACAGAAGAAACAGGGATGATTGTAGGAGAAAAAGAAAATTTGGGGGAAATTACTCTTGTTTTTAAAAATTATCACCAAATGATGTCATTGAAAGAAGGAGTACAGTGTAGCTACATGTAGAATGACAACCGGGGTGAAGTTATTCTAGGCATTTTGCCATTTTGTATAGATGATAAGATTCTTCATTGTAACTTTGCATAAAAGAGAAAATATTTCATTGAATAGAGGTACATAATGGGGAATAGTAGTATTATCTGCCTCATAACAATTATGTTCATTACTAAATGCAGTGCCTAGTA
This sequence comes from Cebus imitator, assembly GCF_001604975.1. Lineage (NCBI taxonomy): Eukaryota > Metazoa > Chordata > Mammalia > Primates > Cebidae > Cebus > Cebus imitator. The sequence goes on from NW_016107608.1 coordinate 1,177,369, forward strand.
TACAATCAATACTCATTAAATAGCAGTAGTATTATTTTATTATTATGAATACTATTATTATTATGGTGGTTATTATTGTAGTAAATGATTTACTGCTTTGGCAAATATTAGATCCAATAGCTTCTTTAAAAAACATTTGAAGATTTGAAACAAAATGTTATTGGGTGGGAGGTTAGACTACCTTACCACATTACACTTTTCCAGATATCAGATTCAATTATTATTAGTGTAATTTCATTTACAGTCAATGAGATATAACAGAAAAGTCTCACAATTTAATTCAGCCTTTTCTAGACCTGCCTGAGGGAACTTTTTAATATGCCCTTCTCACCCTTTTTCTAGCCTAAAGAGAAATAACAAGAAGTGGAAAGAGATTAAAGAAAAACAAAAAGATTAGTTAATCCATAAACCAGTGAATTGCTTCCTAAGAAATCCAGAAATATTTCTGCTTTAGAGCAGGGGGAGAAATGATCATAAATTCAGCTACTCTGGAGGCTGAGGAAGGGCAGTCACTTGAATCCAGGAGGCATACGTTGCAGTGAGTTGAGATCATGCCACTGCACTCCAGCCTGCGCGACAGAGCCAGGCTCTCTCAAAAAAAAAAAAAAAAAAAAAAAGAAAAAAAAAAAAAAATCATAAATCATTCTGGCATTTTTATTTGCATGTAGTTGTGAAATAATACTGCTGGACTAAAGGTGTAATGGGTTTCTAATACTTCTTTCTTTCCCATCGTGGAGCCATCTCTTCTATTGTTCCTCTTCTGCCTGAGTGTAAGAATCGCCTGGCTGCCCAGAGGACTTGACTCTAATCAATCCATCCTGGTTCTCAAGGTACCAATGGAGTACTGAACCTCTGTTCCATCCACTCTGATAAATTGCCTGTACTCAACACTGTACCAAGAGACAATACTCTCATGGATTAATTCTTACTACAGCAATACTGTGCTAGTTTACTGTGCAAGTCAAGGATAACAGAATTGATTTTAGCAAATATTTCATGTCTTATATCAAAATAAATATCAATTAGGAAAATCCCAGGCAAGGATGGAAAATTGGTAGGTAAGGCTAAAGGTATCCATGAATGCTAGACATAAAAGTATGCACTCATTAAAGAAAGAAACTTCACTTGTGAAGCATGGCAAGTTATAAGTTAAGATCAAACTAAATAAGGTGTTTTTGGTGAACAAACAATATTGAGTAGGCCCAGTATGCATATGCTTAGCATTGTAATGGCACAGACTAAGTCTATAGTCAGAGGCTGTTTTGTTTCTTAATGGGTCTCTGTGTTTCTCCACCATTCTAGCTCTTGAGTAGACCTTTAGCACTTAATATACTGATGCTTTATTCTTTATACCAAAATGTTAGCAGTGAGAGAATATCATAAAAAGCCAAACTTGAATCCTCATCAGTCTGACAAGGACTTGGTATAGTTTCTGAAAAATGTGAACATTTCTGGAAAAGCTTTGTACCACAGGTGTGAACTCCCTGGAATTCATCCTATGTAATATTGATAATTAAAGCACAGCCAGTACCTTTTGAAGTAGAGAGCAGATGGCTTGTCCACTATAGGACCTTTGGGGGTCAGAGAAGGCTAAAACTGTTATACATAATGTCTCATAATTTCTGATTTAATCAATTTTACTGTGATGTTAAAATTTAACACACAGTCCCTTTCCATCAATGATATAAGGATCTCTTTTAAAACTAATTATCGAATGCTTTAATACAGAAATTACAGTTAAAAATGTAAAACCGATCGCCTAAAGTCATTTTAACATCTAATTTCACTCAAGAACAATGAAATGAGGAAAGCTCTGCTAATGAATAAATATAATAGAACAAAAGATCGCCATATAAGAATGAAGTTTAATAAATTATTCCAACAGAATAACCCAGAGGAATTAATAGACTAAAGGTATGGTTTAGATTGTAAAAACAAGTTTTCCTAATTTTTATGCCATCCATTTCTAAGTGTAGAAAAAAGAGTAAAAAAGAAAAAACAAATTAAACATGACAGTGTTTACCACAGAGCACATATTTGACAGACTGATGAGAATTTCAAGCAATTAAAGTATATGATGGAGGAGGGTCTTGTTCTGAAAATATCAAAAGGATTTAAAGTTAGGTCTTTCTAATGGGTAATTATAATTTCTTCACACCTGAGTAAGTTGACAGGTATGTTGGAAGAGTTAACGTTAATCTCTTACACTGATTAGAACAATTGCAGTCCTGTAGTACTGAAGCACCCACTGCCATAATCCACTCACAACCATGCACCTCAGAAATTTGATCAAGTTTTCAAATTGGAAAGTAAAACATAGATGAATGCTACTGAAATAATTGGTATACGAATATTTCCAAATTAAGTAGAAAAAAGCTTCAGTATTCACCTAGGGTTTGTTGTGCCTTCAGCCATCATCGCCACGTCGCCTGGACTACACTCAAATAGATTCATTTTTGGCATAAAAGTTTAAAGCTACCTTTCTCTGAAGGTGTGGTGGCATGTGATTTGGTTAATCAACTTAGTTTGCTTAATTATGTCATTTGGAATATTAAGAAAGATGCAGCCCGACGTGATGGCTCACACCTGTAATCCCAGCACTTTGAGAGACCCAGGCAGGCAAATCACTTGAGGTCAGGTGTTCAAATCCAGCCTGGCCAATATGATGAAACTCCGTCTCTACTAAAAATACAAAAATTAGCTGGGTGTGGTGGCATGTGCCTGTAGTCCCAGCTACTCGGGAGGCTGAGGCAAGAGAATCACTTGAACCCAGGAGGCGGAGGTTGCAGTGAGCTGAGATCACGCCACTGCACTCCAGCCTGTTAACAGAGCAAGACTCCAACTCAAAAAAAAAAAAAAAAAAAAAAAAAAAAAAAAAAAAAAAAAAAAAAAAAAAAAAAAAAAAAAAAAAAGACAGATGCTTTGACATGATATATTATAAGTCTGTGGTGTTTGAAGTCAGGAACACAAAGCAGATGCATAGTAGAAGCTTACCTGGCTACTTCAAATGTGCAAACCGCTGCATTGTTTTTTAGACTGAGTCTCACTCTGTCACCCAGGCTGGAGTACAGTGGCTCAATCTTGGCCCACTGCAACCTCCTCCTCACCATGTTCAAGGGATTCTCCTGCTTCAGCCTCCTGAGTAGCTGGGACTACAGGCACGTGCCACTACGACTGGCTAATTTTTGGTACTTTTAGTACAGATCGAGTTTCACCATGTTAACTAGGATGATCTCGATCTCCTGACGTCTTGATCCACCTGCCTTGGCCCCCCGAAGTGCTGGAATTACAGGCGTGCGCCTCCATGCCGGTCCCAAACTGCTGCATTTTAAGTCTCAGTTCTTACTAGAAAACTCAATGACTACCTAAAAAATTTGAAACCTATTTGTGTGTCTAAATCAGTGCTCAATTTTGCTTTAACAAAGTAGAAAGGTATTGAGAATAATTTGTTATTTATAATAAGGTCCTGGAACTTGCAAATTAATTTTTAAAAATTAGAGGAATTTCTGAAGCTCAACAACTGGAGAGAAACACTTGTCAATGTCATTTAATTGTTCTTTTACCTTCAGAACTGCTTTTGCATTTATGCCACGAGTTTGACTACAAAGGAAGATGACTCATCTATTAAAGATGTACTATTTCATGTACTGAAAATGTGGTCAAATACATCATACCACATTCTTTTTTATGAGATCCCAGCACAGCAATTTCTTTCAGTCATCAAAATCAAAAAACCATGCACCTCTTCTGATTATCTGGTATATCCTAATAAGATTATAAATAGTAATATTAAGTCTGGTTTAACGGAATAGAATTTTTAGAATTAAATTTTTGATCTCTATTTTTATTTAACATTTTCTTATGAAAAACTTCAAGTATATTCAACGTAAACAGAACAGTTATTTGTACTTTTATGTATCTGTCATTAAACTTGAACAACTATCTTTAATTTGCAGTTTTTGTTCATATAACTACTTCCTATTTTTATAATTTTCATTATAATCACAGTTATTTTATATAAAATTTACATATGTTAACTGCACAAATATTAACTATTAAATTTTGAAAGAACTAAGTAACCCAGAGCTCTATCATGGTATATACAAATTCCATCTCCCCTTCCCGCCCAGTCCCAGTGTATCTCATGTTTAACAACTGAAAATGTCCGTATGGCATTGAATTTTGTTTTACTAGCTTCCCCGTTTTCTTTGTTGTCCTTCATTCAGATATCATCTACATTCTTTAACCTTTTAACATTATATATATTTCTGTAACCTATTTTAAATATTTGGGGGTCAAATAAATTAAATAATAGTGTGATTTTGAGTGGGTTAATTCCAAATGGATGTATGTTGATATATTTTTAAAGAAAAAATGATTTATCAATTTATAAAAATGATTTATTTTCCAGGAAAGTGGATAAGAATTTATATGTCTATGATATAAAAGTATATTAAATTTAAAATTAATAATTAGTAGCTAGACCTAATTGAATTACATTTACTAAAAATATATAAAATTATAATCCTTTGTATAACTAGCATATGCTAGAATTATTTACTTTCATTTATAGTGGTCAGCTGAGTTGAATTTCAATGCCAACACTTGCTGGCTATGACCTTGGTCAAGCGCCTTTGTTGCCCATTGCTGGGTAACTACGTCAGAACTAAGTCACTTACATGAGGTTCTCTTTTCATCTCCCTGCCTCTCTGTATATATGTTGTCTCTTCCTCCAGGGATTTTCCACATAGCTTGGGCTTCATCAAGTGAGGGGTTCTTAGGCTACTCACGCTTTCACGTCTGTGACATCGACATACGTAAGCCTCATGGCACAATCTTTCTTTCCTTGTCTTCAATATTTGACACTATAGCTATGCATATACCCCTGTCTCACCTTCTTCAGTTTAATATCACCTTTAAAAATCCACTATTTTAAGAAATTATCATCTGAAAGACAAGCTTTCTAGCTTTATTCTTTCAATAAAGAAGGTACTTAACATTTTAATGCCAAATATCCAAAGTTAATATATTTTCTGGCTTCTTTGATGAGTAAGTACTCTCCATTGTGCTATGCTTTATAAGTGAAATATTACAGAAATAGTTTACTTAAAAATTAATTAAATAAACCAATATTTGCAGATATCTGGAAATGTAATAGTGAAAAGTAAAACAAACAGAAGTTAAATGAATGACGTAAATTAAAATAAGAAAATTTCATGGTTATTTCTAACGGAGTAAGGTACCAATGGTATCTCAGAGCTAAAAGAAATAAACAAGCATTGCCACCTTCATTTGAACCACAAAGAAATGCAAATCGGAGACACCACAGCTAGGTTTTTCAGGGCATTGAGTGCTTTCTGGACATTGGGGCAATCCTGTTGCTCCTATAGGCCACCAGCTAAGCTTAATGGACAGTCTGAGCCACCAGTCACTAAAAGGACACTGTGCTGTCACCAGGAAAGAAACGTTTAACCACCAGGTAAAGAGCTCCTCCTTAGCCCACAATTTTTCTTATTTTAAAACACTTTCAGGCCGGGCGCGATGGCTCACGCCTGTAATCCCAGCACTTTGGGAGGCCGAGGCGGGTGGATCACGAGGTCAAGAGATCGAGACCATCCTGGTCAACATGGTGAAACCCC
>NW_016107608.1:1183546-1191415 GCF_001604975.1 Cebus imitator
TAGAGACGGGGTTTCACCATGTTGACCAGGATGGTCTCGATCTCTTGACCTCGTGATCCACCCGCCTCGGCCTCCCAAAGTGCTGGGATTACAGGCTTGAGCCACCGCGCCCAGCCATCCTTCTTAACTCATTTATTTATTCCTGCTGTGAGAGGCTCCACCAGCTAAATCCCCCTTTTCATTTCTTTTACTTTCTACCTCTGCATTGCTGACCAACTCATCACTCCACTCCCATCTCCCATCTCAAGGCAATCATCTTTTGGGCACTGATATGGTATCTAAAGCTATGAAAATTCTTCAAACATCCATCTTTCATTTAAACTTATATTTAACAAAACAATAAAATATCTTATTTTTCTTCATTCAAGTATAAATTATATATTTAGTGTTTCAATGTTTCTTTTATTAAAGTTAGCAAACTCAATCATATTCAAAATTTACAGGGGTTTGTTTTTATAGCATGAATAGCACCAGGTGAAGGTATCCTCACTTTACTATTATCTTCTCTTACTTTGTCTAAGATTCCTAAAGTAATTAGTACAGTTTCATCAGAAGTTGCCTATTATATTGCCAATTGGTAGCTACATATAAAGGGAAATTTTAAGAGGATCTTCACTAATATATTAGTGCAAGAGAATTAACCATTTTTATTTTTATGACTTTTTTTGTTTTTGCGACAAAGTCTCATTCTGTTGCTCAGGCTGGAGTGCAGTGGTGCGCTCATGGCTCACTGCAGCCATGAACTCCTGGGCTCAAAGGGTCCTCCTGCTTCAGTGTCCCGAGTAGCTGGGACTACAATTAAGTGTGCATCGCCATGCCTGGCTAATGTTTTATTTTTTATTTTTTGTGCAGACCAGGGTCTCTTTATGTTACCCAGGCTGGTCTTGAACTCTTGGCCTCAAAATATCCCACAGAAAAAGATTTTTTCTTAGAACTGGGCAGTGAAGAGGAGATACATAAAGGGAAATATAATTCTGATATTCCTTACCCTACAGATACAAATTAGGTCATGTTAATACTAAAGTTCCAAAATCCCATACTGAAAGGGAATGCCTTCTAGGCACTTACACTTGACTTCAGGCTGGTATTCTACTAGCCTAAACGGCACTATGCCTCAACAACATTCCTGTCAGTCTCTTCTGAACTCAGGTGACGCTTATGCCATCTAGTTCTGTGTCAGTAAGAAGTTATGTATCCCTACAATTCCAGTGAGCTGTCCAAGACACAACATGTTCTAGTAGACTGTCAGATTGTGGCAAACAAAGAATGCATCTTCTTTTGGTTGTATTCCCACACTTAAGAATGGGCTTGCCTAAGCCTTATCATACAGCACATAAAAAAAGCCGTATCATCAAGGCATTTGTTTGTAGCCAACGTAACTTAAAATTGCAGGAATTCTAGAATCTGTTATCTTGCTGATCTCAGAATCACCTAAAAAGCCCTCTTTTCTTTTCTGGCTTACTCTTCTTCCTCTGGGATGACTTTTCTCTTGTAGGCCGTGGATGTGAATTGCAGAGCTCTAGCTTTCACGGCGGCTGCTTCCACTTATCTCACACTTCCAGGCAAAATTTAAGTGTTTGATCATGGATTGAGGAGAGGGACAATTTATTTTCTCTCTTTAGGGGCTCCATGACAACCATATAAAGCAGTAGATATGAACAAACATTTGGTTTTGAAAGGAGGCAAGTTAGCTAACTTCACATGCCTATTTGAGTTCCGGCTGGCATCTACTTCCATAACCAATGGAATGGTCTTCAGAGGCAGAAAATGACACCTAGAGCAACCAAATAACTTCTTAATCTCATATACATTAGCTAATGGCAGAGTTCAATGTTATCTCTACTCTGCTTGATCCCTCACAAGAATAAATTCACCTGAAGGGTAGGAAGTAAAACAGGAACAAGACAGAATTGAGAAGGGCATATGTATGTAAGTTAGTTTTCACAAAGGGCCAGAAATTGTTGAGAGGTCAGTTTCTTGAAAATTGGGAAAGAAAGCAGCAAATGGAAGAAAAAGCTTCCCTACTTCAGAAGTTTTTTTTTAAAAAAATCCCTATTAAAATAAGCATATCAAAGACACTAATATAAATATACTTGTTTCCTTGAAAAAAGTATCAAGACATGATTATAGGGACAATAAAAGAATCATTGTTATTCCAAAACATGGCTTTAATTTATAATGGTACCCAATCAAAACATTATTAGGGTCAAAGTTTATATTCCAGTTTACATATAAGATAGCTTTGTTTCAAAAAAAGAAGGAATATGCATTCCCGACAGGGCATATATTTGCAGCGCTGTTAGCATGTGTTAATTCAGTCTTTTTCTTTCATCCTTTGTTCTGTAACTTCACTTTTTCTCTGAGCCTTTGTCCTTGTGCTTTCATTAGTACTTCAAAATATTTCTACAGACTCAGGCAAAGAAAAATACAAAAAGTAGAATATTGTTGTCCCCATGCTCATTATGGCAGGAGAGATGAGGAACATCATTTAAAAGAACGTTTCAAAATAAAAATGATGACAAAGCAAGTTCCTCCCATGTAATGGAGATCAAATTCCTGCCAATGACAATTCTTGATATCAACAGGAAAGAGTTTTAGTCAGCATTTGCTTACAGGTGTGTTTGTATAATGTTACTGGCTACTTTGCCACCTGAGTGCAAATAGCTCTTTTACCTCCATAGTATGTGAATTTATGCTGTCACTAGAATTGCATTAGTTTATTGTAATCAGTAGACAATGTGTTTATGTGATATAAACTAAAAAACATCAATACATTTAGAGAAGCAAAGGGACTAATTTTTTTTTTACCTCCTAATCAAACTAATGACACATTACAATTTGATTGAGTTATTCCTCCTTCATCCTTCCTTAGTGAGTCTTTTATAATTCATGAAATAAATACTAATTCCTGAAACATCTGATTTTAAAATCAACTGGAATAACTAAAGAAAGGAAAATAAATATGTGCAAATTCTTATTCAGATATGTTTGCATGCACATTTATAAACTCAACCATTTTTATATAATATGCAAAATGTTTATGTACAAATATAAATGCAAGAATGGATACAATTATATGGCTATCAACCAGCAAAACATTCAGTACACATTGTACTTTGTGGAATATATTTTGCCTGGTTGACTTGAAGCAGATTGTATAATAAAGTGAACATGGCAAAAAGTGGGCTTTAAGTCAGGAAACAGAACAGTAAAGCAATTTCCTGACTTATTTAAACGCTTTCAAAGAAAAATGTCATTACCTACTTGAATTACACTGGCGTATAATTACATGAACATCACAAATAACAATGTCTTACTAAGAAAAACAGAAGTTATTGTAGAAAAATTCTTTCCCTTGTAAATGTTTATTTTGAGCTCAGGTAAATACACACAAAATGTATTTGCATGTTATCAGAATTAATTCTAGTCATTAAATCAGTTATTTTTATTCAAAAAAGTTTGTTTCTAATTATATTTTTTTAAAGTCTTCCTGGTCTCTGTAATGTTGTTTATTAAATGTAAAATAGCATACTTATTTATTTAGAGTTAAGCCAATTGATAATTTTACCTTAAATTATGGTAAATATAAAGAAGGTAGTAAAACCATAAGAGGTATTTTTAAAATTATCTTTGTTCTTTATATTAAAATGAGATATTTGGTGGAATTCCAAAAATTCTGTTATATAGTTATAAATTAATAAAGATGTAAAATATCACAAAAGAATGGTATCCTTACCCTAATGATGATGAAGAATCAGATATTTGGCAAAATTATAACCTTGAGTTGATAGGAAGCAGAGGTCACAAGGTAACCAAATGAAGTAAATTCTTAAGGGTGACAAGATTACCTGAATAGGGAGAGAATATATTAGTTGCCTACCCTTCAGCAGAGCACAGGAAAAATGAAAAACAATTATAAAAGTGGATAAGGCCCTGTAATCCCAGCACTTTGGGAGGCCGAGGCGGGTGGATCACGAGGTCAAGAGATCGAGACCATCCTGGTCAACATGGTGAAACCCCGTCTCTACTAAAAATACAAAAAATTAGCTGGGCATGGTGGCGCGTGCCTGTAATCCCAGCTACTCAGGAGGCTGAGGCAGGAGAATTGCCTGAACCCAGGAGGCGGAGGTTGCGGTGAGCCGAGATCGCGCCATTGCACTCCAGCCTGGGTAACAAGAGGGAAACTCCGTCTCAAAAAAAAAAAAAAAAAGTGGATAAGGCCGGGCACAGTGGCTCATGCCTGTAATCGCAGCACTTTGGGAGGCCCAGGTGGGCAGATCACTTGAGGCCAGGAGTTCAAGACCAGCCTGCCCAACATGGTGAAACCCCATCTCTACCAAAAATACAAAAATTACCTGGGTATGATGGCAGATGCCTACAATCCCAGCTCCTATTGAGGCTGAGACAGAAGAATTGCTTCAACTTGGGAGGCAGAGTTTGCAGTCAGCCAAAATTATGCCACTGTACTTCAGCCCAGACGACAGAGTAATAAGACTCCATCTCCAAAAAAAAAAAAAAAAAAAGTGGTTAGATAAACTGAAAATGATTAAAATTTTAATGAATTCTTAAAGTCCACTGTAGACCAGAGTACCAATTCCTTGGGAATTGTTCTTTTGAATCCCAAAATCCTTGGGAGGTCCAGACACCAATGGAGTCAAAAGTCCAATTTCCAACTCTTTTCCACTGGTCTCTACTGGCTGGTCACAAGACAATGGGTAGGGCAAAGACATGAGCAAGTTTCCCTCCCTGGTATACAGAAGCATGTTTCTTATGAAGCAAACGTCATTTGGCACTACAGAAGTGAAAAGATGCCCTCTTTCACCTAGTTTCAAGCAAATACGCATTGCTATTGGAAAAGTAATAGAAGTAAACGTCATCTGCTGCAAAAGTTGGCTTCTGGTAGAGGAAAAGTAGAAGAAACACTCATCGCCACTGTTGAAAAGACAGAACACTGGCTTATTGTCACAGATATAGAGCGGAGCCTAGATGCTGGTAGAGCCAGGAGGGTGGGGTGTACGAACACTGAGAAAACCACATTACTGAGACAGATACCAGAGCAAGAGAACCGACTTTCAAGTCTCACCCTGACCATAAACTTTGCACAGAATAACAAGCAATAGCAATGGACTTCTGGGGAGGGTTGAAAATTAAGAGTCCCTTCCTGGTACATATATGCAACGTCTGCCACAAGCTCAAGGTTCTGATCAAGAGAAAAGTTTGGCATATGTGGAATTAAACATGAGAGAGATTCAACTTAAATGTGTCCTTATGATAAACAGGTAGTAAGAGAGAAAAGCAAGTAAACAATAAAAAGAGGAAAATCATCATGGGGCAGTCTTTAAGAGATATTTAATATAGATTACTTCGTTTCTAGAAAAATATTGTTACAGTTCATTTTTCATATGCTGTAGTATGCAGATTTGCCACCGTTGTTGTAATGGTCCTGAGAAATGTTTTTTAAACCACAAAAATCATTAGCTTAGTTCAATTTTTAGTGTCATAGAGCATACAATACAAACTATACAACTAAAAGAATCATTCACTACAGTAAGAAAGATATATAACTAGAAACTTTACATTTTTAAGTGTCTTATTAAAATAAGTAGTAGACTAAATATCATTTAGGATATCTAATAGATGTTTTGGGGATAGGGGTTCTCTTTCTCTTGTTCCCACCCACTTCCTCAGACAGTATTCCCTTTTAACCAAAGAAGAAAAATGCTAATGGTGATTATATCAATTCTGAACAATTCATTGGCCAAAGGTGAGTTAATAAGGAGGTCAAGCCATCTGTATTCTGATCCACCTTTCACAAGAAAGTAGGCATACAGGTTCTTTTTGCCTGGATGCAAGCTTTTCGTGACATTTGGCAGAGGAACATGGCACTACTATTTAACTCCGTGATTATGGCCAAGTTAGTAACACTTTTTTGCCTTAGTTTCCTCATCTATAAAATGGAGATAATAATAAGGTTCTTGGAAAGATTAACTGCATCATATAAAGTGTAGGACAGTACTTGGCAGAAAATAAGCATCTGATATTGGATGTTTTTATTATTACTACTACTACTTAGAGTTGAGGTATAAAACTCCTACTTTAGTCCAGTTTATTAAGAGTTCTGTGGTAGGTGATTGGGAATTATCCTAGTTAGTAATTAATTGGTTTATTGCTTCTTCATTTGTTACTGTTCAAAGTTGTAAACATGTCCCTTAAAACCTTGAGAGAGAGGAGAAAAATTATTCTGGCACAATTTGGGTATTTCTAGTTTTCTTAGACAAATATCTATTAGCGCCCCAAATACTACTAAATCTGCTAAAGAAGCAGTACGTACAGCAGAGCCATAAGGCTTTAGGACCTGAACTTCACCAAAATTTCATTTTTTTCTTTTTGAGGCAGCCTTGCTCTTTCACCAGGCGCTATGCTAGAGTGCAGTGGCGCAATCTCGGCTCATTGCAACCTCTCCCTCCTGGGTTCAATCAATTCTCCTGCCTCAGCCTCCCAAGCAGCTGGGACTACAGGCACTCACCACCACGCCCAGCTAATTTTTGTATTTTTTAGTAGAAAGGGGGTTTCACCATGTCGGCCAGGATGGTTTTGATCACTTGACCTCGTGATCTGCCCGCCTCGGCCTCCCAAAGTGCTGGGATTACAGGCATGAGCCACCGTGCCCAGCCAATTTTTCCAAAATTTATTAGCTATTTCTCGTAGGAATTTTTCTTATTGTTTCAATATCTTCTGTCCTTTTCTGTAAAATGCATATATAACAGTACCTGCCTTACAGGTTTCTAATAGCACTTAGAACAATCTGTGGACAGATAAGCAGTCATAAATGTAATCTCCTTTTATTAATATTGTCAGTTTCAGAAAGAGATTTTGACACTTGCAAAGATGAATATGGGTGTGGTGGCGTATGTCTGTAAGTCCAGCTACTCATGAGGCTAAGGCAGGAGGATCACCTGACCCCAGGAGTTTGAGGCTACAGTGAAGTATGATGACATCCCAGCACTCCAGCCTGAGGGACACTGCAAGCCTCCTTGTCTTAAAAAGAAAGAAGTAAATAGGTATATAGATGGATAAATAGATATTTTCTTTTGAATCTATTAAAATTAGAAATAAAAGTCCAAGGAGAATGCAGGTGCCACAGAACTCCGAGTTAAAAATTGTTAGTGATTAGAGAATCCATATAATCCACACTCTTTTGATAAGTTTAACACTGGCCATAACAATATTGATGTGTGTATTGAGAGTTCTGTGAATTCTCAATAATTCACAGAATTTTGGAATAATCTTCAAATGCACCTGTGCCTGAAAACACCAGGAAATGTATGCTTGTGCCCTAGGCTATTTGCAGCACAAAATGAAATAAAATACAGTAGTGGTCTTCTCCCTCAAAATGCACTGGAGGGAGAACTTTTAGGAGGCCGAGAGGATGTCATAGACAGAAGTTGCTTTAGAAATACACTCTCGGTGTTCTAAGACTCACACGCATCACTCTGTTTTAACTTATATAAAATAGCTGTGGAGCAGGCACACAGCATCTACTCAGTAAATATCTGGTGAGTGTATAAGTGAGTGAACAAATAAAGAATGAATGATTTTTGTTTAGATATTCATGTTACAATCTTGCGTTCACATTTTCGTTTGAAGTATAGTAAATTTTTAGTTGCTTCAACATGACTTTAGGGCTTCTCCTTTGTTTTGGTGATTTATACCTTATAACAACAGCAAAATAATTACCAGTAGAATATGTGTAATTAAAGTTCTATCTTGATATTCTTGAGGCGTGAGAATATTTTTCATTGTTGTGTTTCCACTGTGCTCAAATTTATTGATCACATTAGTCGATGCTTTTTTTTTTTTTTTTTTTTT
>NW_016107608.1:1191613-1203605 GCF_001604975.1 Cebus imitator
ATGTTGACCAGGATGGTCTCGATCTCTTGACCTCGTGATCCACACGCCTCGGCCTCCCAAAGTACTGGGATTACAGGCGTGAGCCACCGCGCCCGTAATCGGTGTGGATGCTTATTTTAGTAGAAACAAACTAAAAGCAAATGTACACATAGCCTTGCCCACCAGGATTTCTTGATCCTAAGGATCATTTCCTCCATGCATGTCATAATTAGGTTAATGAAATTTTTAAGTTGTACTTTAAGTACTGCTTAAAGGGAATACTTGTTAGGACTTTGATATTCTACTAAATTCTTTATGGCATCACAGGACAGTGACCTTTCACATTTATGTACGACACAGCTCATTCATTTCAAAAAAGATCTTGCAGTTCACGCTCCAATCCTTGTATGGAGTTGGCAGCTCAGAAAACAAGGCAAACTCTGTTTCTGCCCTTGTGATTGTTTCCTACCCTCACCCTATTTCCTAACGAACTTGGACATCTTACTTCTTGGCCACAAATCACGTATGTCTGCTATACCTCTGCTCTAATTCTCCTCTACCCAGATTTTTCTGGGCAGTAGTAAGAGAAACAAATTTTAGCTAAAAAAGTCTTTTAAAAGAGTCTAACTCAGAAACAAATGAATCCACAAACTGGAAGTGATGAAATTCTTATTCTCTTTTACTGTATTCTAAGGAGGGATACCCACCTACTATACTCCAAGTTTATAACATACATTTTAAAAGTTAAAACCTCTGAATAAATACTGTCACCACCTTTTTCCAAATTTATATAGAAATCACTCTTTAGTTACATATACTTTCCTATGTTTGCTATATTAATTTTCAAAGTGGAAATTTAAATGTTTTCTAATGTATATTTGACCTCATATAATGCTATTCTCTTCCTGTTTTCAAAATATGTGCTTAATTACTTTATGTCTGTCTGTTTTTCTCTATCTGTGTGTGTGTGTGTGTGTGTGTGTGTGTGTGTGTGTGGTGTGCGTCATTTTTAGTTCATATGATACATGTATGAATATAAGGGTCTCCTTTATTCCAGGATTGCAAAACATTTTTTGGAAGATTTTGTATGTGTGTCCATGTAGCAGATGGGAGGATTGACCTTGGGTCATATCAGTCAGGCCTCCATGTGTAAGCCCGGACCTAGAAATTCTAAAGTCCTGCCTGCCTTGGCTGATCATCCCCACCCTCCGCCTGTGTTTGTTAATGTGAGATTTGGAGCAGACAAATATCCAGACTATATCAAGAGGGCAATCCACTCTCCTTAGTCTACAGATTCAAATGCTAATCTCTTTCAGAAACACTCTTACGGACACACTCAGAAATAATGTTGTACCAAATATCTGAGCAATTCATGACCCAGTCAAGTTGACAAAATTATCCATGACAACACTCTTTTTCAGCAAATTGTTATCTTTCTTCGTTCTTATGGCAGATAAATTCTTGTGGAGAAAGATATGGCTACCTCAGTCTCCAAAGATAAATGAAGCCATTGCAACTATGTGAAAAAACTGTCTTGAATTTCCTAGTCTCCCATCTAAATATTCCAGGAAGGAACTAGTTGATCTACCTTAGGTAAAATGCTCCGAACTCATACAATCTGTTTTCTGGAGTGAGGTCACTTTTAAACAGATGCAAGTGTTTTGATAGTAACTTCTGAAAATGGAGATCTCCTCAAAATAAATGGTAGTTAGCATAAAAGGAGAAGTTGGACATACAACCTAAAATGGGTTCACTATGTGATTCGGTAAATATCTCTTATTTCCCAGGCTACATTTTGTTTATGTCTCAATGATAGTCGTAATTTAATATTGCTCTGATTCTCTCCTAGACTACCTGTAGAAATGGACCTTTGATTCCTTTTTCAAATCAATCCCTTCTAAGTATAGCTGAATTCACTGAAAGGATTCTCATTGTATACAGTCACTCACTATTTTCTTCTCCTTTGTTCTAACTAATCATGTCTTCCATTGCTTTCACTGCTGAGACCTGTTTTGCTAATTTCATCTGGAGGTACATCATCTACTTAGAACCTTCAGCAACAGATCTATTATTTGTAATGAAGCTTCCAATATTAGAGGCTTTTTTTTTCTTTCTTTCTTTTTTTTTTTTTTTTTTTTTTTTTTTTTTTTTTTTTTTTTTTTTTTTTTTTTTTTTTTTTTTTTTTTTTTTTTTTTTACACAAACTGTCCTCAGGGCAAGAGTGTCTGGTCTGCCTATGGTTTTTGCCACTCCATTTGCTATCTTCATGCCCAGAACTTGCCCATGTTTCCTCCTATTCTATTCTGATCCATGGGTAGATATGATGCAAGATTCATTTTGCTTAAGATTCATTTATTAATTTGGATCAGATTAATAAATGATTGTTTAATGACCTAAACCTGCAAATATAAAATTATCCCAATAATTTAAAGCATTACTAAGAGGTAATGCCTTTTTATGCCTATTTTAATTATTTTAGCTGAATCCATTTTCGGATTCATTAAGATTATGTAACAATTTGTAACATTACACACACATGGCTTAGTAGCATGTAAGCAGTCCTTCAATAACCTAAGGTCACAAAACATATTTATAAAATAGAACTACACAAATAAGAGCAAGCCCTAAAAATTAAATACTTAAGTCTTACAGCAATGAAACTAAGAAGTGAGAAATGTCAGCAACTTCAAATTAATTATGTGTCTAATAACATGCTACACAACAAAATTAAACAATTTTATTTTTGATTTTAAACAAGTAGTTTTGAAACTGTAACTCAGAATCACCTAGAGAGGGTTGTTAATATTCATATACTTAAAACTGATGAGTGAAGATTCCGATTCAGGAGGACTTTAGAGAGGCCTGAGGAACACAAACGTCAGATTTTGAGGAATACAGCTGTGAGGGACGTTGCTTATCTCAATTTGTCCAGTTCTTAGCACCTTCACTGCAGCAGGGTTAAGCAAACCTTATTCCTTATATGTAACTACAGACCATAATTCCCACCACTAAATTTTCTGGCTACAACAAAAGTATTTCTCTTTTAATAACTAAACTCCAACATCAGAATAAAGACCATGTGTATGTTCTTTTTTCGAACTGCCTTATTGGAGGTAGTTCCTTCCCTCTTGGAGTCCTGGAAATGAATCTCATCTTGAATTGTTTCACCGCACTTCCTGAGTTGGATAGTTAAACATTCCCCAGCAAAAGATACTTAGAGGTATGTATTATTAACCAGTAGGTGGAACAATGCTTTTCAACCTTTAATGTGAATGCATTATCACCTAAGTATCTTGTTAAAATGCAGATTATGATTCAGTAGACCTAGGGTAGGCCTTGAAAGTCAGCATACCTACCAAGCTTCCAGAAGATGCTGATGCTCTCATTCCTTGTTTGTACTTTGAGTGCCAAGATAGAGCCAATGATCACATAAATGCTTTAATGTTTGTGATACCAGATTATTTTTCTCACTGGTACTAGGGTAGTTACATGGATTACATGAATGTAATAAATTCTTGGGGTGAAGAAATTTTTCTTTAGGTAAAAAATGATGGGAAAATTTAACATTTAAAAAATTTAATTCTTCTGTTTACTCGTGTTGACTTTATTTTAACTCATTTGGAAAAAAGATCTGAAGAAGTAATGTATTTTAAAGAGCATCATATTTGGTTACTGTGTGCATAGCAAATTACCGCAAACTGAACAACTTAAAACAACACAAATTTGTCATCTCCCAGTTTCCCTGGGTCAGAAATTCTGGGCAGGAAATTACCTAAATGTCTCACAAGTGAAATCACTCTGTCATTTAGACTGGATTCCTTTCTGGAGCTTGGAGTTGCGAACTCTGTGTGTGTGTGTGTGTGTGTGTACATGTGCTGCTGTGAAACTTGTGTGTGTGTGTGTGTGTGTGTGTGTGTGTATACATGTGCTGCTGTGAAACTAAGGCCCCTGTTCTCCCGCTGCCTATTGGAAGTGGAAAGGGACTTTTAGCACCTGGAGGTATCTCACAGTTCCTTTACTTTATGAGTTCACCGTTTCTTCTTACCACAGTTCTTATTCAGACATGATTCTACTCCATTAATTTTCTTCATAACCTTTCAAAAAATTTAGTCAACTTTCTACATGATGGATTGAAGACATTTGCCAATTTATTTTCACCCAAAGTATTTCATATTGTGTTTTTAAAATGTGTTCTTTTGACTCGGTTTTTAATGCATTAGGGACTGCTAGAGATATCTATCACAGCTTTCTCTCTGCTTTTTAGCTACATTATTATCCTTGCTAGGCAACATTTTCTAAAGTTTTATAATAGAAGAATCCAATGTAAAGAGTATAATTTACATTATACTTATCTAATAATATAGGCTAAAAAGTTCAGACTCAAAGAGATGAAGTGACTTTTTGATATCATCTAGCTAGTAAATGATGAAGAGACCAAAAATCTAAGTCATGATTTCTGCTTTCCAAGTCCAGTATTCCAAGCTCAGCAGAATGTATTAACCCATAGCACTACCCAGGAAGGACTGTATTATTGGATTTAATGCCAAAATAATAAATGGAGCTTTTATAATTGTTCGAAGATATATGGAAGCTTAAACTCTGAGAGACTGTGTCGCAGTGAAAAGAGAAATATGCCTGTATAGTGATGTCCTACCACATGTGTTATGAAAAGGTAATGTTTTTTTTTCCATTTATTTATTTTATTGCAGAAAAGGTAATGTTATAGCTGACACATAGATCAATAGTTTAAAAGCTCTGGCAAGCCACATGGTTAAGAGCAGCATTAAAAGTTCAAATAAAAAGGTGATTCTTTTCCTCACTGGGAAAAAAATACTGTTGTTATATTCTCCCAAAAAAGTTTCAAGAAACTATAGTATTTATTCACCCCAGAGAAGATGATGGAGTGGTATTACATACGTTGAATAAAATAACACTTTTTTTTAAAAAAAGAATGATTCAGTGGGAACACAGCTTGTTAGATATTGGTTAAAAGTGAGGAAATCTGCAATGCCACATAGCAAAACCATTTTTAGTGACTCTTCATTGGCATATAATTTGTTTTCATTTCAAAGGCTGGCTAGGAACTGTCTTGTACATTGTGTGCTTTTTCTTTAAATAATCAAATTTCCATTTTTACTTTACTATCAGAATAATAATGATGATTCAGAAAAATATAAATTTTGGTCTCATCTTTGTGTTAAGTATTAAATTAGTGGTTTTTAATTTGTTTTGATCAGTTTTATTAAACAAATAAATTAACCTAATTAATAGATGAATAATCAAGTAATCATTGATTGGTGTTTAATACTTCAGCCTTAAATATTAAAAATATTTTAATTGTTAAAAACTTTATATCAAAACTCTTATAAGGAAAAATAACTTGACCTTTAGGACTCTGAAACTCTGCGCTCCTCACCAAGTTTTTTCAATTTATAATTATTTTATAGTATAGTTTTTAATAATGTGTATTTTCTTAAAGTATAATATCTCTGTGGAGCAAAATATATTTTAAGATAAAATACATTATTATGGAAATGTAACAAGTTACTGAATAAACTGAAATTTCTCATGTCAATTTATAAAATAAATACTATTCTTCTATACCTTTGCTCCCAAAAGTCATTCTTCATCGAACTTGGACAAAATAGTTCTTGGGTAGATAACATAGCTTTTTCAGTTAAAATCTGTACTAGCAAATTTGTGTGTGTGTGTGTGTGTGTGTGTGTGTGTGTGTGTGTATATATATGTATAATAAATTCTTGGTAACCTAAAAAAACTTTTATTCTTTCATTTTTACCTAAACTTAATAATTTTACCTCCTATAGTTGTTCTAATTTAGGCCTTGAAAGGGAACCGTGATTAATAATCCCTCCTTTTACTTGCTTTGCCCCTTTTCATTAGCTGCTATTTCTAGATTCTCCTCCTTAAATCAAAGGGGGCAGAAGGGATTCAAATGAAGAACAAAGTGACTGGTGTGGTTATGATCTGGCCTCAATGCAAATACCCAAATGTTGATTTTAACTTTCATCAGGTAGTTTTGTTTACTCTTTGGGGTCCTTGTAAGCTTTTAGATCTGGTTTAGCTGATGTCTCTAACATAATGATGCCTTCTCTAGCTGAAAATTTATGACAACATCCTGTCTTTGACTTCAAGTAGTTCAGCCCCTTTGGAGTTGTGTAACGTCTCCAAGTGAACCTTTGGAAATATTTTCATAGCCACCAAAATCTGGCTCCCTTCCTCACGTCTACTTGATCCGTGGTAATATTCTGTAGTCACACATTTTTACTCAGTCTGTGGAAGTTAGATCTTACCAGCAATCGCTCTTTCCCCGAGGCTGCATTTGCCCTGTGATTTTTTTTAATTGGAGATGCATTATTCAAGATTCTCCACAGAAATGGCAACCAATAAGAGATACATATGTGAGTGGGTGTGTATATATAATATGAAGTATAGATAATATATAATTCCTTCTTCAGGAAACCTATCTTCACTCTGAAGGCCTATAACCATTCAATAATGTCCCTTTCCTATATTACAAAGGGTAATCTTTACATAAAGTCAATTGATTCACGTATACATATACATGTTGCTATTCACTTGGGGTGGTTGGCAAAATATTACAGAAAATATTTAAGGAAAGTTATAGATTATAGTCTTAAACCTTTTGAAAGACAAAAAGTTTTTACTGAGGCAGGTTGAAGGCAGCCATCTCATTAACATTAGCAAAAAAAAGAGTTCGAGACTGATCAAAAGGACTTACCCCACACCCGTTTGTCTCCACTCTGACTGTTTACTCATGTTGATTTGGTGCTGGGAGGCCCTCTCCAGGGATCAAAGGGGAATTACCTGTTAATAGGGTTGACTCTGGGTCCAGAACCTAAAGCTTTTATCATTTGTAAAACCACTCTTTTAACGATGTTAATCACCAGTGTGTTAACTTAGAATCTCTGTTGTAAAATCGTGACGGAATAAAAGTGTGAAGGGACAGAGGGTCTGGGTTGATAGGTTGCATTTTGCCCTCTGAAGGCAGCTAATGGCCATCCCAAGGCCACGTGACTCACTGTAATGGTGTGAGAGCGCATTCCTTCATTTGTGGTTGAGTCAGGGTCTACAGGTCAGACTTCCACAGGCAGTGACTCACGTCTCATATACATATACATATACATATACATATACATATACATATACATACATATTTACATATACAAAATCCCTTCTCAGAAATGTCTAGATTATTGTTTGGTTAAATACTTGGGTATTATAGCCTAGCCAAATTGACATATAAAACTATCACAGAAGGCATCAGGCACCTCTGTGCTTTCCCCAAGTTCCTGAGGTTACAAATTGCATTCTTGAAATCCTCTTGAAGTTCCTGTTTAGTTGGTTTGAGGTGCTAGGAGCCCCTTCCCAAGCAACAAAAAAAAAAAAGTAAAAAAAGACTGTGTATCACACACACACCTCTCCCACATAAGTCTTACTGCCAATTTTTGTAAATTTTCAGCATTTCTCATGCAACCTAGAGGTGGTTTGCAGGGTAATAGAAGCAGAAGCATTTATGAATGCCTCAAAATACAAATCTCATAGAGATGGCCCAGCAACTTGTTTTAGAATATGACAGGATTAAATATATATCATTTTTGTCTTTAGGTAATCAGTTAAGGTTGTGAGATAAAGAATTTTACTACATCATCCTATTGCAGAATGATGTGCAAGGAACTAAAAACAGAGAAAGAATGATTGCTTAACTACAGAGTCAGAAAACTTATGCAAAAGAAGATACATAAAAATTATTTTATAAGGAATGAGTAGGAATTTTTTAGGCAGAGGAGAATAGTAAGGCATTATACACACAGGAAACAATATTTTTGAGTACGGAAGATATTTAAGTTTAATCTATGAGGCAAGTATTACACAAATAACAAAACTTAACAAAGATAGTGCACAAAATAGCATTGCACATCGGCATTCCTCATGAATATATAAGGAAAACTCCTTAGCAAAATTGTAGCAAATTAGACTCAATGATATATTAAAAAGATACATACCATGTCAAAATGAGATTTATCCCTAAAATTAAAGGTTGAATTATGATTTTAAAATCAATCAATGTAATTCCTACTTTCAGAAAATAGAAGATAAAAACAGTATGATTATATCAACCGCTACTGACAAATAGTTAGTAAATTTCACAGTCTATTCATAATAATTAAGATTAGCAAATAAGGAACAGAAGGAAACTTCTTTCATATGGTAAAGACATTTAAAAAATCCACAGCAATTATAATGGTTAAAGAAAGGATAACTCTTAAGTATAAATAAAACAAGAATATCTACTCCTGTGATTCATATTAAAGATTTCATTGGAGGTCTAAGCCGCTACAATAAAGCAAGGAAAACAAATTAAAGTCTAAAAACTAAAGATCAGACAGAAATAAGTAAAACTGTCTCTATTCAGACTGATGATATGACTCTTTATGATGAAAACTCTGAGAAATCTTAAAATTTGTAAGAAGTGATCAGTGTGTTTAGCAAGGTCACAGCTACCAGTTAGGGGTGTGTGTGTGTGTGTGTGTGTGTGTGTGTGTGTGTGTGTCTGTGTATAATACATTCTGTTAGAAAACACAGGCCAGGTGCAGTAGTTCGTGCTTGTAATCTCATCATGAACCACATTGGAAGGCCCAAGGTAGAGAACTGCTTGAAGCCAGGAGTTTGAGAACAGCCTGAGCAAGATCCCATCTCTATAAAAATATTTTTAAAATAAGTGAATACATAAAAGAAATCAGTTAAAAGGAAAAAAAAATTTTTTAAGTACTTGCAATAGCATCAAAAATCAAATATTTAGGAATAAATTTATAAATAGTCTGTAAAACATCTATTCTGAAAATCACAAATCACTGCTGAGAAAAATTAAGGGACACCTAAATAAATGAAGACATATGGCATAGCATATGTATAAACTGGGAGAATCAATATTTATAAGATATCAATATTTTGAGAATTTTCTATAGATTTTTGCAATCTCAAAAATGTCAGCAAACATCTCATGGAAATGGAGAAACAATTTCTGAAATTTATTCAAAAATGCAAATGACTTAGAATGTACAAAGTACCATGAAGAGATAGCGTATAGTGGAAGAACTTACGCTACCTGATTTCCAGATTTACTATAAAGTTATAAAAATAAAGATAGTATGGTAATCAAAAAAGATCAGATACATAGATCAAGTTTACCAACGAAATTTCAAAAATGGCCAACGTATGTTGTTAGTTGGTTTTTGACAGAGTTGTTAAAGTAACTTAGTGGAGAAAGGGAGAGAACTTCGACTTTGACCTCACCAGTCACAAAAAGTAATTTGAAAATTATCATACAGCTAAAGATAAAAGCAAAAATTTTTAGTGGAAACACAGGATAATATGTTTGCAACATGGAGGTAAGCACAGTTTTTTTTAGTGGGGCACATAAAACAATAGTCACAAAAGGAAAATTTAATAAAATAATCTTCATCAAAAAAGACATCACTGAAGAAAGTTATAAAACAAAATAGACTCGTGGAAAATAATCAAAACACTTATATCTGACAATATATATGTCAAAATAGATAATTCCTGTAAGACAATCAAAAATGTCAAAATATCTCGATTAATAAATAGACACATGACTAAGAGACACTTCACAAAAGGAGATTCACAGATAATCGATGTGTGGGAAAAAAATGCTCAATGTCAGTATTCATCAAGGAAATGTAAATTAAAACCACAATGAGGTGTTCCTCCACACAAGCCAGAATGACTAAAATTTAAAAGACAGATTGCATTGAATATTGACAAGGTTATGGAGCAATTCATTCTCTAATATATTGTTGGCAAAAAATATATAGCGATACAGGTTATTTGGGAAATGTTTCACCACTTTCTTATAAAATTAAATATACACCTAATTTTTAACCCAAAAACTAGGTATTTACCCAAGAGAAATGAAAGCTAGTGGTAAAAGAAAGGCTTGTAAAAGAACGCTCATAGAGGCGTGTTTCATAATGTCCAGAACATAGAAATAGCCCTGGTTTCTATCAACAGAATAGAAAGCATTGTGTTACGTTACTACAGTAAAATAGAACCTGGCAATAAAAACAACTACTAATATGCACAACAACATGGATGAATCTCAAAACCATTGTTCTGACTGAAGATTGCCTTCCACAAAAGAAAACATGCTTTGTGATTTCATTTATATGAAATTCTAAGGAGCAAAATTAATTTATGCCTTTAAAAGGCAGAACAGGACAGTAATTGAAACTAACAGAGTAGGAAGCTAGGATTGACATCAGAAAATTTTGTGGCTGATATCTTAATAATTTTGGGTTACATAGTTACACACAGATATATATTATATATATATGTACCATATATAATTTTATGTATCATATATATGGTACAGATACAGATATATATATATATATATATGTCTATATATCTATATATACAACTGTATCTAGATATGTAGACATATATGTTTTTTAGTGACAAATTTATTCATAGCACACTTAAGATTTTATATATCATAATGTATATATTGTAATATACAAGAGCTTAAGTATGCTATTTATTTTGTCAAATTGTATATATATGTTCATATATATATATCTATATATACACACACATCCCCCTGGATAAGATGTATTACATGGTCAATTTAAAAAAATACATTTATATATACACATTAGTTTTTTGCAAAATATGTATATATTTATGCAAAATTTATTGAATAGCATACTTAAGATTTTTGCATTTCACCCTGTTAATATTATCTAAAGAAAAATGCAAACAAACATTTAACTTATAATTTTAAGCAGACTGAAGGGATTGGGATAAAATACACTAACATCTGTTATTCATTTTGAAATTGTATAAAAATAAGGTGGATTGATGGATGGGTAGACAGGTGGATAAGTATTTGATGTAAAACAAAATGTTGATTGTAGAATCTAAGTAGGGAGTAACACAGGTGTTCAATGACATTTCTAACAATTTTTGACGCATTTGACAATATTCATAATAAAATATTAGGATAAATCATGGAGAAAAACAGTGGTAACTACTGGGAAGCTGAGTGTCATTTGAGCATAGCCTTTGTTAAAGGACTAACTAGAAACATGTCTGAGAAGTAGAATAAATTTTACTTGAAAAAGAAATTGTGTGTCATACTTTGAGCTTGAAACTAAATCACGTCATATATAGGAAAATATTCATGTGATGTGCAGGTCAGGTCACTTTATTTAATCATTTTTATACTATGGTTTTCAATTACTATACACTATACTGACAATATGCTAGATTTTAATGCTATAATGAAAAGAGACACAATTTCATGGCCAGTAGAGATGATGTATATAATGGATGCTGTCTAATGAATAGAAATTGATAAGATAATGTTTTAGTTATTATTTTGAAGAAAAGACAAGGAACTTTGTAAATACTTAGATTAGATGTCTGACATGGGCAGTTTTAAGAAAAAATTCTGTGAATGGTGTTGTGTTGTGAATCCCAAATATCTGAGACAAGCCTCAGTCAATTTTGGAAGTTTATTTTGCCAAAGTTAATGATGCCTGTCCTTGACATAGCCTCAGAAAATCTAGATGACAACTGGCCGAGGTGATCTGAACACAGCTTGGTTACATTTTAGGGAGACATGAGCCATCAATCAATATATGTAAGATGAACGAACATTGGAGCAAGGCATGGTGGCTCACACCTATAATCCCAGCACTTTGGGAGGCCAAGGCCAGTGGATCACTTCAGGTCAAGAGTTTGAGACTAGCCTGACCAATGTGGCAAAACCTCATTTCTACTAAAAATGCAAAATTTACCCAGATGGGGTGGCACGCACTTATAATCCCAGTGACTGCTAAGGCTGAGGCTTGAAAATTGCTTGAACCCAGGAGATGGAGGTTATTGTGAGTGAAGATTGCAACGCCACCACTGCACTCTAGCCTGGGTTAGACTTTGTCTCAAAAAAA
>NW_016107608.1:1203620-1224686 GCF_001604975.1 Cebus imitator
AAAAGAACAGCAGATACTGGAGAGGATGTGGAGAAATAGGACTGCTTTTACACTGTTGGTGGGAGTGTAAATTAGTTCAACCATTGTGGAAGACAGTGTGGCAATTTCTTAAGGATCTAGAACCAGAAATACCATTTGATCCAGCAATCCCATTACTGGGTATATACCCAAAGGATTATAAATAATCCCATTATAAAGATACATGCACACTTATGTTTATTGAAGCACTGTTTACAACAGTGAAGACTTGGAACCAACCCAAATGCCCATCAATGATAGACTAGATAAAGAAAATGTGGCACATATACACCATGGAACACTATGCAATCATAAAAAAGGATGAGTTTATGTCCTTTGCAGGGACACGGATGAGACTGGAGACCATCATCCTGAGCAAACTGACACAGGAACAGAAAACCAAACACCACATGATCTCACTCATAAGTGGGTGTTTAACAACGAGAACACATGGACACAGGGAGGAGAGCATTACACACAGGAGCCTGTTGGCGGATGGGGGTAGGGGAGGGATAGCAGGAGGCGGGGGAATTGGGGAGGGATAACATTAGGTGAAATACCTAATGTAGACGATGGGGGATGGATGCTGCAAACCACCATGGCATGTGTATACCTATGGAACACACCTGCACGTTCTGCATGTGTACCTCAGAACTTAGAATACAATTTAAAAAAAGAAAAAGAAAAAAAAAAGTTTTTTTTGTTTTGTTTTGTTTTAAAAAAAAAGAACATTGGTTTGGTCTGAAAAGGCATGACAACTTCAAAGCAAAGATGGGAAAACTCTAAGTAGGGAGGTGGCTTCCAGGTCATAGGGAGAAAAAAGACAAATATTTGCATTTTTTATTTTATTTTTTGAGTTTTTGCAGAGCCTTTCCAAAGGAGGCAATCAGATATGCATTTATACTGGTCTGCAGAGGAATAGACTTTGAATAGAATGAGAGGCAGGTTTGCTCCGAGCAGTTCCCAGCTTGACTTTTCCCTTTAGTTTAGTGATTTGAGGGCCGCAAGATTTATTTTCCTTTCGCAGTGTAAAGGACAGACTGAAGTTTTTGAAACAGTATAGGCAAGAAGAAAAGTTCATGAAAGATATTGGTAATACAATTGCAGAAGGGTACATTCTAAAATACAATAATGCACATCCAAGTCCCTTTACCATGAAATAATTTAGCTTTATTTTAAGTGACCTGGTTAGGTAAAATGGTGTTAGGAGCAAAATCATTCCAGGGAAGTTGAAAACAATATTACGGTTACAAAAGTACTTAATAAGATGAAAGAGAAAGAACGCTCTTTCTGCTTGCGAATGCTATTTATTGCTTGGTGTTGAGGTCATATTTTTGAAAATTCCATGTAACGTTACCCAAAGCTTAAAATCACAATGGTAATGCACACTATCATTCATGCTAGTCCCCCAAGGTAATCTTTTTTCTGAATGGATCAAATAATTCAGACCACCCTAGTGAAGCCTAATTAGATGAGCTTTTAAATTTATCTAGGGAAAAATGTGTTCAGAGCTAATGAGGCATTGCAGAGAAAATAGACCAAGCCGTAAGCAATTTCGGTAAGAGAACATTTCAGCCGCCTAATTCAAAGACTGCATTGTATGCATGTGTGTGTGTGTTCAAGAAAGACTTTCTCTCTCCAACTTCTCACCCTTAATCCAAATTTCACTTGAAAGAAGGAGTAAAAATGTTAAGAAGACACTTTAACTTTTTATTTTAAGAAATGACCAGGAAATATTCTTCAATTAGAAGCCAATAGCAATTTTTCTTCAGAAATAAAATTCCTCAGAAAATTCCGAGATTTAATTACATTATACAGCACCTGAAAATAAAGTCATGTTGGAAATGGAGGAAAGCCTTCTTAGTTCACATATTTTGCATACCTTTTTGGTATAGAAGAAAAGCAGAATTTTGCTTTGAATAAAATAGCTGAAAGAATAGTATATTTTAAATTGTATTAACTGATTGAGACTACTTCAGGGAACATTTAGCACTATGAAATACTGACTTATTTGGTAGCATCGAAATTATGGAGCGCAACCCTCAACCAGGAAAAGAAGGAGATTCATTTATAAAGGAAACTCCCGTGCTGCTCAAATGCACTTGCACTCATGTTCTACTTGTGGTCCTAGAACTTCCCCCATGAAATAACTTCACTTGACCACAGTGGTGACTTGCTGGCTAACAAACTCTTTAACAGCCTTCTCTTCTCACAATCTCTTTCTCACTTCTCTACCTATGCTTCCTGGAATCACCTTTTAAATATCTTGCTTGCTGTGAATTTGTTGCTGGAAAGGGATCCTGATCCAGACCTCAAAGGAGGATTCTTGGACCTCGTGCAAGAAAGAATCCAAGGCAAGTCCATAGAGCAACGTGAAAGCAAGTTTATTAAGAAAGTAAAGGAATAAAAGAATGGCTACTCCATAGGCAGAGCAGCCCTGAGCGCTGATGGTTGCCCATTTTACTAGTCATTTATTGCTTATATGTTAAATAAAGGGTGGTTGAGTCATTCATTCCCTTTTGAGACCGTATATGGTAACTTCCTGACATTGCCAAGACATTTGTAAGCTGTCATGGCGTTGGTGGGAATGTATCAGCAAGGATGACCAGAAGTCATTCTCGTGGCCATCTTGGTTTTGGTAGGTTTTGGTCCGCTTCTCTACCACAAGTTGTTTTATCAGCAAAGTTTTTAAGATGTGTGTCTTGTGCTTACCTCCTATCTCATCCTGTGATTTAGAATGCCTAACCGTCCGGGAATGCAGCCCAGTAGATCGCTGCCTTATTTTACCAAGCCCCTATTCAAGATGGAATTGCTCTGGTTCAGATGCCCATGGGACAAATCTGTCTCAGTGTCTGCTTCTTGGAGAAATCAAGAAAGACAACTGTATTTTAATCTTTAATGCATAGCTAGGTTCTCTTAGCTTATATGTCATCTAGAATTTTTGTCATTTTCTTAATACATGAAATGAAGCTATACATTTATTTTTTGTATTACTGCTATCTGGTTCTTATAATCAAATTATATCAGTCTTGCGAGATTTAAAATTATTATTGCATAGGTCATAATATAGTTTTGCTTTAAATATTTTAAGATAGATTTCATTTTGTATGTATTTTGTTTATTTGCAGCTTTTCTGATTTTTTCTTATTCAGTCTTGTCAAAAAGATACTTATTTTTACACAGAACTTGTTGTTGTTTTGATTAGTTTTTTATCCTTCTTATTTCATGGATTTCAGATTTTATCTTTATACTTTCTTTCCATGATATTACTTTGTATTTCCTCTGCTGCTCTTTTTTCTTTATTTTGTCTAATGTTTAACTCATTTGTTTAAGTCATCTATTTAGATATTTTAAATATACACTTTAAATGTATTTAGGGTCATTACGTCCATGTAAGCATTATTTTTAGAATGTGACATAGTTTTTAAAATATCAAATAATTATGAGTATTTCTAATTTTGAAAAGTTCTTCATAAGTTTTTTCTAATTTAAAGATTAATAATATACTAAATTGTCTTCAAATATAAAACATCTTTAGCAGAGAGGGGGCCAAGATGGCCATGAGAAGACAACACCAAAATGCAGCTCCCAGCGAATGAGAGGCAGAGGGCTAGAGGACTCCATGACTCCAAACAAGGTGTAGGGGTAGTTTCGTGAGACTGATAGGGCACTGAAAATAGCCCAGGGAAGAAGCCGCAGGGCAAGAGCCGCCTGGGGGGCAAATCAAGACGGGGGGGGGGAAGGGGGGCGGGGGGTGTATCCCCACCTGAAACGTGCAGCCAGCTCAGAGGCTGCGGGACTTCACTCCCTTGGTGCTCTGATTCCGATCCTGTGCTTACCTCATTCCTCCTCCAACCCATGGTCCACAAGAGCCCTGCGAGACAGTGGGGCGCTGTGGGTAGTTGATGCAATTCTGAGCAGTGGTTACTGCCCGGCGTGGCAAGGGACCTGGGTGGGAGTTTGGACTAATGCCAGCGGGTGGGATGGTCCCACAGAGGGAGGCAAGTTGAAAGCAGGAAAACAGACCATAAGGCCTGGCAGGTCCCACTTCCACAGAACTCAAACTGAAGCCTTCGCTAGAGAGCTTGGCAACAAATACGCCAGCTTGACCCCAACCCGGAAGATTGAGCTCTGGGAGAGAAGCCATTGGGAAGGCAGGGCCAATCTCTCCTGCAAAGAAAGTCCAGGGAAGGACCACCCACCCAACAACCTGACTGAACCTGAAAGGGTCCGGCAATGCCCTCTACAGGCCAAAAAAGATACAGCTCCAACCTCAACAGAAAAAAACCATCCACTCAGAGACTCCTCCTGAAATCACCAACTTCGAAGATCAAAGGGAGATAAGTCCACGAAGATGGGAAAAAATCAGCACAAAAAGGATGAAACCATCAAAGAAAAGAACACTTCTTCTTCTCCCAGGAATCGCAACTCCTCACCATCAAGGGAACAAAAAAAGAGAATGAATTTGATGAATTGACAGAAGTAGGCTTCAGAAGGTGGGTAATAACAAACTTCTCTGAGTTAAAAGACCATGTCCTAACCCAATGCAAAGAAACTAAGAACCCTGAAAAAAGGTTAGACGAAATGCTAACTAGAATAACCAGCTTAGAGAAGAACATAAATGACTTGATGGAGCTGAAAAACACAGCACGAGAACTTCACAAAGCATACACAAGTTTCAGCAGCCAAATTGATCAAGCAGAAGAAAGGATATCAGAGATAGAAAATCAAATCAATTAAATAAAACAAGAAGGCAAGATTAGAGAAAAAAGAGTGAGAATAAATGAACAAAGCCTCCAAGAACTGTGGGATTATGTGAAAAGACCTAATCTACGCTTGATCGGCATACTTGAATGTGATGGGGAGAATGAACCCAAGTTGGAAAACACTCTTCAAAATATTATCCAAGAGAACTTTCCCAACCTAACAAGGCAGGCCAACATTCAAATCCAGGAAATACAGAGAACACAATAAAGATATTCCTCAAGAAGAGGAAACCCAAGGCACATAATTGTCAGATTCACCAGGGTTGAAATGAAGGAAAAAATCCTAAGGGCAGCCAGAGAGAAAGGTGGAGTCACCCACAAAAGAAAGACCATCACACTCACAGTGGACCTCTCAGCAGAAACCCTGCAAGCTAGAAGGGAGTAGGGGCCAATATTCAACATCCTTAAAGAAAAGAACTTTCAACCCAGAATTTCATATTCAGCCAAACTAAGCTTCATAAGTGAAGGAGAAATAAAATCCTTTACGGAAAAGCAGTTGCTGAGAGATTTCATCACTATAAAACCTGCCTTACAAGAGCTACTGCAGGAGGTACTAAACGGGGACAGGAACAACCAGTACCAGCCACTGCAAAAATGTACCAAATGGTAAAGAATGGTAATACAATGAAGAAGCCACATCAACTAACGGACAAAACAACCAGCCAGTAACAAAATGGCAGGATCACATTCAAACATAACAATATTAATGTTGAATGTAAATGGCCTAAACACCCTAATCAAAAGACAGACTGGCAAATTGGATAAAAAGTCAAGACCCACCAGTGTGCTGTATTCAGGAGACCCATCTCACATGCAAAGACTCACATAAACTCCAAATAAAGGGATGGAAGAAGATTTACCAAGCAAATGGAGAGCAAAAAAAAAAAGCAGAGGTAGCAATCTTAGTCTCTCATAAAACAGACTTTAAACCAACAAAGATCAAAAGAGACAAAGAAAGGCATTACGTAATGGTAAAAGGATCAATGCAACAAGAAGAGCTAACTATCCTAAATAGATATGCACCCAATACAGGAGCACTCAGATACATAAAGCAAGTTTTTAATGACCTACAAAGAGACTTAGACTCCTGCACAATGATAGTGGGAGACTTTAACACTCCACTGACAATATTGGACAGATCAATGAGACAGAAAGTCAACGAGGATATCCAGGACTTGAACACAGATTTAGACCAAGCAAACCTAATAGAAATTTACAGGACACTCCACCCCAAATCCACAGAATACACATTCCTCTCAGCACCACATTGCACTTACTCCAAAATTAACCACATAATTGGAAGTAAATCACTCCTCAGCAAATGCAAAAGAACAGGAATCATAACAAACCAGCCTCTCAGACCACAGCACAATCAAATTAGAACTCAGGATTAAGAAAAGCACTCAAAACTGCACAATCACATGGAAACTGAACAACTTGCTCCTGAATGATGGCTGTATAAACAATGAAATGAAGGAAGAAATAAAAATATTCTTCAAAACCAATGAGAATGAAGACGCAATGTACCAGATCCTATGGGACACATTTAAAGCAGTGTCTAGAGGGAAAATTTATAGCAATAAATGCCCACATGAGAAACAAGGAAAGATCTAAAATTGACACCCTATCATCAAAATTGAGAGAGCTAGAGGAGCAAGATCAAAAAAACTCAAAAGCAAGCAGAAGACAGGAAATAACTAAGATCAGAGCAGAACTGAAGGAAACAGAGACACAAAAAACCCTTCAAAAAAAAATCAATAAAGCCAGGAGCTAGTTTTTTGGAAAAAATCAACAAAATAGATTGTTAGGAAAAAAAAAAAAGAAAAGAGAGAAGGATCAAATAGATGCAATAAAAAATGATAAAGGGGAGATCACCACCGATTCCTCAGAATACAAATTACCATCAAAGGTTGCTACAAACAACTCTATGCACATAAACTAGTAAATGCAGAATAAATGGATAAATTCCGGGACACTTGCACACTCCCAAGACGAAGTTAAGAAGAAGTTGAAATGCTGAATAGACCAATAACAAGGTCTGAAGCCAAGGCGGCAATTAGTAGCCTACCAACCAAAAAAAGTCCAGGCCCAGATGGGTTCACAGCCGAATTCTACCAGACATACAAGGAGGAGCTAGTACCATTTCTGTTGAAACTTCCAAACAATACAAAAAGAGGGAATCCTCCCTAACTCTTTCTGTGAGACCAGCATCATCCTGATACCAAAACCTGCAGAGACACAACTGAAAAAGAAAACTACAGGCCAATATTCATTATGAACATTGATGCAAAAGTCTTCAATAATATACTGGCAAACCAAATCCAATAGCACATCAAAAAGCTTATCCACCATAATCAAGTAAGCTTCAATCCAGGGATGCAAGGCTGGTTCAACATATGCAAATCTATAAACGTCATTCACCACATAAACAGAACCAAAGACAAAAACCACATGATTATCTCAATAGATGCAGAGAAGGCATTCCACAAAATTCAACAGCTGTTTATGCTAAAAACTCTCAATAAGCTAGGCATCGATGGACATATCTCAAAACAATAAAAGCTATTTACAAGAAACCCACAGC
This sequence comes from Cebus imitator, assembly GCF_001604975.1. Lineage (NCBI taxonomy): Eukaryota > Metazoa > Chordata > Mammalia > Primates > Cebidae > Cebus > Cebus imitator. The sequence goes on from NW_016107608.1 coordinate 1,210,989, forward strand.
CAATATTGTACTGAATGGGCAAAAACTAGAAGCATTCTCTTTAAAAACTGGCACTAGACAAGGATGCCCTCTCTCACCACTCCTATTCAATATAGTATTGGAGTTCGAGCCAGAGCAATTAGGCAAGAAATCAAATAAAGGACATTCAATTAGGAAAAGAAGATGTCAAACTGTCTCTATTTGCAGATGACATGATCATAGATTTCGAAGGCCCCATCACCTCAGCCCAAAACCTCCTTAAGCTGATAAGCAACTTCGGCAAAGTCTCAGTATACAAAATCAAAGTGCAGAAATCACAAGCATTCCTATACACCAATAACAGACAAACAGAAAGCCAAATCATGAGTGAATTCCCACTTACAATTGCTACAAAGAGAATAAAATACCTAGGAATCTCTTCAAGGAGATCTCTTCAAGGACAACTATAAACCACTGATTAAGGAAATAAGAGAGGACACAAACAGATGGAAAACATTCCATGCTTATGGTTAGGAAGAATCAATATTGTGAAAATGGCCATACTGCCCAAAGTAATTTATAGATTTGATGCTATCCCCATCAAGCTACCATTGACCTTCTTTACAGAACTGGAAAAAAAAAACATTTTAAACTTCATATGGAACCAAAAGAGAGCCTACATAGCCAAGACACTCCTAAGCAAAAATAACAAAGCTGGAGGCATCACACTACCTGACTTCAAACTATACTACAAGCCCACAGTAATCAAAACAGCATGGTACTGGTACCAAAACAGAGATATAGAGCAATGGGAAAGAACAGAGGCCTCAGAAGCAATGCCACACATCTACAACCATCTGATCTTTGACAAACCTGACAAAAACAAGCAATGGGGAAAGGATTCCCTGTTTAATAAATGGTGTTGGGAAAACTGGCTAGCCGTATGCAGGAAGCTGAAACTGGACCTCTTCTTTACACTTCATACAAAAATTAACTCCAGATAGATTAAAGATTTAAACATAAGAACTAACACCATAAAAACCCTAGAAGAAAAACCTAGTTAACACCATCCAGGACATAGGCACAGACAAGGACTTCATGAGTAAAGCACCAAAAGCAATGGCAACAAAAAACAAAATAGATAAATGGGATCTAATTAAACTTAAGAGCCTCTGCACAGCAAAATAAACAACCATTAGAGTAAACTGGCAACCAACAGAATGGGAAAAAGTTTTCACAATCTTCCCATCAGACAAAGGGCTAATATCCAGAATCTACAAATAACTAAAGCAGATTTACAAGGAAAAAAACAAACAAACCCATTCAAAAATGGGTGAAGGATATGAACAGACACTTTTCAAAAGAAGACAAATATGCTGCCAACAAACATATGAAAAAATGCTCATGTTCATTGGTCATTAGAGAAATGCAAATGAAAACCACATTGAGATGCCATCTCATGCCAGTTAGAATGGCGATCATTATAAAATCTGGAGACAACAGATGCTGGAGAGGTTGTGGAGAAATAGGAACACTTTTACACTGTTGGTGGGAGTGAAAATTAGTTCAAACATTACGGAAGACAGTGTGGTGATTTTTCAAGGATCTAGAAATAGAAATGCCATTTGACCCAGCAATCCCATTACTGGGTATATACCCAAAGGATTATAAATCATTCTATTATAAAGACACATGCACACATGTGTTCACTGCAGTGCTGTTAACGATAGCAAAGACCTGGAACCAACCCAAATGCCCATTGATGATAGACTGGACAAAAAAAAATGTGGCACATATACACCATGGAATACTACATAGCTATAAAAAACGATGAGTTCATGTCCTTTGTAGAGGCATGGATGAATCTAGAAACCATCATTCTCAGCAAACTGACACAAGAACAGAAAACCAAACACCACGTGTTTCCACTAATAGGTGGGTGATGAACAATGAGAATACTTGGGCACAGGGAGTGGTACAACACTCACAGGGCTAGGTGGAGGAGTGGAGGAGAGGTGTGGGGAGGAACAGCGCATGGAGGCAGGGAGGATGGGGAGGGATAGCACAGGGAGAAATGCCTGATGTAGGTGACGGTGCTGGGGGATGGAGAGAGCAAACCACCATGGCATGTATGTACCTATGCAACAATCCTGCAGGATGCAGGATGTGTACATGTACCCCAGAGCCCAAATACAGTTAAAAAAATTTTAAAGATATCAGTTAAATGTTAATTTCTAATTTTACTGTAATTTAGATAAAGAGGAAGATCTGTAGAATAATGATTTTTAGGAATTTAAAGCAAATTGTTTAAATGACGGAATATATGCTCTATTTTTTAACATTTCTGTATGAGTATTCCTCTATCCTATATGTTTATTTTATGAATTATTTCATAAGTATATATATATATAACAAATGTTTCTCCATTATTTTTAGAAATACTTCCTAGTTTTACAAATATTCTCTATCCTATTCCCTTACTTTCCTCAGGGACTTGTAATTTCAAAATGTTAATATTTCTCACTTGATCCTCCATAAATGTGTATTAGTTTTCTATGGCTCCTATGAGAAATTACCACAAACTTAGTGTCTTAAAACATGAATTAATTATTTTAAAGTTCTGAAGATCAGAAGTCTGAAATGTGTTTCACTTGGCCAAAACTAAAATGTATAGGGCCTTACTCTCCCTCAGGGCTGAATCTGTTTTCTGTCCTGTTTCTGCTTCTAGAGCTGAAACCACCTCTATAAAATTATAACAGTGAAAGAAATCTAACATAGCTAGCCATTTTCTTCTAACCTGACAAGCTGTTTTTACTCATTTCTTCATGTAGGTCAAGCTAACCAGGAGAGGAACTTGGTTTCTAGTTCAGCTCTAAAGCAAGAATGCTAATAGCTGCTTCCCAAAACGAAACCTTCTTGTTCAGGAACCTAAACTGCCTTTGTAAAAGTAATGAAATGCCACACGGTTAGAATTACGGTAGGGTCCTAAATTGTGCTAAGATGTAGGTATCATTTAACTCTTACAAGTCATTGTTTCTTCTGCTAATATGTAGTTACAGTTAACTCTAACAAATCAGTGTTTTATAACTTGCCTATTAGTAATTGCCTGCTGCTCAGAAGTCATATAGCCAGTGGTCACAAGGTTTATAATTTCCTCATTGGCCCCTATAGATAACGTCATTATCGTAAACCTAAGATTGGTGTTTGAGAATTTTTCACACCTTGTATTCTGGTGGACCAACTGGTACTATCTGGACCAGGAACCCATCCCAAGAAATTGACTCAACTGTTTCCATGACTTCTATTCCACTCAGCACACAAGACACTTTCAACACCTCAATGATTTCATCCTTAACCAAACCAATCAGCATTCCCCATTCCCTAGCTCCCTCCCTGTCAAACCATCCTGGAAAAATCCTAGCCTTTGAATTGTAGAGAAGACGGATTTGAGAAATATCTCCCCTCCTCCTTTCTTTGCCACCCTGCAATTATTAAATGCTTTATTGCAATTTTTACTATCTCAGAGTGTTGGATTTTTTTTTCTGGACAGCTGGCAAGAAGAACTCATATGGGCAATAAGAGAGTGGAATTCCTTGGAATTCTTGGCTCATGGTCCCTTCCGCTATCTTCAAAGCCAGAGAATAGCCTCTTCAAAATTTCTCTCTGCTTCTCTTTTCACATTTTGATGCACAAAGATAATAAAAAGTAATCTTCAATCTCATGACTCTAATTTAATAAAATCTTCAAAGTTCCTTTTGCCTATCACAATTGCTTGGTTTCATTTTTCTTATTAAAAAATTATAATAAAAATATAATATAAAAATAATAAAATAATATAATTAACAATTAATATTAATTATTTATTAACTGATAATATAAAATAATAAAATTTATTAAGTATAAAATATTATACTTTAAAAAATCTAGGAGGAAATCACATCTTACTATAGAGGAACAGAGGTAAGAATTACATCTGACTTCTACTCCAAATCCATGTAAGAGAGTGAAGTAAAATATTTAAAGTGTTGAAAGAAAAAGCAAAACTATCTATCTGGAATTCTATATCTTATAAAATAATTTCTCATATAAACAAAAATTAAGTTGAAAAAAATATTTTGACAATATACCCGTCTTGCAAGAAATGGTAAAATAATCTTTTAGACAGAAAGAAAATTATCAGAAATTCAGATCTCCATAACTAAAGAAAGAGCATAAAAGATGAAATAAGGGAAAGCAAAATTAAATTTCTTACCTTATTCCTAATCTACCAGATAACTTTGTTCAAAATAACAGCAGCAGCAATGTATTTGATTATGTATGCTTATGTATATATCTTATACATGAACATATTTATGTTTTATATGTTTATATATAGGTAAAATGAATGGCAGCAATGCTAGAAGGGTTGGGAGGTAGAAATTAGAATTATTTTGTTATTATAAGGTACTCATGATACCTGTGAAATGGTTTGGTGTTATTGAGAAGTGTAATTGGATTGTAAATATGTAATGCAAATGCTACAGCTGCCACTAAAAAGTAATAAAAGATATGTAACTAACATACTAAGAAAGAGAAAATTGAATCACATAAAATGCACAATTAAAACCACAAAAGTCAGAAAAAGAGTTAAAGACAAAAAAAGAACAACAAATAGAAAAAACTAACAAATATTATAGATATTATTATAACTATATCAATAATGTCTTTTAATGACAGTGGTCTAAATGTACCAATTAAAAGACAGATTGTTAGAGTGGTTCAAAAAACAAGACTCATATGCATGTTGTCTACAAAAAACTCACTGGAATGGTAAAGATACATATAGACTAAAAGTAAATAGATGGAGAAACATATATCATACCAAAACTTATCAGAAGAAAGTAGGAGTAGCTATATTAATTCAGAGAGAGCAAACTTCAAAGCAAGAAAACATATAAAAACAGATATGTAGGCCCATAACTGAATAGACAGTGGAGAAATAATGTCACACATTTACAATTGTCTAATCTTTCACAAAGATGACAAAAACGAGCAATGGGGAAAAGACTTCCCATCCAATAAGTGGTGCTGGGGAAATTGGCTAGCCATATGCAGAAGACTGAAGCTGGACCCTTTCTTTACACCATATGCAAAAATCAATTCAACATGGACTAAAGAATTCAATACCAAACCTAAAACTATAAAAACCCTGGAAGAGAATATAGAAAGTACTCTTTTGAACATAGCCTCTGGCAAAGACTTCGTGACAAAGATACCAAAAGCAATTGCAACAAAAATAAAACTTGATAAATGGAACCTAATGAAACTAAAGATCTTCATATCAAAAGAAACTACCAACATAATAAATAGACAACCTACAGAATGGGAGAAAGTATTTGAAAACTATGCATCTGACAAAGGTCTAATATCCAGATTCTATAAGAAAGTTAAACAAATTAACAAGCAAAAAACAACCCTATTAAAAAGTAAGCAAAGGACATTAACAGATACTTTTTCAAAAGAAGACATACACATGGCCAGTAAGCTTATAAATAAAATGCTCAACATCACTAATCATTAGAGATATGCAAATCAAAACCACAATGAGATGCCATTTTATACCAGCTAGAATGGTTATTATTAAAAGTCAAAAAAATAACAGATGCTAGCAAGCACAGAAAAGGGAGCACTTATACACTGCTGATAGAAATGTAAATTAGTCACTGTGGAAAGCTGTGTGGTAATTTCTCAAACAACTGAAAACAGAATCACCATTCGACCCAGAAATCCCATTATGAGGTATACACCCAAATGAAATATAAATCATTCTCCCATAAAGACACATATAGGCATATCATATGTTCATTGCAGTACTATTCACACAGAGAAATGAAATCAACTTAAATGTCCATCAATGGTAGACTAGTTAAAGAAAATATAATACATATACACCATGTTATGCTATACAGCCGTAAAAAGGAACAAGGTCATGTCCTTTGCAGGAAGATGAATGGTGCTGGTAGCCTAAGCCATCTAACACAGGAACAGAAAACCAAATATCACATTCTGTCCTTTATAAGTGGGAGCTCCATAATGAAAACGCATGGACACAAAGAAGGAAACAAGAGACACCAAAGCCTACTTGAGTGTGGAGCATGGAAGGAGGGAGAAGATAAAAGAAATATCAGCTGGGTACTATGCTTATTGCCTGGGTGACAAAAGTCTGTACACCAAATCTCTGTGGCATGCAATTTAGTTGTATTACCAACCTGCACATATACCCCTGAACATAAAATAAAAAAAATTTAAAAGTTATTACAATGTGATAAAGGATTCATTCTCCAAGAGGACATAGCAATCTTTAGTGTGTATATGTCTAACAACAGGTCATCAAAATAGGTGAGGCAAAAATTGACAGAACCGCAAGGAGAAATCGATGAATCCACTATTATAGTTGAAGAATTCAACACTCCTCTATCAGAAATGAACAGATCCAGAGGGCGGAAGATCAGTTAGGACATAGTTGAACACAACACAATCATCAATCAACTTGATATCACGGATATTTGTAGACTACTTTATCCACCAACAGCAGACTGCACCTTCTTCTCAAGCTCACACGGAATATTCAGCAAGACAGCCCACATTCGGGGTTGTAAAACATGCCTTAAGAAATTTAAAAGAATAGAAATCATACAATGTCTGCTCTGAAACCACAATGGAATTAAACTACAAATCCATAACAGGAAGATAATGGGGAAATTCCAAAGTACGTGGAGAATGAGCAACACAATTTTAAATAACACACAGGTCAAAGAAGAAATATTACGATAAATTCAAAAGTATTTTGGACAATATGTAAATAAAAACACAGCTTGTCAAAATTTGTGGAATGCAGCAAAAGCAAATCTTAAAGGGGTTTTATAGCATTGAATGTATGTATTAGAAAATAAGAGAGATCCACAATAAATCATCTAAGCAGCATTCTTATGAGAAACTAGGAATAAAAGGAGCAAATTAGGTTTAAAGTAGATAAAAGAAAAGTTGTTAATTTGTCCTAAAACAGGACAAATTAACAACTCCTGTAGGATGCTTTGCTACAAGAAACTCTTCTGATTTTAGCTCATGGAAATCTACAACATTAGCAGAGGCAATTTTCTTAGGGTGTAATCCAAGTTTCCTGGGTGTTGGAGGGGGAGGACGTCAGCATGTACCTGTTTTCCTCTCTCCAGTTGGGCTTTTGACATCTCTGGCATTACCCATCCAAAACCTGTTGTAGTTTTTGATTTCTCTCACTGAGGAGGAGGCCATGATAATCCAACGCAAAACAGGAAAGGGGGAAAGTGGAAATAGAAAGTGTTCTCTAACTTACCCCTTGCTTCCACTTTTAGTTATTATCAGTGCCTGTCTATAGCTATCTCTTTACAGAGTCACACAGGCGCACAACAGTTCATGATAGCCTTCTGTCATCCCAAGGATTCTGCAATTTTCTCTTTCATTTCCATATATTTGCTTTGGATAGAAGGTTCCAGCAGGACATACTGCTCCTGCATTCTGACAGGAGGATGAAACTCACTTTCAGAATGGAGCTTATATTAGCCCCAGACATTGGATCACTATTGGTTTAATTCTAGAATAGCATTCCATTCTTTCATTCCCAGCGTCTCTTGCAGCTAAATCTAGCCACATGGCCCAATGTGCCCAGTAAGATGAAAGGGAGTTCTGATGTTGGACTTTTGGAAGTCTTTATTATATCCTAACAAAGAATTATCATTTTATCTTTAGTATCTTGAATATAGATATCATGCCCAGAAAAAAACTGCAGCCATTGTGTAAGCAGGAGGGGGAAGGCAGAGCTGCAGAGTCTAACCCTGATATTATTGATCTGGTGAACTGATGCCGGCATCTACCTACTTCCAGATTGCTTGCTACATTAAAAAAAAGTTGTTATGACGCTGTTAATTGTGGTTAATGTTATGTGAAATACGCAAATGACCAGCCCTTTTATTTTCTAGAATAGTTTCTAAAAGGGAACTAACTAATATTTAGGAAATACTTAATGAATTTCAAGGTAATTGTGCCAGAGACTCTAAATAAATCATCCCAATTACACTTCATAGAAAGCTCACATGGAGTTATACAATTTCCATTTTTTTGATTAGACAATTGAGTTTGAGGGAAGGGAAATAACCTTGCTGAGGGCTAAAATTTAAATATAGGTCTGCTTTTTCTAATATACCATATTACCAAGCAGATCTGTTTATAATACCAAAATGGATCTACATGTGGAAATTTATATATCTACAATGATTTTTAGCTTTCCTCCTTGTCCTGGGGAGACTTGCTTTTGTAAATGACACTCACTTCTTTTTAACATTTACAGCCCTAATTCCTTTGGTTCTCAAGATTTTTTTACCATTGTATTGCAGCATCCTAAGGCAAATCCCCTTTAGTGGGCATGCTTTTAAATACTTACCAGCTAACAGATAATATAGTATTGAAATCTAGCCAGGAGGGAATGGGGCACGAACTAGACATTTGATGATGGTTCTGAAAAGGGAGGTTAAAATGTCCCAAAGACAGCCTTTGTCTCCTATGCTATTCTGCTTAAGACAGGCCCTGAAGATATTATGTCTCTTTAACATCTGTGAGGGAATTAAAGTTGCAATACAGACCAGTGGCCTCGGAATAGGTAAGTGAGATACAATGTGTGACCGAAAAAAAAAAATCTAAGCAACAGAAAAGAGGTTGTCATGCCTTTCTTTTAAATCCACTTTGCACTTTGTGTATGAAAGAGAAACCAGGCATTTCACTGGCACTGACAAGGAACAGTAGCAGATCCGAAAAGGATGTCAGACTACAGCAAAGGCATTAACCAAAGTATTCACAGTGTTAGGTAGCTTTGAGCTATAGGGAATAACAAGGAAACAAATCTGCCTTGATTTGTTTTTGAACAAAGAAAGCACTTAAAAAGATGGAAAATAGGCTTTGTTTTGAAATTTTCAGTTTTGTGTCTAGATCAAGTAATGTAATCATTATTCTCCTTAAAACATTTTTATCCATTTCTAGTAAGTTATAGAATATTCTAATTTTGGAGAAGAGGTTATTCTAGTTCATTGCTGCCTTACACACTGAAGAATGCAAACTTGACCACAAAAGACCTCAATAATCAACTCATAGAGAATCATAAAATTTTACCTCTCATCATAACCTTAGAGAGCAAAGAGTTCAATCTCAAGGTTTTCGAGATGAATAAACAGATCCAAAGAGGTTAAATGACTTTGACCAAGGTCATGGTGCTCATCTACAACTACACTGGGATGATAACCAAGAACTCCTGAAACTGTTTCATTGCAATTTTACCACTCCATGAAGATTTCTTAGGGCAAACTGCATATAAGCATATTAAAAGGCTCCAAACTGCAAGATAATTCTAGATTCATATTTCATACCCATTTAGTTTATGCAAATTATTAAATCTTACCCACATTAAAAAAATATACATGGAGTGGTCAGCATTGTGATTGCTGACACACACAAACACACACACACACACATGCACACACACACAAACAGATACTTAAAATTTTATTATATTTTAAAAATGTGCCAATATATTTTTCACAGGTTTACATATACCAGTATAAATCATAAGTAAAGGGTATTTTAGTAAATTGATGTAACCCAGAATTTTGTGCTTCTAAAATAGATAGATTCTCTTTAGAGATTACAAACCATATAGCTTTGTATACATTATAAATAACATATACATATTTTAATACTTCCATTAAGGGAGAACAGTAAATCATAAGTGCTTTGCAACTGGACTTTAATATCTATGCCAAGAAATGTCCTTATTATTCTGTTGTTTCTTGAATTGTCCTTTATCATTTTCCTTGCTGGCATAATCACTTAAAATAGAACCTTGGAAAAGTACCTTACTTTTCTTAGTTCTAACTATTTAAAAAAAAATTTGGGTAAGCACATTTATAAAATATTCTCCTTATTTCCTTATTACAATTTTTATTCTAATTCTGTGAAGAAATACACCTAAGTCAGTCTCTCTTTTTTGCTGAAACTTCTCACTTCCTATAGCAAATGCTGAAAAAAAAAAGGTGGGAACTGACAGCACTCCCTCTTCTGGTGGTGTTTCAGCCACAGACACACACTGTTGGGCCGTTTGAGACGTGAGTGAAGCTCAGCCAGCCTACCTCCCCGACTGGAGAGAACTTGTTGCCAAAAGAGAAGGGTCTATTACTGCTAATAAAAATAGAATCAAGAATGTATGGGTGCATTATACATCGCAAAAAAACTTTTCAATATTTTATCTCATTTGATGTTCACAACAATATTGTGAAAAAAATATTATTTCTGAACTCAGATTAAGAAAGTGTGATTACCTCATAATGTATGATTATTTACACAATCATATCAAGTATTCATTCATATCGATTATTAACTACTTATGAATTACTCATATCATTTCCCAGAGATGATAATTGCAAATAAAATTTGTTGAATTTCTCCAATATGAATTGAAAAATCCTAAAACATATAAAAATTTCTTCATTTTTCATATAAGCAAACTAATGCTTAGCAAATATAAGTCATTTGTCTAAGTTCACACAGCTAATAAGTGTAAGGTCCTTGGAACTGACTGCACCATGGACTACGCCATAGTCAAGTCATGGGTACCTGTGACCCACGTGTACAGCTCCAGATGGCCTCCTAGAGCCAGAAAGTCTGAAGAAAACAGGAAAACTACAGAAGAAGAATAGCTAGCTCCTATAATGCCTGATTAACCAACCTTGCAACATAGTGCCATTTTTTCTTGCCTCAACCATTCCTGCCTCAACTGATAAGCCAACCTTGTGACACTGGACCTTGTGACACCCCACCCCCAGCAACAGCCTTGGCTTGAACAAAAACCCTAAACTGTAACTTTCTACTACCTATCCCAAACCTATACAACCAGCTGCTATCCCACCACTGTCTGCTGACTCTCTTTTTGGACTCAGTCTGCTTGCACCCAAGTGAATAAACAGCCTTGTTGCCCACACAAAGCCTGTTTAGATGGTCTCTTCATGCAGAGTGTGCTTAACAATAAGCAGTAGAGCTGAATTGGAATTCAGTCAGTATGAGTATATAGCCAATACTTAAAAGTGCAGTTAAGCTATGAAAACTGACAAGAAATAAAATGAACAAATGGAAAGGAACAGGAAACAAATAAAATCAATTTTAGTTATTGCTAATATAGTTACTGCTATTGATCATAGATTTTACCTAGGGGTTTCCTGTTGGGAAAGGGAGCTGAAAAGGAAAACATGGCTGATTCAGTAACATCTCTTTTCTAATTTTGTAAAGTTAAAGAAAGGGCTGCAAAGAATTGAAAAATAGAGATATAAATGTCATTGAAGTTAAATAATAAAATAGTTTCTCTTTGGTGATCTAATGCCCACAAACATGGTATGTGGGCTGAGTCTATTCCACTGCCTTCTCTGAACCCCTTCCTGGGTTTCTGTGCTCCTTCGTCTTGCCTTAGAGCTGAACTTAATGACCCACTTCAGTGTATTACCTTACCCTCTTCTCTGAGGTTTTTCCAGTGGAGGACAAGTGGATAATTTGAGGGCCAACTATAGAACAGTAAGGCTTGTGTATTTATTCTTTTTGCTGGGTCGCTGTGTATTATCTGTGTCCCTCTGTTGCAGACTGCCTGGCAGGCAGCCCTCTCAGAATTTGGGCAATTGCTCCTTCCCCGGTCCTTCAGACATAGGATAAGTGTCCTACCTTTTGTGAACCCAGGAATACTAAACCATCCCTGGTTGGAATTCCTAAATTCTGTCCATCTCTTTACAAGTAATCCATTTATAAAACTCTCCACAAAATCACCGAAGTAACTTATCTGTCTCCAGAGCCTATAGGCTTTCCACGGTCACATGAACGCCATACCATACTATATATATGACTCACTGATAAGAAAGGACTATCCATTTGGCTGATAAATGTGCCAAATGTAACCAATCTGTTACAGGCGAGTTACCTGACATTCAGTTTTCCAAATACCTCATAATTAAGTACTTTCTGCTTTAGTTATTGGGTCAGACACTTCATGTTTTGCATTTCATTTAGGAGTGTTGAATTTCTATAGCTGTCTAAGAAAATCCACAGCAATTTTCCTAGGATTGCAAACTTACCACAAACACATATATGTCAACATTCACATTGTCTGCCATAGCAAAAAGCTCTTAATAGTCACAACTAGCATTATGGCTCAGGGTATGCTTTTTATATCTCTATATTTTTATTTCCTCAAACTCAATTCTGTTTTCTTCTAAGCCACTCGATAAATATGTACTTTTACCTGAAATATAAATTATATGTACAATATAAGTTATTTAGACATGCAATTTTAAAATAGTGTGTGGTTGTAGAATTCATAGAAAATTTTTCCTTATACACTACATTATGCCATCTGATAAATGGATACTGGTTTCACTATTTTGAACATTCTTGCCATCTTTAACGAGAGATTTCTTCTGCATTTTCTTATATCTGCCAGGGTAAAAAGTCACTAGAAAGTTAAGGTGTTTGAAATCAAAAGTGATATCTTTTTAGTGCAGAGAATCATGTATGAGACTTCTTAATAACAGAAGAAGAGTCAAAGATGAAACAAGGTTGCCTCTGCCACAAATTTTATTTTAATCTACTTCTCTTTTCGCAGGGCAGACCCAGATGCATGGAATCTGCATCCTCTGAGGGTAACCACTAAAAGAGATGTCATTGACAATGGAATAGATTCTACCACAGCAGTCTCAAGCAAGTACTTTAAGATGAAGCTTAGTAATAAGTTTTTTTTAAAAAAAGAAAGCCCAAATAGGAGACTCACACAAAAGTTCTTACATAGATATACACTGTCTATAAATGTGAGTAATTAAAAAAGGGCCAGATCTATTGAATTTCACCATCAATCAGATGAAAATTGATTTAAGATTAATTGATGTTTGATCTAGGGACCAACTTAGCATCTTTTATATAGCATGTCTGGAGAGTATTCTTAGAAAACATTAATGATTTAGTTTTTTTCTTCCCTTTCTGTAAAAATATTATTTACAGAATAATAAATTGAATTAGGCTGATACCTGTCCAAATATACTTAATGTCAAACAGAATTGAAGGAATCTTTGCAATGCTCACTAGCAAGAAAATACGCAGCAGCCAGTCCTGTGCAGGCCAACTCACATTGTTTTGGGTTTCTTTGCTGTTGTGATTTGTTTCTTTGATTGTTTTGCAATTTCACGGTGTTTATTTGATTTGTCTTTCTTTGGCGCTCCTGCTGCAGTATTTCAGATCTTTCTCAAGGCTTTTTCTTAGGTTAAAGAAACAAGTGATGTAAAGTTGCTGAGATAACCTCAGTTGTATATGCACATGCATTTGTGTGTGCAAGTGTGTATGTGTGTCTCAGTAGTTCTGTAAAAAATATTTTCCTTCAGAATTCAAAGCAAAGTAGACCACTTTAATGAAAAACGTAACAGAAAACCTTTTCTGGTTCTCAGTGGCAGCACAACATAAACCTTCTTTTATTTAGTTGCTGTTCACAAACTCTAGTCCTGGTTCATAATGGTCATAACTAGTATGTTCCTTATAAATAATATAATAGTGTTCAGGGCAGACATTTAAATCAAACAGGACTTCAAACCCAGATTTGTCCCAGTTATGTTCAGATGTTCAGACATTGAGCAAATTAGTAACACACCATTCTTT